>NC_069503.1:673923668-674266954 GCF_027579735.1 Bombina bombina | reverse complement strand
CTATCAAATTTTTATTCTAATGCAAAATAAATGGTGTTACCTCATTTAAAATTGTCATATATAGAAGTATGCAGTTCTAGGACATGCCCCTTGAAAAGCCTCTATTTGTGCTTTGTGTACTTCGTTTGCTGTGGACAAATAGGGCCTGATATTAATAACTTCGCCGTCATAGAGAGAAATGAGACAATCTTTTGGATTTTTTTAGACATTGTAATGTTAGGCGGCTCTGTTTCACATGAAGAACACTACATGGCAACATAAATATGTCTCAAGTTAAACATATGTGTGTTTATTTTTTAAAGGAGCTCACTGTACCGACGAGACTTCTTAGAATATCTGTCCCTTAGAGAGAAGTCAAAACAATGTTCTGCCCACTATCAACCAATTACTGTGCAGCATGTGGTGGTGGGGGTTACCCTCTGCACTTCACTAAAAGTTTTTCACCCTTTCTGAGGGGAGAAGAAATGCTAGAAATTTCAGAATTAAATTACAGAAAAATTTGACAAAATAAATAATGAAAGTACATTGCAAAGAGATATATATATATATATATATATATATATATATATATATATATATATATATATATATATATATATATATATATATATATATATATATATATATATATATATATATATATATATATATATATATATATATATAATATTTTTTTAATTAAACATTTTAAAGGGGGGGGGGTGGAGCTGGCACTGAGCCTGAGCGGTCGCATAATATCATAGCTCCGGCTATTTACTACTAAAACCTATATATTTGACCGTTCGGCTCAGTGGAAGTGCCTATTACCGAATATCTGACAACCCATAGTTCTTACTGGAGAAATCTGAAGACTTTGGGGCATTCCAGGATGAAGCTACTTGATGTGATCTTGATGTGAGATCTATTAGGTCCCATGCTGGCTGCCATTTTAGCTCCACGAGAGGGCTCACGCAGGACAAGATTAGCCGTTTACAGCACTCCCTGGCAACTATGAAACGCTGACTATGATGAAGCAGTGAGCTATTAAGCTAGACACACGTGGTAATACTAGTTCGGCAGCCTCTTTATTGTCATGGCAGTTACCGACTCTCAGTGGAGCGACAATGCCCACGGTATCAGCATGGGGACCTGTGGTGAACACACAGCTACCGATACGTACCTCGACATCAAGAGGCTTTTCAGGATCTTAGCGGAGGAAGCAGAGGCTCTGTTTGCACCTAGCTGCGTCTTACTTGATGTAACAAACTACTCACCACTAACCCAGAAACTACACGACGAGGACTCACTCTCCCAGATAGACAGTTCTAAGCATATGGACATTAGGGCATATGGCTATCCCGGAACAGCTCGGCTGAATTCGCTGAACACGAGCAGTAACATCTACCCGCTTACTCCTCCAGTCAATATCACGGCTCTCACTGTGAGTGGTCACTACCGTATGTACATGTCATCAGGCTGGGTAGTGGATGTGTCACATTGCCTTTCTCAACTATACCCAGCGTCGCCATTACCCAGAATGGATAACAGAAGGAATATCCGGGCAATCATGTGCTTTGACTTCTCCCTGGCTTGCGATTTGAAGTACTCACTGGACCGGAGACATATTGCAGTGGGTATCATACAGACTTGTAGTGCCCTCCACGATCCTCAAGCAAGGCTATGCCGAAAGATGGGCATTGGGTGATAAAAGCTTTCACTGTACCTCATGCTCATTTGGAGTACATGCAAGTGTTAAATAGTTTTGTGACTTTGGTTATTTCCCTTCTTAATACTGTATTTTTTCTTTTTTTGTTGGGATATTGTGGGAGAGTATTAGACATACTTGAAGAGATTTAATGCATAAAATGTGCTTCTTGTTTACTGAGGGATAATTAAGTCTGCAGCCATGTTGTTAAATTCCCTTATTACTCCTAGTGTGCAATGAAATGAAGACTGTTGTTAAGGTTCCTACACATGTCATGGAGGCTTTCTATGTAAATTACAGGCAGGATTGTACTTGTTACACATTGCTATCTACATCTTACACATATTTGATGGACTTTTAAGGTATGATAATTTTGAATGCTGAGGGAGCTTTCCTGACCACTATAGATAATGACAGTCTGCCTGTATACTTCTGCAGTATCGCCTCTGGATAAGAGGCACTCTACAACTGCCTAAACTTAACTAATATGTATATATGGGGGGCTATTAGGTCTACAAACTCCAGTGATTACCTTTTACATAATATAGCCCTTGGGGAATTGTAAAACATTAAGGAGTACCATTCATGCACTGTGTGTTGCACCAATTTGGTCGTGCTATCACGATTTATCTCTCCCACTCTCCCCAGTCTAGCAAATATATTGTACATCACAAGCTTTGGATTACCTAAAGAATTGTTATAGCCCTGTCATACTCCTTTCTCACCACGATGGTCTGTGTGCCATCATCGGCTATTTACAAAAAGCTCAGTCAAACTATTAGAGGTTAATTGTCCCTGCTAATTATTCTCTGATATACAGGACATTGCTATGTATAAAACCTAACACTACATCTGTAGTAAAACAGGCACATATCCCACATGGCCTAGTATCCACACATAAATTTATTTAGTAATTATACATTTTAATGTATTGTTTTCTATACAGTGTTGAGATTATGTTTTCTAGGTCATAGAATGTACATATGGGGAAGTCCCTATATAAGATTTATACTATGGGTTCCTAACTGCTAGACTCCCCTACTGAACCGATGATTATAATTTAAATACCCTCCCCCTTCAAGTCCCTCATAGGGGCTGAAACTACAGTAGAGCTATTCATCCCTAGACTAGTAACCCAGATTTGGCACCCCCATATCAATACCCACAACCTATGTTATTTGCTATGTCAATTGCTTCCCTTCTACAACATAACTCCCCCTAGGGTGCAAATAGAAAGTTTTGACCCCCCCCAAGCCACCATTGATATTTCTATCTCTACCTCATAGGTTCACATCACATGCAAGATACTTACCACAGATCCCTATTTTAGTCATCACTCTCTGTACATCTATAACTTACATAGTCTTATAAATAAACTCATGCTGCTGCCCTATCACAGTAGGCTCCGCCCTCCTTGCTTTTTCCTCCCCCTCCATAATTCGAGTGGCTCTTGCCCACTGCAACACCTCTTCTTTCATGTTCTCTCTGACCTACTTGTGGTCATTCTAAACGCTAACTCCCCACATCAAGACAGGAATTTTCACTTTATTCATTCTATAGGTGTGGAGATCAGATTCTAATCATTAAAATATAAAATGAAGTCTCATCTTAGTTTGCCCAAACTTATATTTGACCTTTTCTAGACATAGCATGGGTTTCTATTGGTTAAGGCTGACCTTTTAATATTACTACTGTTATGATTATCTTTGTAAGCCCTAAAACTCTTGACTCAATTCGATGCCTGGAACAATTACTCCCTTACTTGCCGCATGGATAATCTATGTGTAATAATATTGTGTCTTATACTTAGATGTTAATCTAATGGATGGGCAAATGTTGTATTTTGTATTTCATTGCTTGTTGAAACTTCAATAAAAAAATATATTTAAAAATAAATAAATAAATATTTTAAAGGGAATTACATTTTGGGTTTAAATACAGCTGCCAAGAAAGAGGAATTACTGTCTGGCATTCTAAGTAGTTGTGTTGTTTGTAACCAGTAATCTGCTTTCTAGAAGCAGAGTTTACCCTTTTGCGAAATGCTAAGCATCTAGGGAATTTTGAAACTTTTCCAGAGAAATGAAAATCTAAGGTCTTTCTGATGTGAAACAGATCCAAGGAAGAGGTAAATGCCTCATTAATAATGCTATTTTTTCATAAATTCTTCTCCTCGGTTCTCATAATTCACATATGTAACAGACTAAAAGTGTGCTCTTATACTCTCAAGTAAGATATTTGTTTTTATCTTTAATGATACTTTGAATTCTGTCAACAGGTTACCCTTTTTTCTCCCCAAAAACTAATTTTTTTAAGGTAAAGTTGGTTAACCTTAAAGGGACACTCAAAAAAACTTTCGTTCTTCAGATACAGCATGCAGTTTCAAAACCATTTCCATTATTGTATGTTTCACTTTCTTAAAAGGACAGTCAACACAAACATTGTTTAATTTACTACCCATTCCCCAGCTTTGCACAACCAACATTGTTATATTAATATACTTTTATAACCTTTTAAACCTCTAAATTTCTGCCTGTTTGAGTTGCTAAAGACAGCCTCTTATCACATGCTTTTTTATTAGCTTTTCACAACAGGGGAGTGCCAGTTCATGTGAGCCATATAGATAACATTGTGCTCACGCCCGTGGGTTGTGCATAACACAGCACTAAGTATATATATATATCACACACTCCACAGGGTAAATGACCTTAAAAGTAACAAATTAAAAATATACAGGCCAGCTACATATACATCCAAATATTGCAAGAACACAGCATGGGATGAAAACAATACAGTTAACATCAAGGTTCATAAGCCAGACCGGACTAGCACTGAAATATCCATTCAAATACTTCATAGTAAAGCTGAACATAAACAGAGTTCTGTAAACAAGGCTCCTATCCGATAAACGGCTATCTCCTCAATGAGATTTTCACGCTGTTGAGGGGGGAGGAGCCTTGTGAGGGTGGTCAGGTGTACGCAAAAGCGTATCAGAGGCGAGATCAGGGCATCAGGCAGACTGTGGGAGGAGCCAGAGCAAAGGCTGAAGTCAGATCGCACACTTCAGCCTGTGCGATTAAGGGTCTAATAGCAGTGCCGGGCTGGGAGGAGCTACGTCTGCACAGTGATGCATAGAGATCACTGTGCAGGATAAGGGTTTTCTTTATCGCACATGCGATCAGGTTTAGGATAGGGGAGGTCAGGTGACGACTTGTGGGAGTGGTGTGCGCACAGTACACAACAGCCGCAGTGCCAGAGTTTAGAGAGGAGGAGGAGGAGTGAGAAGCTAGTGACTGACGCGGTGTGGTCTGGTGACGTCAGCTGAGCTGAAATCCTGCAGTCTCTCTGGCTCTGCTCTGTCGTCGTCCGGTATCCGCCTGGTCCTAGCTCCCTCCTGCTTACAATACATTACTTAAAAAGTTGAGCCCTGGACTGGCGGTAGTACCTAACTTTACCTGCTACAGATAATGAAATGTATAATATTATTAACACACACACACACTAGTATGCGGGGATAATAATAATAAAAAATAAAATTTTATTTTTTATTAAACAATTTTTTTTTTGTTTTGCTCAATTTTTTTTTTCCTTCTTGCCCCTGGGGGTTCACGTGCGAATGTGCACAACTGGAGGAGCCTCCACTGTATACAAGGTAATCACAGGGGTAAAAAGTGTATTAATGCAACCATGTTTTCTGTGCAAAACTAGGGAATGGGTAATAAAGGGATTATCTATCTTTTTAAACAATAACAATGTTTGAGTTGACCGTACCTTTTAATTGGAGGTTTGGGTTAAAGTGTCAGTAAATCTAAAATATAATGTTATATAATTCTGCACATAGTGCAGAATTATATAACATTATATTAGTGCTATTGTTATAAAATGTAATATTCCCTTTTAATTTTTTATAAATATGACAGCTTCTCAGACCCGCTCTCTGTACTCTGCTGAGCGGGTCTGTTTTTATTCCACAGCGCATCGGGCCAGCTGTATAGTCACAGCCCGGCCCGACCGCGCCATAACACTAAGTACAGAAAATAATAAACAAATGATCAAAAATAATAAATTAAACCTAATCCCTATGAAAACATAAAAGCCCCCCAAAAATAAAACCTCCCCTAATCTAATGTTAAACTACCAATTGCCCTTAAAAGGGCTTTTTGCAGGGCATTGCCCTAAGTTAAACAGCTCTTTTACAGTTACAAAAAATTCTAAGTCCCCCCTAACAGTAACCCCCCCCCCCAAAGTAAATAAACCTAACCCTAAAAAACCTTCTCCGCTGGACATCAGCAACCGTGAGTACCAATCTGGGGGTTAGACTCAGATTTTTTTGATTTTTGGGCAGCAAAAGAGCTAAATGCCCTTTTAAGGACAATGCCCATACAAATGCCCTTTTCAGGGCAATGGATAGTTTAAGTTTTTTAGTGTTAGGTTTTTTATTTTTGGGGGGTGGTGGGTTTTACTGTTAGGGGGGACTTAGATTTTTTTTTAACTGCAAAAGAGCTGTTTAACTTAGGGCAATGCCCTACAAAAATCCCTTTTTAAGGGCTATTGTAGTTTAGCATTAGATTGGGGGGGGGGGGTATTTTCATAGGGATTAGGTTGAATTTTTTTATTTTGGATAATGTGTTTATTTTTTTTCTTTAGTTCTATTTTTTATTTTTTGTATTTACAACACATAGACTCTGGGCAGGCTTACCAACTAGTGTGTATGTGTGTGTTATGGCTACAACTTAAAGTGACATTGTACACTAGATTTTTCTTTGTAGATGATCCATTTACATAGCCCATCTGGGTGTTTTTTTTTTTCTTTTTTTTTTTTTCTTAATGTATAGTTTTTGTTTATTTTTAAATAACATTGTGCTGATTTTTAGACTCCTAACCAAGTCCCCAAATTTCAGATGTATAATGATGTATACAGACTTCAGATTGCTTCTGTTTGTATAATTGGTCTTTTCATATGCAGGGAAGGGGGGGGGTTATGCTTTCAACACCTTTCAGTGGGTGTCCCAATCTAACCTCATAAACAGTGCTAAATTGGGAGCTTCTAAGTAAGTTTTTTTAAAAGGTTTTATTTTTATATCAGTATCTGTGCACATTCTTCTTTATAGTAGTGTGTGTTACATGAAGTTACATGAAAATTGGTGTATATTGCCCCTTTTAAGTCTTGAAAACTATATCTCCAGGTCTTAGGAGACCAAACACTTTAACCTGGAGTTTCAGATATTTATCAGCAGTAACAAAAAGTAACAAAAAGAGCATTTTATAGTGGCAGGACAAAACATATTATTTATGTAGCTGAAATATAGAGAAAACATCTGGTTTGTCATTCTTCATGGGTCTTATCATATGCTGGATAACTTTTTTTTAAATTAAAGGGACATTGTACACTAGATTTTTCTTTGCATAGAGGATCCATCTGGGAGTGTTTTTGTAACCATGTATAGTTTTGCTTTATTTTTATTTTTTTTAATAACATTGTGCTGATTTTTAGACTCCTAGCCAAGCCCCAGGGTATCAGATGTAGACACAGGTCTTCAGACTCCTTCTGCTCCTGTTTGTCTAAAGGATCTTTTCATATGCAGGGGGGGGTGTCTGTTCTTCCTGCTTTTCTAGCCCCTTTCACTGGGTGTCCCAGCCTAACCTTATCAACAGTGCTAAACTGGGAGCTTCTCAGTAAGTTTTTAAAAGGTTTGATACTGGATTTTTTGGATCAGTATCTTTGCATATTCTTGTTTTTAGTAGTGTCTCTTACATGCAGTTATATGACAATTGGTGTACACTGTCTTTTTAAACAAACAAGACCCACAGTGGTGGAAGTGTCCCCTCAATTGTTTGAAATAAACTTTTTTAACCGATTTACCGAACATTGCAATTTTTTATTTTTTTGCACTTAATTATATAGTTAAAATATTCAATACTACAGTTAATGTATAAATGAATGGTAGACCTCTTGTTTGAGGAAAAAAATATCTTAAAGTACATTTTTGAAAAAATAGTTTTACACATCCTATTCCCACATTTGGGAGAAAAAAAATATTTTTTGTCTCAATTCTTAAAGAACCATTAAATTAAAGTAGGATAATTAACAAATCTATAATAGAGTCAAAACAATAAAATATCAAAATGTATTCCATTTTTCTATTCACTTCTATCATGTGGTAGCCAATTTATTTTATTTTAAATTGCATGCTCTATCTGAATCATTAAAGTTTTTACTCTAATCTCCTTTTAATATTTGTAATATCTGCTAACATGGAGGGGAATAAGTGATTACGTGAAGTAGTTGCTGGTGCCACAAATTTGAATCCATCCTTAATGGTGTTAGGCATTGTATTGTCATATTACAAAATAGGTTATTACCTGACTCTCTCTAGTCATGGGTGCCACCATTTTGAAATCTAGCTTTCACTACATTCCATTGTTAATGTGTTTTGCAGATGTGCAGCAATTCTCCTTCATGTACCTGCAGTAAAATCTAGTTTCCAAAATGGTGGCACCTATAATTAGAGGGAGGTGCATGAAATGTTTTTAGTGTTTAATGTCTTCATTATATAAAAGCATCCTATAGGTTTGAATGCCATTAAAGTAATGGTTGAGAAAACATTTTGTCATTTGTTGTAAGCAATTCAGTTTATGCTTAATCGTAATGATATTTGTCAGACTAATTCTAAAAAACACTTAATGAAAATATGGAATGTCCCTTTACATTTTTATGGTCTGAAGTTAAGCATAAAGAGAGCCAATATTATGTTTAACCAAATTGGAAGCTACATTAAACTGTAGCTTTATATCAGAGATGCTTTTTGCAATGAATTAATTCTTTTTTTTCTTTTCACTAATTTTCCTGTCTCTCTGAATAAAAAGACCATGAATTACAAATTACAACCCTGTACATGTAGATGGTGCATGAACATATATTGTTCACACATGGGTAGTAGATGAAAGAGAGAGAAACCTGCCCCTCTTTTCTTCCCATATGATGATTTAGCATTAATTCAGTTCTAATTTATTACATTTTGTTTTTAACCAAAACAAATTAATGTTGAATGTCTATTCTATAATGAACACTTTTGTCATACTTTCATATTGTTGTGGGTTCACATTCCCTAGGTGCTAAAAGGCAACCTACTACCTGTAATCATGTAAACAAATATTGCTTATTGTTGTCCGACAATGATATCCACCTGGTATCCTCACTGCTATTGCAGCTATTTCTTAGCATAGGATATGTTTCAAAACATTAGTGAGGTAGGAAGTGCCTTGTTTCTAAATTTGATATCATAAAGAATTATGCTATAACATGGTTTTAAAGTAGCATTGCAGTTCAAACTTGCTTATAAATGCAATTGCCAGTATGTATTATTATAATTAAATCTTTAGAAAATGTTAATTATAGAATGTAGCAAAATCTTATAAAATTGTTACATATTAAGTTAGAAATTCATATTAATATGTAGCAAAATTATATTAAATTAATTTTAAGTGACAATATCTACAATTTAACACATCAATATTGAATCAGTTATTAAAGGACATTAAACACTTTTAGATTTTAATCTAAAATGTTAAAAAATATGACGGCACCCATTGCTTTATGGTCACTAAACGTTTGCACTTATTTTATCAATATTTAAACAAGAAAACTAAATGAAATATTCTCAAGCTTATATCTGCTTTCAATACATCACTCTATCTAGTGATTTAGTGTTTAAAGTCCCTTTTTAAAAGGAATTTAAAACAGTGCTATTTTAGCAAAAACACAAATGGGTTAAATCAAAGTAGACTTTAAAAACAACCTGTTTTCTTATAAAATGAGTATTTAGAAATTATCAGAGTAGCCACTGTATGCAGCTAGAATGGTGCTACCAATACATAAATGAAGCTCTGTCACATGATTTTTCAGCAAACCTCCTCTGAGCATGGGCAATACACTGACTCACACCTACAGCAGATGCTTCATAGTAACACTTCAAAATAAACTCACTGCCTTCCTGTAGAGACCACAGCCCCCTTGAGGGGTTATGACCAGAAGTAATGGGCCCTTCACAAAATAAGTTAACAAAAATAAAGGAAATGATGAATAAAACATACTGCAATTATTTATATTCATTATAACCTACTGCTTAGCATTTATTTTTTTATTTTATTATAACAATGAAACAGGCTGTTTTTATATCTCTTTAAGGACCATGTTTTTCATTTGTCTTTGCCCACTTAGCATATGGGAACCCTCCAACAGTAAATCAGACAACATCATTTATTTTTACCTTTGATTAAAAATATATTTTGATTTGCTATAATGTATACATAATTCAGGTAGTTTAGTCAAAAACACTTCTACATGCAGAATATATTTCAGTATGCAACATACATGTTTGGAAAAATATTTCAACTGTCATTTTGTTAACAAAACTTGAATTGTTTTCAATTTCCTCTAAAAGCCCTTTTATCTTGCATATGAGGCCACTTAAGCACATATATATACATGAGCTACTAAACTAATTAAACAATCGTAATATAAAATAATTCTAGATCTGAAGTTTACATTTCCATCAATTGAACCATCCACAATTTTCAAAGTTAAATTTGAAAGAAACTGCCAAAATAAGTCATAAAAGTAAATTGCAACTTTTTTTTTTTTAACTAGGTATAAATTTGAATGTAATTTTGCAATCTCAGCGTTCTATACCCCTTGGAAAAGCATGAGTTGCATAAAAAGTTTTTTCCTTGGAAACCTACAAAGTACGAAAAACATAATTTATGTAAGAACTTGCCTGATAAATTAATTTCTTTCATATTGGCAAGAGTCCATGGGCTAGTGAAGTATGGGATATACAATCCTACCAGGAGGGGCAGAGTTTCCCAAACCTCAAAATGCCTATAAATACACCCCTCACCACACCCACAATTCAGTTTAACGAATAGCCAAGTAGTGGGGTGATAAAGGAGTAAAAAGCATCAACAAAGGAATTTGGAAATAATTGTGCTTTATACAAAAAATCATAACCACCATAAAAAGGGTGGGCCTCATGGACTCTTGCCAATATGAAAGAAATGAATTTATCAGGTAAGTTCTTACATAAATTATGTTTTCTTTCATGTAATTGGCAAGAGTCCATGAGCTAGTGATGTATGGGATATCAATATCCAAGATGTGGAACTCCACGTAAGAGTCACTAGAGAGGGAGGGATAAAAAAAAAACAGCCATTTTCCGCTGAAAAAATAATCCACAACCCAAATTATAAGTTTATTCTTTTAATGACAAGAAAAACTTAAAACATCAGCAGAAGAATCAAACTGAAACAGCTGCCTGAAGAACTTTTCTACCAAAAACTGCTTCTGAAGAAGCAAATACATCAAAACGGTAGAATTTAGTAAATGTATGCAAAGAGGACCAAGTTGCTGCTTTGCAAATCTGATCAACTGAAGCTTCATTCTTAAAAGCCCATGAAGTGGAGACTGATCTAGTAGAATGAGCTGTAATTCTCTGAGGCGGGGTCTTACCCGACTCCAAATAAGCTGAATGAATCAAAAGCTTTAACCAAGAAGCCAAGGAAATAGCAGAAGCCTTCTGACCTTTCCTAGGACCCGAAAATATAACAAATAGACTAGAAGTCTTCCTGAAATCTTTAGTAACTTCAACATAATATTTCAAAGTTCTTAACACATCCAAAGAATGTAAGGATCTTTCCAAAGAATTCTTAGGATTAGGATACGAGGAAGGGACAACAATTTCTCTACTAATGTTGTTAGAATTCACAACCTTAGGTAAAAATGTAAATGTAGTCCGCAAAACCACCTTATCCTGATGAAAAATCGGAAAAGGAGATTCACAAAAAAGAGCAGATAGCTCAGCTCAGAAACTCTTCTAGCAGAAGAGATAGCCAAAAGGAACAACACTTTCCAAGAAAGTAGTTTAATGTCCAAAGAATGCATCGGCTCAAATGGAGGAGCCTGTAACGCCTTCAAAACCAAATTAAGACTCCAAGGAGGAGAAATTGATTTAATGACAGGCTTAATACGAACTAAAGCCTGTACAAAACAGTGAATATCAGGAAGTTTAGCAATCTTTCTGTGAAATAAAACAGAGCAGTGATTTGTCCCTTCAAGGAACTTGCTGACAAACCTTTATCCAAACCATCCTGAAGAAACTGTAAAATTCTAGGAATTCTAAAAGAATGCCAAGAGAATTTATTAGAATAACACCATGAAATGTAAGTCTTCCAAACTCGATAATAAATCTTTCTAGAGACAGATTTATGAGCTTGTAACATAGTATTAATCACTGAGTCAGAGAAACCTCTATGACTTGGAACTAAGCGTTCAATTTCCATACCTTCAAATTTAATGATTTGAGATCCTGATGGAAAAATGGACCTTCAGACAGTCCGGCTTTAATGGATGTGGCCAAGGTTGGCAACTGGACATCCGAACAAGATCCACATACCAAAACCTGTGTGGCCATGCTGGATCCACCAGCAACACAAACAATTGTTCCATGATGATTATGGAGATCACTCTTGGAAGAACAACTAGAGGTGGAAAGATGTAAGCAGGATGATAACTCCATGGAAGTGTCAGCGCATCCACTGCTTCTGCCTGAACATACCAGGACAGGTATCTGGGAAGATATCTGGATCTGGATGGAGAGACCACCCCCCGGATGTAAAGTCTGACGGTTGAGATAATCCACCTCCCAATTGTCTACACCTGGGATATGCACCGCAGAGATTAGACAGGAGCTGGATTCCGCCCAAGCAAGTATCCGAGATACTTCTTTCATGGCTTGGGGACTGCGAGTCCCACCCTGATTGACATATGCCACAGTTGTGATATTGTCTTTCTGAAAGCAAATGAACGGTTCTCTCCAACAGAGGCCAAAACTGAAGAGCCCTGAGAATTGCACAGAGTTCTAAAATATTGATTGGTAATCTCGCCTCTTGAGATTTCCAAATCCCTTGTGCTGTCAGAGATCCCCAAACAGCTCCCCAACCTGAAAGACTTGCATCTGTAGTTATCACAGTCCAGTTTGGCCGAACAAAAGAAGCCCCTTGAACTAAACGCTGGTGATTTAACCACCATGTCAGAGAGTGTTGAACATTTAAGGATATTAATTGTGATATATTTGTATAATCCCTGCACCATTGATTTAGCATACAAAGCTGGAGAGGTCTCGTGAAAATGAGCAAAAGGAATCGCGTCCGATGCTGCAGTCATGAGGCCTAAAACTAACATGCACATAGCCACAGAAGGGAATGACTGAGACTGAAGGTGCCGTCAGGCTGCAACCAATTTCAAACGTCTCTTGTCTGTTAGATTCAGTGTCCATGACTCTGTCTCTATCTGGAAACCTAAAAAGGTGACCCTTGTCTGAGGAATCAAACTTTTTGGTAAATTGATCCTCCAACCATGTTTTCGAAGAAACACTAGTTGATTTGTGTGAGATTCTGCAGGACTTAAAGACTGAGCTAGTACCAAGATATCATCGTCCAAATAAGGAAACACTGCAATACCCTGTTCTCTGAATACAGAGAGTAGGGCACCTATAACCTTTGAAAAGATTCTTGGAACTGTTGCTAGGCCAAATGGAAGAGCAACAAATTGGTAATGCTTGTCTAGAAAAGAGAATCTCAAGAACTGATAATGTTCTGGATGAATCAGAATATGAAGGTATGCATCCTGCAAGTCTCTTGTGGACATATAATGTCCTCGCTGAACAAAAGGCAGAATAGTAGGCAGAATAGTCCTTATAGTCACCATCTTGAAAGTTGATACTCCTTACATAATGATTCAAAATTTTCAGATCCAGAACTGGTCTGAATGAATTTTCCTTCTTTGGGACAATGAATAGATTTGAATAAAACCCCAGACCTTGTTCCTGAAAAGGAACCGGCATGATTACCCCTGAAAACTCCAGGTCTGAAACGCACTTCAGAAAAGCCTGAGCTTTTACTGGATTTGCTGGGATGCGTGAGAGAAAAAAATCTTCTCACAGGAGGTCTTGCTCTGAATCCTATTTGATACCCTTGAGAGACAATGCTCTGAATCCATTGATTTTGGATAGAATTTATCCAAATATCTTTGAAAAACCTTAATCTGCCCCCTACCAGCTGAGCTGGAATGAGGGCCGCACCTTCATGCGGACTTAGGGGCTGACTGGTTTCTTAAATTGCTTTTATTTATTCCAATTTGAGGAAGGCTTCCAACTGGAAACAGATTCCTTGGGGGAAGGATTAGATTTTTGTTCCTTATTTTGTTGAAAGGAATGGAAATGTTTAGAAGCCTTAGATTTACCCTTAGGTTTTTTTTTTTAATCCTGAGGCAGAAAAGCTCCCTTTCCCCCAGTAACAGTTGAAATAATAGAATCCAACTGAGAACCAAATAATTTATTACCTTGGAAAGAAAGAGATAGATAGTAATCTAGACTTAGATGTCATATCTGCATTCCAAGATTTAAGCCACAAGGCTCTTCTAGCTAAAATAGCTAAAGACATGGATCTAACATCAGTTTTGATATCAAAAATGGCATCACAAATAAAATGATTCGCATGTTGCAGTACAGAACAATGCTAGATATGTCAGAATCCAATTCTTGTTGCGCTAAATTTTCCAACCAAAAAGTTGATGCAGCACCAACATCAGCCAAAGAAATTGCAGGTCTGAGAAGATGACCTGAATATAAATAGGCTTTCCTTAGATAAGATTCAAGCTTCCTATCTAAAGGATCATTAAAGGAATTACTATCTTCCATAGGAATAGTGGTACGTTTAGCAAGAGTAGAAATAGCCCCATCAACTTTGGGTACTTTTTCCCAAAACTCTATAGAAATTGCTGGTAAAGGATACAATTTTTTAAACCTTGAAGAAGGAATAAAAGAAGTACCTGGCTTATTCCACTCCTTAGAAATCATATCAGAAATAGCATCAGGAATAGGAAAAACCTCTGGAGTAACCACAGGAGGTTTAAAAACAGCATTTAAACGTTTACTAGACTTAATGTCAAGTGGACTGGTTTCCTCAATATCCAAAGTAATTAACACTTCTTTTAATAAAGAACAAATATACTCCATTTTAAATAAATAAGTAAATTTGTCAGTGTCAATATCTGAGGAAAGATCTTCTGTATCGGATAGATCCTCATCAGAGGAGGATAAATCATTATGTTGTCGGTCATTTCAAATTTCATCAACTGAGTGAGAAGTTTCAAAAAACTTTTACGTTTATTTGAAGGTGGAAATGCAGACAAAGCCTTCTGAATAGAATCAGTAACAAATTCTTTAAAGTTCATAGATATATCATGTACATTAGAAGTTGAAGGAACTGCAACTGGCAATGTACTATTACTGATGGACACATTATCTGCATGTAAAAGTTTATCATGACATTCGGAGATATAATTTCCACAATCTTACAACAAATGCACTTAGCTTTGGTAGAACCGATGTCAGGTAGCAAAGTTCCAACAGATACTTCTGAGGCAGGATCAGATTGAGACATCTTGCAAAATGTAAAAGAAAAAACAACATGTAAAGCAAAATGATCAATTTCCTTATATGACAGTTTCAGGAATGGGCAAAAATGCAAATAGCATAGCCCTCTGACATAGAAAAAGGCAAGAGGCAAACAGCAATGGGGTATTAAATTAATGAAAAATTTGGCGCCAAGTATGACGCACAACGTAACTGAATTTTTTTTGGCGCCAACAATATCTGGAAATGACACGCTTGCGTCACTAACGACCCAACCGTGTGTGAGGCTTCTGCGTCAACTACGACGCCGGAAATGACAAACTTGCGTCAACGGACGTACTTTTCGCGCCATAACATTCTTGCACCAAAAATGACGAAATAAAGTCTAGCATTTGGTGCACCTGCGGGCCTAGTACTGCCCGCAATTTTCAAGAAAAAATGTAGTCAATTTGAAAAAAGACTAAACCTCGGGTAAGAAAAATATTTTTTAATATATTTATTTTCCCTAAATATGAAACTGACAGTCTGCACAAGGAAATACATGAACCTGACTCATGGCAAATATAAGTACAATACATATATTTAAAACTTTATATAAATGCATAAAGTGCCAAACCATAGCAGGGGTGTCTTAAGTAATAAAAAAAAACATACTTACCACATATAGCAGATAGCCAAACCAGTACTGAAACAGTTATCAGTAGAGGTAATGGTACATGAGAGTATATCGTCGATCTGAAAAGGGAGGTAGGAGATGAATCTCTACGACCGATAACAGAGAACCTATGAAATAGATCTCCCGTGAGGAAAACCATTGCATTCAATAGGTGATACTCCCTTCACATCCCTCTGACATTCGCTGTACTCTGAGAGGAATCAGGCTTCAAAATGCTGAGAAGTGCATGTCAACGTAGAAATCCATAGGAGGCAAAGTTTGTAAAACTGAATTGTGGGTGTGGTGAGGGGTGTATTTATAGGCATTTTGCGGTTTGGGAAACTTTGCCCCTCCTGGTAGGATTGTATATCCCATACGTCACTAGCTCATGGACTCTTGCCAATTACATGAAAGAAAATTAAAAAAAACTATTTTTGCTCTGTTTTAACCCTTCAAAAATCTGCAATTTTATATCTGCATGCTTGTTTTTTTTATAAACATTAATGATATAGAATTTGTTTAAAAATAAAACTAACCTTTACATTGGAAAGGTCCTTTCCTTGTGTCTGCCACTGAAATTAAAAGCAAGGTGATGATTTACTATTGCAGGTATGCAGTTCTAATTCTAAACTTGAACTTGAAGATTCCATGTTGTAAAATATTTTTTCTTACTGCCTAGCATGCTAGTATGTATTAGTTCTGTTGAAATTAACCCCTTAAGGACCAGCGACGTACCCTGTATGTCACTGGCCATTTTTTGGGACTTGATTGTTTTATAGCGCGGTCTTGCAACCAGTGTTGAGACTGCTCTATTCCAAAAAGCCTGCTGGAGGGAGGGCATTGATAGCGTGTTCTTGCTAGACTTGTGCTATTTTGTCCTGAAAAAAACATTAATGACCAGTGACATACAGGGTACATTGTGGTCATTAAGGGGTTAAAAGCTAACATTTCTGTATTTGCATGATCTATGTTTTCCTTCTTCAAATAAATTAAATAAATGTCAAGTGACTTCTTGGAAGAGAGGGTTTTTAAACATGCAAAGATTTTTGATGCCATCTGATTACTTATTGGTAGTACATTTTAAAATTGATTTTTTTTTTTTAAATAATAAATAATTAGAGCAAAGTTAAATCTGATTCTCTTCTATCCCCCCCCCCTCTTTATTTGTACATACACTCAAAGTCTGGGCCACATAATCTATAAGAAACCACATTTGTGTTTTGTTTTTCTTCTTTCATGCCTGATCTTTTTTGTAAGATATACAGGATGTAATCTCTTCTGACTTCAATGTATGAAGATGTATTCTGTTCATGTTTAACCTATTAGTACATGTAATTCAGGCTAGAAGTCATTCTGATTTTCGTCTCTCTCTTGTTATGTTTTTTTTTTTTTTTAAGAAAAGCAGGGCTCTAAGCTGAGAAGTGTGCTCGTGTCTGCAGCACTATATAGCAGTTTTGCAAGAATATTTATCCATTTGCATGAGCAGCACTATTTCCTGCCATGTAGGGCTTCAGATGCCTACTTAGGTATCTCTTCAACACAGAATATCATGGGAACTAAGCAAATTTGATAAGTAAATTAGAATTATTATTTTTTTTTTTACATTACCCAGCTTTGTGTACTATACAGTATAGGAAAATCAACACATCTTACTATAGTTTTAATTTATTGGGTAGGTCATTCTATCATCGCTTTACACGCAAAGCCCTAAGCTTGAATATCTTAGACAGTGGGCAAGATAAGAAAGAAAAACAAATCGGAGCTTGTGTATTTTGTACTTTGCACTCTGTTTTTAAACAATTTATAGATGGATTTATTTTTTTTATCCAATTTTACAATAAGGTTTTACAGAGGCTCCATATTAACTTTCCAAGTTACTTATATTATCAAATTGTCTTTATTCTCTTATCTTTTTGTTGGAGCAGCAAGCAATGTACTACAGGGAGGTAGCTGAACACATTGGGTGAGCCTAGTAAATGAGGCATATATGTGCAGCCACCAATCAGCAGCTAGCTTTGAATAGTGTATTTTTGCTGCTAAAGCTACTTAGGTATGCTTTTCAACAAAGGATACTAAGACAAAAAAAACATATAATAGAAATAAATTGTTAAAATTGTATGCTCTTCCTAAATCATGAAAGTTTAATTTTTTTTTCTGTCTCTTTAAAGGGACATGAAAATACAGTACGAAAATGCTGTTATATGCAGTATAGTTAGAGCACTGTAAACTAATTCTCCTAAAGCTTTGGGCACCGCTGTGGGGATTAAACGGTTTCTCTTTTTAAGTCTACAATTTCTGAGCCTGTTCCCATTCTCTATCTGTAAGCCCAGAGCTCTATTATAAAAAATATCTATTTGTATCCTATTTGGGGGTGAAAGGTACCTAGTATTTTTTTTTATGGAACTAGTCTTTACATGACAAATACTAGAAGGTGTTTGCAAAAGATAAATCCTACAGTGAAATATCCAAGGTAAAATGTGCCCCTGTGAAATGAGCAAAAAATGAACTGTAAGAGATGAAAAATGCAGCCAGGTAAAGTTTACCGTAAGGAAATTTTAAAGGTAATGTGTACTGTGGAAAATAGATACATTGTATACCAGGTGAATTGTGCCAAGTATAGTGTGCTGCTGTGAAATGAGAAAATAAATTGATAGAGTTTTATTGGATACAATGAGGTGCTGGTGTAGGACTTTGTTCTGCATCCTAGATCAAAAGCAAATTTGTAAATATCTATGGTGCATGTCATTGATTCACATATTTTTGAATCAATGTGTGGTCTTAAAGGGGCAGTAACACGTGCTCTTTCATATGCATGACTGTTTTTCTAATTTAAACATTTTAAAAATTGTTTTTGGATAAAATAAAAGTTGATAAAGCTAACTTTTGATTATGAAGCTAACAGGGCCTGCATGTCTTTTTACATGTGGATCCTAGGGCCTTGGTGCTCATTGGCTAATAAGAAGGGCTCAGATTGCTTTATTGGTGAACAGTAGTGCACCTTACAAGATTAAAAACAAATGTTTTCTTAGTACTGGAAAATCTGGTTCACAAAAATAAATTAATCAAATTTGAAAAAGAGAAAAAAAAAACTTGTTTTGTTCCTTTTTTTTTTTTTAAGGGGATTTAGAAAAGATATATATATTATTCAAATGTTCTTCAGAGGGATATATAAAACAGCCTGTTTCATTATAGTCTAAAGGGACAATTTAGTCAAAATTAAACTTTCATTCAGATTGGAAAGTTGTTTAAAACTGCATGCCCTATTTTCTTTTATCAAATTTGCTTTGTTATCTTGTATTCTTTGTTGGAAGCTAAACGTAGGTAGGCACATATACTAATTTCTAAGCCCTTGCCTTCCTCTGCCTTTTAAGTTTTTCACAGCCAGACAGTACTAGTTCATGTGTGCAATATAGATAACATTGTGCTCACTAACGTGGAGTTTTTTGTGTCAGTACTGATTGGCTAAAATGCAAGTCTGTTAAGAGTCTGCAGAGGCTTAGATACAAGGTAATCACAGAGGTAAAACATATATTAATATAACCATGTTGGTTATGCAAAACTGGGGAATGGGTAATAAAGATATTATCTATCTTTTTAAACAATAACAATTCTGAATTAGACTGTTCCTTTTATTAGAAATCATTGTAATATGCAGGGCTCAACAAATCCAGGAGCCAGGGAGCATTTTACCCCTGGCCCCTAACTTTTTTGGGGTTCTTATCCATATATCTATATAAAAATACCAATGTTTGGCTTCTTAAAGTATGTCTGGCTCCTACATTTTTTTTATAGACTCCAAAATGTTGTCAAACTCTGCTAATATGTATTATTTATCATTTTTAAAGAATTTTACCCTTTTCTTTCTCTTTTTTTAACTTTATTTGTAAATTTTACATTTCTTCCTGTCTTAACCCCACAAGTGGATTGTGGTCGCTAGAGGAAGACAAAGGAGCAGCTTTTCCTGCTAAGTTGTACTATGAGACATCTGCTATAGTCAGTTTATGGTGCATAGTAATTAAACTAAAATCTTTATCACTCCTTTCAAAGTTACTTTTCATAAACTGCTGACACTCACATACTTATACATATTTTTACAGCAAGTTATGGCTTACAATGAAGTACACAAATGTCACAGTCCCTTTTGTTGGCCTGCTTGCTTTAAAGGGACAGTCTACACCAGAATTTTTATTGTTTTAAAAGATAGATAATCCATTTATTACCCATTTCCCAGTTTTGCATAACTAACACATTTATAATAATATACTTTTAACCCCTGTGATTATCTTGTATCTAAGCCTCTGCAAACTGCCCCTTTTTTCAGTTCTTTTGACAGACTTGCAGTCTAGCCAATCAGTGTCTGCTCCCAGATAACTTCTCGTGCACGAGCACAGTGTTATCTATATGAAATACGTGAACTAACACCCTCTAGTGGTGAAAAACTGTTAAAATGCAATCTGAAAGAGGTGGGCTTCAAGGTCTAAGAAATTAGCATATGAACCTCCTAGGTTAAGCTTTCAACTAAGAATACCAAGAGAACAAAGCAAAATTGGTGATAAAAGTAAATTGGAAAATTGTTTAAAATTACATGCTCTATCTGAATCATGAAAGTTTATTTTGGCCTAGACTGTCCCTTTAACACACACAATTTCATGGCCCATCAAGTCTACCCATATTACATGTTACTTGTTTCTTAGGATAGCCATATGCATGTCCTAGGCATTTTTGAATTCCTTTACAGTCTTTGTGTTTACCACCTCAATTGGAAGTTTATTACACGAATCCACCACCTTTTTGTAAAAAAAAGCTTCCTCAAATTTCTCCTGAATCTGCTACCCTCTAAGTTAAGATGGTTACCCCTTGTTTTGGCTTTTTTTTTTTGTTGAAAATGGCTTTCATCTTCCATTTCATTAAAGGGACAGTATATAAACCAATTTTCATATAACTGCAAGTAATGGATACTACTAATAAAGAATAATCATGAGGTTATAAGTAGCTGTGCAGCCTCACAAGGTAAGCTTAACTAGGCACTTAAATTGATTATGTACAGAGAACAATATAAGTTGAAGATGGATGGAAGAAATTAGGGAATTAGAGAAATGTACATTTGTGTATGATGTTGTTGGGTATAAGGCAGTTTCATTCAGATACAATGAGGAAAGGGAATGAGGTAAGGTGTTCCTTTCTTTTTCTTTTTTTTTTTGTGATGATGAAGGTTGATTTAGAAAGATGGAAGTAATTTGAGATTGACAATGGGCCAAGAGAATTCATGGGCATGATAGAGTGTGAATTGGTTGTAAGTTGGGAGGTCACCAATGCATATTGACCATATTGATCTGAATGCTGGTGTAGTGCAGATATACCTGCCCTTAGTGGTCACTGCCTAAATACCTCCCTACAGTATGTAGAATGAATAGCTATATTCAGACATCTGTATTTGAGACTCATGGCTATATACTTTATACTGGTGGTTTGATATGGTTGTCTTTTTATAGTGGGTTATTACTATATAACTGATGTGTGATCTGCTATAAACTGCCTTATTTAACATGTTTAATCAAAAAGTAGTAATTAAATTATAGCAAAATGTAGCATCTGTTTCAGATTGTTAATCAAATATTCATCATTGGCAGAACATTTTAAATACATGTGAGTCACTTGCCCATCCCTTACCTAGTAACATAGTAGATCAAGTTGAAAAACGACAGAAGTCCATCGAGTTCAACATATACAAATCGGTTTGGCTAAACTCTCCTCATAGCTTAAGTTATTGATTCCACTTATTGGTTTCATGGCCCTTCTCTGAACTTTTTTTTAAGTCTGCAATGTATTCCATCTGGGCCTGGAGTTGTATTTCCCTTAATATTATCCAGTTTTTTTTCCTGATATCCTCTAGAGATAACCCAGTTTATGGTATGGGCTTGTATGTTCTAGTTTGTTTCAAAGTATCACCCATTGGTTCCTCTCTCATGTATACTGAAGACAAGAACTGGTTTAGTACCTCAGCCTTCTCCTATCACTGTTAATCATGCTGCACTCTCTTCAGGTAGATGGACTGTCACTTTAACTCCTGGAAAACGAAGTCACATGCAGCAGTCCTGGCAGGCACACGGATACACAATCACACTTGCATGCTTAAATTCAGACGGAGCATGCAGTTTTTTATTTGCTTCTATTATAAAATGTACTTCATTACTTGTATCTAGCCAGTGATTGTGGCCCCACACATGTTCTTTTTTTGTCATTGGATCACCAGATGTGTTAAGCTAGCTCCCAGGAATGCATTGTTGCTCTGGATCTGACTATGTAGGGGTTAAACACATTATTCTCTGTAAACAGTGCAATAATAAAATGATGTAATACAGTTGGTTATATTTCTTTAACATATACACATAACACAGCCAAACTGATAAATGAATACAAAAAGTGGGTTAAGCGCTCCAAAGAGAAATATCTTAATATATATGTATATTAAAAAAAGATAAAAATCAGTACCTATTAGTACATGATGTACAGATGTTTAGTGTATAAAAAGAAAAAACATAAAGTTAAAATGAGTCAAATAAATAAGATGCCGGCATCGAATATTGTCAATACACCGAAAGTAAAATAAAATGTTAATATATGCCTCATATAAAACAACTGGTAAAATTATATAATTAGTTTAGTGACAAAGGCGGAGTGGCAAACCTAAAAGTTGCAGGACCTCTTAGTTTAGGTCCTATCGAATTTAATGCAGATTTTTGTTGTCCAAATGGAGTAGATTTTGTATAATCCTCGCTGCTGAGCAATGTCTATAATGCTGTCAGAGGGAAAAGAAAAGTTCCTTAACCTAGCATAAATGATAGTTTGCAGCTCTGGTTTTTGTGATCCGATATTCGGCAAACTCCTGGTCACGTGACCTCTGGTGGTCCAATTAGGATGCTTCTTTTGTAACCATTAGCTGTTAGTATTTGTTGGAGATATTCAGTAACAGTGTTGCAAACTGAGTGACAAAGTCCTGTGATCCAAAAGAGCGCCTAGGGGGGGTAATCCGTACAGGTTATTTACCCGTCCTGCTCACTAAGGATCAAATTATTGGAAGGTGTGGAGTGAATATGATTGATAGATGGCAGGGCCACAATGTGTTCTTGATAAAGGTAGGTTACACAGAAACTTGTAAATTTGCTAACAATGGTTGAGGAGTTATATGACGGGTGCTACGTTCACTTTGTATTGCTAACGAGTGATCGGTTTCAGCTTGATATCCCATTGTGGCACTCCCATCTATCAATCATATTCACGCTGCACCTTCCTATAATTGATCCTTGGTGAGCAGGACGCGTAAATAACCTTTACGGATTACACCCCTGTCAGGATTTGGTGAAATCCAGGATCAGACCCAAATCCTAGGATGAATTTGAAACACACGCTAGGACACTGAGAATAAACCAAGACGTGTCCCATAATAGCTTCCAAATACAAAATAAATGGTACTCACAGAGCTGGAATAGCAGATGTCAGAAGACCAAAGAAGATCTCAGGTAGGCCAAGTATAGGTAAGAGGCACCGGAGGAGATGTGGAGAAAGTTTAACACAATCGTAGTCAGGCAGGCAAAGGTTTGGCTTTATATCAGGAAGTTCAGGGTTAAACACAAGCGTAGTCAGGCAGGCAAAGATTGTCAACTTAGATCAGGGAGATCCAGAAGAGTAGTCAAACAGGCAGAGGTTCAAATAGGTAAAATACGAAACTCACAAGACAGACACAGGGATCAGTGATCAACAAATGGGTGTCAGTGATCCAAGCCGCTGAGAGTAAATATCCCGCCTGACATCATAAGAGTGTGTTGGCCCAGAACGTGCGTCACACTGCTAGGCAACGCAACGCTAAAGATCCAGGAGCCACAATAGAACGGCGATGAATGCTACCATGACACCCCCAATGCTCTTGTTTGGATTAGTTAGTTTTGTCACTCCGTTTGCAACAATATTACTGAATATCTCCAACAAATACTAACGGCTAATGGTTACAAAAGGAGCATCCTAATTGGACCACCGGAGGTCACGTGACTAGGAGTTTGCCGAATATTAGATCACAAAAAACGGAGCTGCAAACAAGCTGTCATGAGATGCAGGACACAGCATAGAAGTATACAGCTTGTACAACACGTCTAACTTGGTAACTATGACATAGACAATAACAGCCACACCCTCGTCCGGTGACATCGCCTCCCACTCTCATCACATCTTCCCCTTTTTCAAAGTACGAACCATGCATTTTTTTTTTTCATAGTACATAAAATAACGAGAGAGAGAGAGAGACTCATTGTGTAAACCATTTACAAATCTAGACAAGTCAGAAGACTTGCTTTTACCCCAGAAACTCTCTGATTACACTGTTTCCAATGCAGCAAAGGATTCTGGGTGCGATATGCAAATGAGGTTCACAATGACTCACTTTTTTACTTCTAGCCTGCTTTTTTAAGGCAGACCATGGAACAGCTGGCCTGGGATTGGTCTGAATCACTGTACTACTCCTAGCTAAGCGTAGAAGCTGTGTAATGCGGCTATGCTATGGCGTAAAGGGAAGTCTGCCTTAAATAGCAGGCTAGAAGTAAATAAGTGAGTTATGTAACTTTAATATCATTCCGGTGCACAGTTAATTAAGAACCTTCTACTTCGTGTTAATGGTCACCTAGCTCTATTCACCTATCCAGTGCATAAGGAGTTTTTTTTAACCGCAAACAACGCCCTCTCCTTAACCAATTAGAGAATAGTATACCCTTTTTAAGCCAATAAAATTTTAAGGTGTACAGGTTTACGATTACGACTGAATAGCCGAAACTAGTCAGACCCTTCACCCTTGTTCTATGTTTCCTGCTGCTGGAATTTTACCTATGTACAAATAAAGGATGAACTTTTTAATCAGATGAGGTGTGCGCTCTTTTGTTGAGAGATATATATATATATATATATATATATATATATATATATATATATATATATATATATATATATATATATATATATATATATATATATATATATACTTTTTATTCCCTCACACGGACTTACATTTTTAACCAAGTAATGGTATGAATATGGGAACATGGATACTATATACTGAGGTGGTTGTTATTATGTTTAACACTCCGTAAACTTTACTACCATAGGAGGAGTCATTTCAATTGAATACATCACAGTGATCCATATCACTTAATGCACAGGAGATACAGTGGAACCATACACAGTCAGGTATAAAAATTACATATCCTCTGCATAGAGTCTAAAGAATATATGCCTTATTTGCATGGAATAAAACACCAGTAAGGTAATTTACCAAATACTGCACACATTTCCCCCAGGGACTACCAATTAGGAGTCCAACAAGGTGAAACGAATATAGTGATAGCAGCATACCCACATATGCATGGTCACTAACCACGCGATAGGGGGAAAGTGTGATAAGGGCTGAGAGCACCCAATTACAAAAACACTAAATTACCTAACCACATTTTTACATTATGGAGGAACCTGAAACAAATGGGCAACATGAACTTTACAGAGGCGGAGGCTGCACAAATCAGATTTGCAGCAATACCACAAAGAGAGATGACAGAAAACCCAAGGGATATATTTGAAAAACTGTTAAAACTAAAAGGGGAATTCGTGGATTAAACACTTCATGGGAGTTCTCTCAGAATACCATAGTCGAAAATTTATACCAAGAGGCTTTAGGATAAAAAATCTGCCTACAATAGGAAGAAATAACCCTGATTTTTGTACTAAATGGTGTAATATTCTTAAAAAGTGCTCACTAGACCTAATTTTATTAGTAATTGAAGAAGCCAGCAGGTTGCTGCTAATAACCAATAATGAAATAGATACAATGGAACAAGCAAATGTTGAAAAACTGAGTTTGGATAAAGAAAAGGACTGGCTCAAGCAAATAAAGGATTATATAAAAAAATATGAAGATGAGCTCATAACGTTTAAAAATAGGAAATTTGAGGTTGTGGTCAAGGTACCCAAGACATATATATCCATCTTGATTCTGTCTGATGGAGCATTGTTGCTCTCTCTCCTCCCCAACAGGCTGAGTAGATGTCATATTACTTGGCTCATTCCTAAGCATTACTACTTGACTACCTACTACTACTGGAATAATATGTATTGTTTTTATAAAGCACACAGTGACAGCTGGAACTGTGTGGCACCTTGGTAACCATTGACATCCGCAGCACGCTGGCGGAACACTGAGCGCCATAGAGATGTGACATCACTTCCGGGACGCCACCAGCCACAGCAAGGAAGGAGTCCCGACATGGTGGAGAGTTTAAAAGCATTAATGCACTGTTTGTTAACAATAAGCTGTCTGAGGACGTGGGTAACCCCGAAACTTTACAGAGAATAAGGATTTAAAGGGACACTGTACCCAAAAATTTTCTTTTGTGATTCAGATAGAGCATGCACTTTTAAGCAACTTTCTAATTTACTCCTATTATCATTTTTTCTTCGTTCTCTTGCTATCTTTATATGAAAAAGAAGGCATCTAAGCTTTTTTCTTGGTTCAGCACTCTGGACAGCAGTTTTTGATTGGTGGATGAATTTATCCACCAATCAGCAAGGACAACCTAGGTTGTTCACCAAAAATGGGCCGGCATCTAAACTAATATTCTTGCATTTCAAATAAAGATACCAAGAGAATAAAGAAGATTTGATAATAGGAGTAAATTAGAAAGTTGCTTAAAATTGCATGCTCTATCTGAATCATGAGATAATTTTTTGGGTACAGTGTCCCTTTAAGTATTTAAGACCCAGTGAGTGCTACCATTATTGCGGAGTATATAGAAATTGTATGCACCCTGGGCAAGAGATCACAACGGCTGCCTTGCTTGCAGTGTGGAGGCTTGGAGTGCTTCATCCCAATGTGTGTGTGTGTGTATATGTATGTATGTATGTATGTATATATGTGTGTGTATATATGTGTGTATATATATATATATATGTGTGTGTATATGTGTGTGTGTGTGTATATATATATATGTATATGTGTGTATATATATATATATATATATATATATATATATATATATATATATATATATATATATATATATATATATATATATATATATATATATATATATATATATATATATATATATATATATATATATTCTCACACAGAGAAAGTCCAGCACTCAATTACACGCTCTCAGCTAAGATTAAAAGCAAAAAGGGAAGAGTTAGTTACCGCATCTGGCCAAATAGGACAAGCCCAGGTACCACGTCAAGGTCTCTTCCAAAACCTGGGTCCCTAAACACCACACAATGCAAGCTCTCAATCCAACAAACTGGGAACAAGTGAAGGGTGCACAGGTTTATGTAATTACCCTAGACATATACAAAACATGAAAGGGGACTACACTCTCGGACCGGGTACACATCCCATGACCCTGCAACAAGCAAAGCCCTGGGTGCACAATAGCACTCTAAGGAAGCTGCACTGTCCCCTGAGTCACAAGCAGTTAACCCCAGGTCTGGGTGCAAGGCCCATATATGTGTGTGTGTATATATGTGTATAGGCAAGTAAGTAAAAATGTAAAGTCTTTTAATTCCAAACATCATGAAGAGTAGTAGTAAAGAGTATACAGTGTATAGCCGTGCTCCTCAGCGTGCTAAGCTTGCTTTGTTTTTCAATCTATTTTAAAAGTCTGCAGTTTGCATCTCCAATTCCCAGAACTGAAAACCTCACATTTAAATTAAAATTACAAGATTAGGTGGCAAATAAATAATTTCATATATTGTTTTTTTTTTTTTTTTTTTTTTATTACATGTAGTTGAACATTATATATATTACAATATCAATATATTGTATGTCCCCTTAACAAATAAAAAGAAGAAATAGTGTGTGTGTATATGTGTATGTATATGTGTATATATATATATATATATATATATATATATATATATATATATATATATATATATATATATATATATATATATATATATATATATATATATACACAGACAGACAGACATCCCAAACTGCAAAAACTCATTTCAGGGAGGTGGCTTCACCCGCTCCTGCGCCAACACCCACCCCCCCCCCCCCCCACCTCATAGTTATATATTGTACACCTTGAAATCCTAAATAAGATAGCATTATCATTAAAGTAGCTTCCTGCTAAAATCACAAAAAAAAAAAAGTAGCTTTATTGCTCAACCACATACAACAAACCTATTTTCCAGTGATAGTACGCTTGTTGAATGCTTAAATATTTTAGAATACGAAGTTTAATTACGTGCAGTAAATAAGGTGGTATTTGTGTTATTATTTTATTAAAATCAGTGGGGGGCTTTTTGGTTACTGATGCATGCTTTGAGGGTTCTATAACGTCATAGCAACTAAAGGCATTCCTTAAAGAAACACTTTAGGGTTTGGGCCACATTGGATCATAGTACTTGGAGTTTCAGGGAGATTGCATTCCATTTGCTGGCATCAGGGAGCTGCTATTACAATCAGGGAGACTCCCTGAACTTCAGGGAGAGTTGGGATGTCTGTATGTATGTATGTGTGTATATATATGTGTGTGTGTGTGTGTGTGTGTGTATGTGTATATATATATGTGTATATATATATATATATATTCACTATTTCAATAGAGAGAAACACGAAGAGGACACGGTAGTGTCCTCTCCAAAGAAAGACAGGGATTTCAGCACTCCAAAAATTTAACTCTTTAATAAGAGATATCCATAAAGTATTCAAATTATATATGTAAAAAATGGTGCTCCCCAGCACAACCTGATCAGCGGCCGGGCCCCCTAAATCAAACCACACATAGATAGTTAATAAATGAATTTTATTACAAGTGCGAATAAAAATCAAGTGTTTCAAAATTTAAAAAACACATAGAAAAAGCTGGCCAGCTCACATTGGTTGCTAACGATGCAATAACAACCTTAAATATAGTTATAGCAAAGTTATTTGGCAACACCCCAAGCCAGTGGGTAGCCCTGTGAATACACAGGAATCTGCTACCATGGATATAGGAGGGGATCCATGCAAAATAACTAAGACAGCAACAAGTATTGGCAACACCTCTCTCAGAGGATAACCCAAACTGATTGGAAATATGTTATCATGAGGTAAGTACCTGAGGATCTATGCCTAATACTTCTAAGTATAAACAAAAAAATATACATGTAAGTTGTTATGACATGTAAGGCTTATTTTTACACTTTCGTACTAATGGACAACACCCTTACCAGAGGATAGCACCAATATAATTAAAGGTTATAGCTATCATAGTAAACCATATACGGGATCTATGTCCATAGAATACTACTAGCAAGTATGAACCATTAACATAAAATGTATCAAGCAGGCAAAAAAAAGGGAAACATATTAAAGAGTCACTTGTACTTCATTGCAACATGTAGTGAAAAATGTTTCAAACAGAGATCACTCTGTAACTTGGTTTCCCAAAGAGTGTGTTCCATTTAGAAAGTTAGACTCGATAGTCAAAGATATTGACTATCAAGTCTAACTTTCTAAATGGAACACACTCCTTGGGAAAACAAGTAACACAGGCCTAGATTTGGAGTTTGGCGGTAGCCGTGAAAACCAGCGTTAGAGGCTCCTAACGCTGGTTTTAGGCTACCGCCGGTATTTGGAGTCAGTCAAAAAAGGGTCTAACGCTCACTTTTCAGCCGCGACTTTTCCATACCGCAGATCCCCTTACGTCAATTGCGTATCCTATCTTTTCAATGGGATCTTTCTAACTCCAGTATTTAGAGTCGTGGCTGAAGTGAGCGTTAGAAATCTAACGACAAAACTCCAGCCGCAGAAAAGTCAGTAGTTAAGAGATTTCTGGGCTAACGCCGGTTCATAAAGCTCTTAACTACTGTGCTCTAAAGTACACTAACACCCATAAATTACCTATGTACCCCTAAACCGAGGTCCCCCCACATCGCCGCCACTCGATTAAATTTTTTTAACCCCTAATCTGCCGTCCGCCACCTACGTTATACTTATGTACCCCTAATCTGCTGCCCCTAACACCGCCGACCCCTATATTATATTTATTAACCCCTAACCTGCCCCCCACAACGTCGCCGCCAGCAACCTACAATAATTAACCCCTAATCTGCCGTCCGCATGCCGCCGCCGCCACCTACATTATAGCTATGTACCCCTATTCTGCTGCCCCTAACACCGCCGACCCCTATATTATATTTATTAACCCCTAATCTGCCCCCCTCAACGTCGCCTCCACCTGCCTACACTTATTAACCCCTAATCTGCCGAGCGGACCGCACCGCTACTATAATAAAGTTATTAACCCCTAATCCGCCTCACTAACCCTATAATAAATAGTATTAACCCCTAATCTGCCCTCCCTAACATCGCCGACACCTAACTTCAAACATTAACCCCTAATCTGCCGACTGGAGCTCACCGCTATTCTAATAAATGTATTAACCCCTAAAGCTAAGTCTAACCCTAACACTAACACCACCCTAAGTTAAATATAATTTAAATCTAACGAAATTAATTAACTCTTATTAAATAAATTATTCCTATTTAAAGCTAAATACTTACCTGTAAAATAAATCCTAATATAGCTACAATATAAATTATAATTATATTATAGCTATTTTAGGATTTATATTTATTTTACAGGTAACTTTGTATTTGTTTTAACCAGGTACAATAGCTATTAAATAGTTAAGAACTATTTAATAGCTAAAATAGTTAAAATAATTACAAAATTACCTGTAAAATAAATCTTAACCTAAGTTACAATTAAACCTAACACTACACTATCAATACATTAATTAAATACAATATCTACAAATAAATACAATGAAATAAACTAACAAAAGTACAAAAAATAAAAAAGAACTAAGTTACAAAAAAATAAAAAAATATTTACAAACATAAGAAAAATATTACAACAATTTTAAACTAATTACACCTACTGTAAGGATTCCATTTCTGGTTTTCCTTGCTACAGCAGCTCACCTACACACACCTGTATTTAAGTCATGTCTCCGCCCTAAACAAGTGCTTAGTTATTGTGTTCAGTACAGCTAAGCTGTTTGCTCTATTCTTAAAAGAGTACCTTTTGCATATATAATATACTAACAGATTATAACCAAACATTTGGATTACAAATATAACTTCTATCTGGGTTATTACGGGACTGCTCCTTCGTATACAGCCTGGGTTGCTATATTTCTACAAACTTGCCTATTTGTTCGCCTAATATCCATTCACTTTCACTGCTTGCTAACTGCAGTACTTCTGCCATTTAATCTGAGGATATCGACTCTACAAGTTACTTTCAACCTGGAAACTACCGGAACTTCCACCGCAACTACTAAGTGAGTTAATTTCCATTTTACTCTCATGCTATACAGTTTTGCTTATTTAGCTGCATACCTTCAACTCATTTTAAATCCGGAGATAATTACTTGAAATACCAGCTCCGTTACATCTCTACGCTGTTAGTGTGACGTCACCGAAAGGGAATCCCCCTGCTACCAGTTACGCCTCTACCTGCGGTCTCAAGTTACACTGCTCCGCTTCCAAGTTACACTGTAGCCTGTCAGCAGCTGCTTCTCACAAGACGTTACAGACAAACACAGGATTATTCAGTGAGAGTTGATATCATTTGTTTGCCTATTACAGTGGGACTTAAAGGAATAATATCTTTTAGTGAATAGTACTTTATTCCTGCTTTTGACCAACGAGTCATTTTTGATAAAACTTCACTCTGAAAAACCACAGCCTATGCTAATACAATAGTCTGTTGATTAGAGTGATACATATAAAAGTAACAGATTCGGCAGTTGCGATCCTGCTTAAGAAAAACATAAGAGAATCTTACAGAATAACTAAGCCAAATTATGGATCCAGCCGAACTCCCTCAAATTGTGTACAACTTGTCCCAAAGAGTAGACCAACTCAGTCAGGGACTAAGAGACTTACAACTGGAGAATGAGACACTTAGAAAAGTTATAAAAGACAGTATCACTTCAAAACAAACATCTTTAGAGTCATCTCCTGAGCCTTTCGTGGCTCCACCTGATTTCTTCCATGGAGACAGAAACCAATATCGTCATTTTAAGAATGCCTGCCTCCTTAACTTCAGTCTTAAACCTAAAACCTATCCTAATGATAGGGTAAAAGTTCTTACTATGATTAGTTACCTAAGGGGAGAACCACGAATATGGGCTGACACTCTTTTTGAGAGTAACAATCCGGTTCTGTCATCTTTCTCATCTTTTCTTGACGTTATGGATGAACTTTATAACGATACCAACCTGCAGTTGACTGCTGAGAGTAAAATGAGGAAATTAAAACAAGGTTCTAGACCTGTGGAACAATACATAACAGAGTTCAAACAATATGCAATCGACTCTCAATGGAATGCCATAGCCCTTAGAAATCAATACCGGCTTGGTCTCTCTGACACTGTCAAGGACGAATTAGCAAGAACCGAGTTACCAGACTCCCTTGAAGCTCTTATGAGACTAAGTAGCCAAATCGACAGAAGATTGAGAGAGAGAAGATCAGAAAGGCCATACTCTGATCAGGGGTACAAAAAAGTCTCCACTCCTAGTACACCTATTCGCAGACCTAACAGTCCTAGTTCTGGCGGAGCTGAAGCCATGGACATTAACATCTTCAGGGGTCCCATTTCTCCAGAGGAACGGATAAGAAGGAAGACCAGGGGCCTGTGCATGTACTGTGGTGCTGCTTCCCATACTCTCAAGGATTGCCCTGTTATACCTCAGAAAAAGAACAGTAAGTGCCACACTGACTTTATCTCTCAGATAATACGTAACAAACCACTTCACTGTTCTCTACTTTTTGTCATTACAGTGGGCAAGTAAGCAGATGAACATCCCAGCTATCGTGGACACTGGAGCTCAGGGGAACTACATCGACAGCTCTATAGTATCTGAAAATAAAATACCTCTGATAAAAAAATTGTCTCCAATTTCACTTCGAGTTGTTGATGGCTCTGAGATTGCCTCTGGACCTATTACACACCACACTATCCCACTCTCAGTAACTACCCTGAAAAATCATCATGAACATCTCTCTTTTGATGTGATTACTTCCCCTCTATTTCCAATAGTTCTGGGTTTATCTTGGCTGCAACTACATGAACCCCAGATCTCTTGGAAATCTCTCCAAATACAGTTGAATTCAAAGTATTGCCAACAAACATGTGTTAGACAGTCTTTACTTTCTATAAACCCTACTACTGAGTCTGTTATTCCCAGTGAATATACTCACTTCTCGGAGGTCTTTAGTAAAAAAGAGGCTGAAACACTTCCCCCTCACCGACCTTATGACTGTCCTATAGAATTAAAACCTGGAACATCCCCACCTATTGGCCATTTATATCCACTATGTCAATCTGAGTTAGACTACCTTAAAACTTACTTGGATGAGAACTTGAAGAAAGGTTTTATTCGACCATCTGTCTCTCCTGCAGGTGCTGGGATGTTTTTTGTCTGTAACAAGGATCAGTCCTTACGTCCTATCATCGATTTCAGACAACTAAACAAGATCACCATTAAAAACCGATATCCACTCCCACTCATTCCAGAGCTCATTGAGAGATTACGTCATGCTACTATATACACTAAACTGGATCTAAGGGGAGCGTATAATTTAGTACGCATCAGAGAGGGTGATGAATGGCTCACTGCCTTCAGAACCAGATATGGGTTGTACGAATACTTGGTTATGCCTTTCGGCCTCACTAATGCACCTGCTACTTTCCAGTTTTTTGTAAATGATATCTTCCATGATCTACTCGATATCTGTGTCATAGTTTATCTAGATGACATTTTAATTTATTCCTCTAATACAACTGACCATATAAAACATGTTAGTTGGGTTCTGTCACGACTTCAGGTCCACCGTCTTTACGCCAAATTGGAAAAATGTATTTTTCACACTAGAACTATAGATTTCCTAGGTTATTCCATCAGCCCCAAGGGTATTCAGATGCAAGAGGGCAAAGTTGATGCAGTGAAAAATTGGCCTACTCCTCTCACTAGAAAGGACCTTCAAAAATTCCTAGGATTCAGTAATTATTATAGGAAATTCATTCGCAACTTTTCTAGAATTTCCAAGCCACTTACTACCCTTACCAGTCCTAATTCTACCTTCTGTTGGACAAAAGAAGCTGATGTTGCTTTCAGTTTTCTAAAACAAGCTTTTTCATCCGCTCCTATTCTAAAGTACCCTGATCCAGACCTTCAGTACGTTTTAGAAGTTGATTCTTCTGACTATGCACTTGGTGCAGTCCTCTCACAACGCAAAACGATTAAGGACCCTCTATTCCCTATTGGGTTTTATTCCAAGATTATGTCTACAGCAGAGATGAATTACTCCATAGGAGATAAAGAATTATTGGCTATAAAAAGAGCACTGGAATTTTGGAGACACCTTTTGGAAAGTACCTCCAGTCCTATTATTATTTATACTGACCACAGAAATCTTGAATTCCTACAAAACAACAAAACGTTATCTGCCAGACAGGTGAGATGGAGTCTTTTTTTTTAGTCGTTTTGATTTTCAAATCGTGTACAGACCAGGATCAAAAAACGGAAAAGCTGATGCCCTGTCTCGTAGAGACCAAAGACCCATTCAACAAGTGGCACCTAGCTGTATTTTGCCACCCTCAAGATTCCTCGCTTTACTTCCAATCCCAGTTCAAGACTATGAAGCTGCCTTCTCTTCTGACAAACATACACCATTGAACTCTTTGGTTAAGAAAGATGGATTTTATTACCATGGCTCTAATTTATATATTCCAGAAAAACTTGGAGTACAGATCATTAAGGAACACCATGACCCTCCATTATTAGGTCATGCAGGAATCAGACGCACCAAAGAGCTCATAAACAGAACGTATTGGTGGCCATCTATGGAAAGAACTATCAAAGAATACCTTCAACAATGTAACAGTTGTATAGTATCCAAACCTGAGAGACAACCTCCATACGGTCATCTTTTGCCTTTGGAAATCCCTTCTTCACCTTGGGCTCATTTAGGTATGGATTTCATAGTAGACTTACCACCAAGTTCTGGACTCACAACCATTCTTGTAGTAACAGATCACTTCACTAAAATGGCTCATTTTATTCCTTACCACAAGTTGCCTACTTCTGCAGAAACTGCCCATTTGTTCTTAAACCACGTAGTACGATATCATGGCTTACCAACTGTTATAACTACTGACAGAGGTACTCAGTTCACTTCAAAGTTCTGGAAAGCACTCACTAAGTCTCTCCAAATAGAACAACGTTTGAGTTCAGCCTTTCACCCTCAGACGAACGGACAAACTGAAAGGCTAAATCAATGGCTCGAACAATATCTACGTTGTTACTGTTCTTACCATCAAAATAAATGGACATTCTTTCTTGCTATGGCTGAGTTTTCATACAATAACACTATCAATAGTACCACCAAATACTCTCCTTTTTTTGCATCTTTCGGATTTAACCCTAGATTTAGTATTCAACATTCCTCCTCAGAGGATACACCTTCTGTTGATGAATTAATACAACGGTTAGCCGAAAACTTCCAACATATACGCACCAATATACAGCTAGCACAAGCTTCCCAGAAAAAATACTATGATCTAAGACGAAGACCCGCTCCAAAGTATGTTATAGGAGATTTCGTATGGTTATCTACAAAGAGTATCAAATTACACCTTCCAAAGAAAAAATTGGCCAGTTTATTCATCGGACCGTTCAAAATTACATGTATCATAAATAAGAATGCTGTTACTTTGGACCTGCCTGATTCATTAGGAATTCACCCCACATTCCACGTCTCATTACTCAAACCTTATGTTGGCCAGGTCCCTTTTAAACCCCTTCTTCCTCCTGATCCTGTAAGCCTGGACAGTAATGTCTATGAAGTGCAAGATCTTCTGGATTCAAGATATTCTAATGGAGTACTTCAGTATCTTGTCAGATGGAAGGGTTTTTCTGCAGATGAGGACTCCTGGGAACCTCATAATCACATAAATGCTGCAAGGTTGGTTGCACGTTTCCATAGACGTTTCCCACAGAGACCTAAACATGCAGCCGTGGTCGGCTTCCTTGAAGGGGGGGTACTGTAAGGATTCCATTTCTGGTTTTCCTTGCTACAGCAGCTCACCTACACACACCTGTATTTAAGTCATGTCTCCGCCCTAAACAAGTGCTTAGTTATTGTGTTCAGTACAGCTAAGCTGTTTGCTCTATTCTTAAAAGAGTACCTTTTGCATATATAATATACTAACAGATTATAACCAAACATTTGGATTACAAATATAACTTCTATCTGGGTTATTACGGGACTGCTCCTTCGTATACAGCCTGGGTTGCTATATTTCTACAAACTTGCCTATTTGTTCGCCTAATATCCATTCACTTTCACTGCTTGCTAACTGCAGTACTTCTGCCATTTAATCTGAGGATATCGACTCTACAAGTTACTTTCAACCTGGAAACTACCGGAACTTCCACCGCAACTACTAAGTGAGTTAATTTCCATTTTACTCTCATGCTATACAGTTTTGCTTATTTAGCTGCATACCTTCAACTAATTTTAAATCCGGAGATAATTACTTGAAATACCAGCTCCGTTACATCTCTACGCTGTTAGTGTGACGTCACCGAAAGGGAATCCCCCTGCTACCAGTCACGCCTCTACCTGCGGTCTCAAGTTACACTGCTCCGCTTCCAAGTTACACTGTAGCCTGTCAGCAGCTGCTTCTCACAAGACGTTACAGACAAACACAGGATTATTCAGTGAGAGTTGATATCATTTGTTTGCCTATTACAGTGGGACTTAAAGGAATAATATCTTTTAGTGAATAGTACTTTATTCCTGCTTTTGACCAACGAGTCATTTTTGATAAAACTTCACTCTGAAAAACCACAGCCTATGCTAATACAATAGTCTGTTGATTAGAGTGATACATATAAAAGTAACAGATTCGGCAGTTGCGATCCTGCTTAAGAAAAACATAAGAGAATCTTACACCTACTCTAAGCCCCCTAATAAAATAACAAAGACCCCCCCCAAAAAAAATGCCCTACCCTATTCTAAATTACTAAAGTTCAAAGCTCTTTTACCTTACCAGCCCTGAACAGGGCCCTTTGCGGGGCATGCCCCAAGAAATTCAGCTCTTTTGCCTGTAAAAAAAACCCATACAATACCCCCCCCAACATTACAACCCACCACCCACATACCCCTAATCTAACCCAAACCCCCCTTAAATAAACCTAACACTAAGCCCCTGAAGATCTTCCTACCTTGTCTTCACCTCACCGGGTATCACACCGATCCGTCCTGGCTCCGATATCTTCATCCAACCCAAGAGGGGGCTAGACATCCATCATCCGACGGCTGAAGAAGTCCAGAAGAGGGTCCAAAGTCTTCATCCTATCCGGGAAGAAGAGTAGATCTGGACCGGCAACCATCTTCTTCCAAGCGGCATCTTCTATCTTCATCCGATGAGGACCGGCTCCATCTTGAAGACCTCCATCGCGGATCCATCCTTCTTCTCCGACGACTTCCCGACGAATGACGGTTCCTTTAAGGGACGTCATCCAAGATGGCGTCCCTCCAATTCCGGTTGGCTGATAGGATTCTATCAGCCAATCGGAATTAAGGTAGGAATATTGAACTTGATTCTGATTGGCTGATTCCATCAGCCAATCAGAATATTCCTACTTTAATTCCGATTGGCTGATAGAATCCTATCAGCCAATCGGAATTTGAGGGACGCCATCTTGGATGACATCATTTAAAGGAACCTTCATTCGTCGTCTAGTCGTCAGTTGAAGAGGATGTTCCGCGTCGGCTTGGAAGAAGATGGTTCCGCTCCGCTCCAGAAGAAAGAAGATTGAAGATGCGGATTGATAGAAGACTTCATCAAGATGATGGACTTCCGACTTCAGCCCGAGGATGGATTTCTTCAGTCGCCGCTTGGATCCAGACTTCAGCCCGAGGATGGACGTCGCTCTTCAGCCCCCCGCTTGGGCTTGGATCAACACTTCCGAGGCTTGGATCAAGACTTCCGAGGACGGATCGGTGAACCTGGTATGGTGAAGATAAGGTAGGAAGATCTTCAGGGGCTTAGTATTAGGTTTATTTAAGGGGGGTTTGGGTTAGATTAGGGGTATATGGGTGGTGGGTTGTAATGTTGGGGGGGGTATTGTATGTGTTTTTTTACAGGCAAAAGAGCTGAATTCTTTGGGGCATGCCCCGCAAAGGGCCCTGTTCAGGGCTGGTAAGGTAAAAGAGCTTTGAACTTTTGTAATTTAAAATAGGGTAGGGCATTTTTTTATTTTGGGGGGCTTTGTTATTTTATTAGGGGGCTTAGAGTAGGTGTAATTAGTTTAAAATTGTTGTAATATTTTTCTTATGTTTGTAAATATTTTTTTATTTTTTGTAACTTAGTTCTTTTTTATTTTTTGTACTTTAGTTAGTTTATTTAATTGTAGTTATTTGTAGATATTGTATTTAAATAATTTATTGATAGTGTAGTGTTAGGTTTAATTGTAACTTAGGTTAGGATTTATTTTACAGGTCATTTGTAATTATTTTAACTATTTTAGCTATTAAATAGTTCTTAACTATTTAATAGCTATTGTACCTGGTTAAAATAAATACAAAGTTACCTGTAAAATAAATATAAATCTTAAAATAGCTATAATATAAATATAATTTATATTGTAGCTATATTAGTATTTATTTTACAGGTAAGTATTTAGCTTTAAATAGGAATAATTTATTTAATAAGAGTTACTTAATTTTGTTAGATTTAAATTGTATTTAAGTTAGGGGGGTGTTAGTGTTAGGGTTAGACTTAGCTTTAGGGGTTAATACATTTATTAGAATAGCGGTAAAATCCAGTCAGCAGATTAGGGGTTAATGTTTGAAGTTAGGTGTCGGCTATGTTAGGGAGGGCAGATTAGGGGTTAATACTATTTATTATAGGGTTAGTGAGGCGGATTAGGGGTTAATAACTTTATTATAATAGCGGTGCGTTCCGCTCGGCAGATTAGGGGTTAATAAGTGTAGGCAGGTGGAGGCGACGTTGTGGGGGGCAGATTAGGGGTTAATAAATATAATATAGGGGTCGGCGGCGTTAGGGGCAGCAGATTAGGGGTACATAGGGATAATGTAAGTAGCGGCGGTTTACGGAGCGGCAGATTAGGGGTTAATAATAATATGCAGGGGTCAGCGATAGCGGGGGCGGCAGATTAGGGGTTAATAAGTGTAAGGTTAGGGGTGTTTAGACTTGGGGGAAACATGTTAGAGTGTTAGGTGCAGATGTAGGAAGTGTTTCCCCATAGCAAACAATGGGGCTGCGTTAGGCGCTGAACGCGTCTTTTTTGCAGGTGTTAGGTTTTTTTTTCAGCTCAAACAGCCCCATTGTTTCCTATGGGGGAATCGTGCACAAGCGCGTTTTTGAAGCTGGCCGCGTCCGTAAGCAACTCTGGTATCGAGAGTTGCAGTTGCGTTAAATATGCTCTACGCTCCTTTTTTGGAGCCTAACGCAGCCATTCTGTGGACTCTCAATACCAGAGTTATTTAAAAGGTGCGGCCAGAAAAAAGCCAGCATTGGCTACGCGGGTCGTTACCGACAAAACTCTAAATCTAGCCGTTAGTGATCTCTGTTTGCAACATTTTTCACTACATGTTGCAATGAAGTACAAGTAACTCTTTAATATGTTTCCCTTTTTTTTGCCTGCTTGATGCATTTTATGTTAATGGTTCATACTTGCTGTGATTACGCTAGTAGTATTCTATGGACATAGATCCCGTATATGGTTTACTATGATAGCTATAACCTTTTATTATATTGGTGCTATCCTCTGGTAAGGGTGTTGTCCATTAGTACGAAAGTGTAAAAATAAGCCTTACATGTCATAACAACTTACATGTATATTTTTTTGCTTATACTTAGAAGTATTAGGCATAGATCCTCAGGTACTTACCTCATGATAACATATTTCCAATCAGTTTGGGTTATCCTCTGAGAGAGGTGTTGCCAATACTTGTTGCTGTCTTCTTAGTTATTTTGCATGGATCCCCTCCTATATCCATGGTAGCAGATTCCTGTGTATTCACAGGGCTACCCACTGGCTTGGGGTGTTGCCAAATAACTTTGCTATAAATATATTTAAGGTTATTATCATTGCATCGTTAGCAACCAATGTGAGCTGGCCAGCTTTTTCTATGTGTTTTTTACATTTTGAAACGCTTGATTTTTATTCGCACTTGTAATAAAATTCATTTATTAACTATCTATGTGTGGTTTGATTTAGGGGGCCCGGCCGCTGATCAGGTTGCGCTGGGGTGGGGAGCACCATTTTTTACATATATAATTTGAATACTTTAAAAATGTAACTCTTTAATAAGAGATATCCATAGAGTGCTGAAATCCCTGCCTTTCTTTGGAGAGGACACTACTGTGTCCTCTTCGTGTTTCTCTCTATTGAAATAGTGAATCTATATGTGCATCAGGGTCTGCACCCATGTGTATTTTCTATAAATTATATTATCCTACTCCCCAATAATTTGTGTGTGTGTGTATATATATATATATATATATATTCACTTAAAGGACCAGTGAGTGCTGCCATTTGTTCATTGCTATTATCCATTTTTGCTAGCACCCTGGCAGATTGATTCAGAAGTGAGAGTGCTCTCCTGCTGCTTATTTTATATATATATATATATATATATATATATTGTACATCAGTATAAGCATGGAACAGCAACCCCTCCAAAATAAGCATATAGACCCCAGTAGTACAGGAATAGGTTCCCAGGCAGGTTCCCAGACATCAGTGAGGCTGTACATGAACCTTTCCTCATGCACACTGAGTAAGGGCAACAAACACAGCAACACCGGCTCCTCAGACACTGCAGAAAATTTTTCACTAAAAAAATCTCATTGCAGGAAATGAAAAAGAGTTCTGCCGCTGGGAAGCCATATATTAACAGATTATATTTTATTTTACTTTCTGTGTATTGACAATATTCAATGCCAGCATCTGATTTATTTTGACTCATTTTAACTTTGTGTTTTTAATTTTATACATTAAACATCTGTACATCATGTACTAATAGGTACTGATTTTTTATAATTTTTTTAATTATCTTTCTTAATATACATATATTGATAAGATATTTCTGACAGATAGCTCAGTTTGGGGCACTTAACCCACTTTTTGTATTCATTTGCAATTTTTTTCACAGTTTGGGAGATTTATGTGAAAGTCAGGGTTCAGCATTTATCTGTCCTAAGAGAGCTATAACACCATTTATTTCCTTTATCAGTCAAACTGATACACATATCTACTTACTAAGATTACCAGGTGTCCAGTATTCAACCGGACAGTCCAGTAAAATATTCACCCAAATGTCCATTTTGTTTTTAGTCTCTGGGTGATAGCTAAATGTAAACTCTCTCCTCTTCTTTAATGCATTACAAATATGGAGTAGAAAGAAGGCAGCTAAGAAAGCCAAATCTCTACTATTTAAAATCAGTGGTCCAATTATTGTATTGTATGTTACTGGGAGCCAAGGGGTAAAATGGCAGCTTAATTGTGAAAAATATGTATGGTATGATCAAGAGTGGGTCTGGAGTTAGAGCTGTCATGGGGGGGGGGGTTGCATTGTTTGACCCCTCTGACCAGTGTTTTTGTGGAGGACAGCTGTCCTTTTCTACTGCTTGTAGGTCTGTACATGCACAGTGATGCTTTTATCGAGCGCCTTGACAGACATACACATGACAAAGGCAATAACTTGCAAACAGATTATGAAGTTAATAGCTGCTGTTATAAAATGTATATAGCATACTCTGAAATTCATTGCATTGCATTCTTTCCTGGTCATGTGATATTTAGGTACCAGGAAGTGTTTGTATAAATATGTATGTATAGTAAGCATTTAGAGCCAAATAAAAAAAATTCTCAAGCCGTTTAGGTAAAAAATTGATTTCCAGTCTCCCCCAATACATTTTGCTCAATATGAATAACAGATGTAATAGAAATCTGCTATTTATTTTAAGCTATGATTTTCAGAGTTAAATAGCAAGAAAGGGAAAATATGTGCAAGCTTGCAAATTATAAGCTGGAACTTTGGAAGCAGTAAAATTGACCTGTTCCTATGTGGAATGATTAAATGCAAGGTACAAGGTTCAAACATTCCAGTTAAAACAATACTTGGGCTGTTATTAACAGTAAGGTAATCAATTATGTAAGTGAAGATAACACTACATTGACATTTTAAACATCACTATGGGGAATGATGATCAATTAAAATAACATATTAGAACGCATGTATTAGCCAGAAAATATATTGGAAAAATCTGGAGTACTGTATAGATCAGACGCTTAGGAAATGGATTTTTAATTAAATTCAGTGTTTTTAATTGTTTTTATTTTTTTTTATTGTAGATTAAGAAATTAAGAAGAACTCCAAATAGCATTTTTGAATCTCTAATTGCATTCAAGGAAGCTGATCAAGTGTATAATGGAAACACTATCCCAGGATTCTCTATTGGAATGCCAGATTTGTTTCAATTACTACAGTCCAAGGAGAAGGCCAAAATTGCTTGATTGCAAACATACGTGTTGTTCAATTTGTCTACAACAAATGAGGGCTAGTCAGAAAGACCTCAGATGCCCTTGGTGTAGAGGTGTTACAAAGCTGCCCCCCGGATATTCTGTGTCACAGCTGCCAGATGACCCTGATGTTGTTGCGGTGATAGCGATTCCACATACTTCAGAAAACACTCCAGTTTTCATTAAACTACCTAGCAATGGATGTTACATGTGGCCACTGCCTGTCTCAAAGGAAAGGGCTTTGTTACCTGGTGATATTGGCTGTCGACTGTTGCCTGGAAACCACCAAAAACCAGTCACTGTAGTCACCATGCCAATGGAACAGCAGCCTTTGCAAGGTGGAATTCCACAGGATATGGCAGAAGAGGAACATGAACGAAGAGGAGTTGTTAAAAGCTCTACTTGGTCTGGAGTTTGCACTGTGATTTTGGTAGCCTGTGTATTGGTCTTCCTTCTTGGAATTGTCCTTCATAACATGTCTTGCATTTCCAAGCGCTTTACAGTAATTTCCTGTGGCTGAAACAGACTCCACTTTGCCATTTTTCGGTTTTTAAAGTAGGGCAGTGATAGCACAGACGTATACTGCAGCTTTGCAAACTTATGTTATAGCAATTACAGCATGGTGAGGACTTTAACAAAGGAAAGGAGCCCTTTGAGTAAAATGCCCCTGTTTGGCACCGTGGTTAGAGTTAATGAAGATTGCATGCACAGTCATCATTTCTTCACTGAACAGGACTTGTAGCATTTTTGGCTGTAGAGTAGGAAGATTGTAATCCACTTAGATCATTGTTCTATGGCCATATACATCAGACATTTTGACCAAGCAAGTTTGTTTCAGCCTTATGATTTTAAAACGCATAATGATAGTTTTAATGATAGTTTTAAAGGACAAAGGAAATTGTATTTTCCCCTCATTCCATGATGCTTATAGAATTTACTCTTGGACAGTTACTGTGTTTATATTGACACAAATACAAAGTTACAATAGCCATTAAAGACAGTGATATCTACCTACATCTCAGGTCTTGTAGTAGCAATTAATGTAAAACTGTCACTAAGAGGATTTTTATGATTATTGCTGTAAGAAAGGTGTACTGCTACAAGTGGATCATTTTTGTTTGTCTTTCATTCTAAATTCTTTATTTTTTCAGGTTACTTATTAAAATGGTGAGACCGAATGTTATAGATATCCTATTCATGAATAATTTTCACTTTTTGTAGGCTTGTACATGTAAATATGTTAAACTGTGATGCACGTTTTTTCATGTCACATTTGTGGCCCATGATGGAAAAATGCTCATTCTTTTGCAATAAAGGAATTATATTAATGTTATGCTAAGGTTTACTTTTTGGAGGATATATAGCACAGATATGCGTTTGTAAAGTAATGATTTTTTTAGGAGTTACAGATCTGGTAGATGAAAAATAAGATTTGATGTAATTAAATTAAAAGTTTAACAGTTTCTTCCAGGTACAGTAATACAGTTTAGGAAATATAATGAAGGTACCATGTAAGTTTAAAGCCATTTATATTGATGTCATACTTATAACAGATTTAATTATAGAACAGAAAGTGCATTATATTATTGGTTAATTCTCTAGAATGGATTATTTCATGAAAGTGTGTTGTGACGTATTATTGCAGCAAACAAGCTTACACATGCCTGAACATTTCTATGAGTCCTGGGTTAGAAAGAAGCCACAGTGCACAGCAATTAAATTAAGATTTTCCCCATATTAACACTGAGTGGGTGATCACCCTTTTTTTTTTTTCTTCCCTTAAATGGTAAATTTAGTGATAATTTCCACACCTGAACTCCTGTATCACTTATTAAAAGGTTCATTAACAGAATATATTTTCCGTATTTTCTAATTAGTTTTCATATTTTTTTTTCTTTCTATTGAGCAGTTTAGTGTTTACTAGTTTTTAAAATGTAGAAAATCTATTTGCTTGTACCAGCAAATTTTAGCTTATTTTTTCTTAATGTTGTAACTACCAAAGGAGTTGATTGTGTTTTCATATAAAATGTCTAAATCCTTGTATTCAAGTTTTTACAAAGAGGTCTAAAAAAAAGGCCTCAATTACTTTTTGTTTAGAAAAAAAACAACCTAATCAAATGTATATCTATGTCTTTAATCAAACACCTATGTCACAGCTTTCACATTTTAAATAAAGGCCTTGTGATCGTGATAAGATATTAAAGTTGTACAATCCAGTAACTATTGCAACAAATTATACAAATCAGATGCTGTATTCTGTGCAACCACTATAATACACATCAGCACACCTTTGTTAATAAAGAAGCAGGCTAGTATAGTTAAAAAAATAAATATATATATATATATATATATATATATATATATACACTATTTCTTCTTTTTTATTTGTTAAAGGGACATACAATATATTGATATTGTAATATATAATGTTCAACTACATGTAATAACAATAAAAAAAAAATCCAATATATGAAATTATTTATTTGCCACCTAATCTTGTAATTTTAATTTAAATGTGAGGTTTTCAGTTCTGGGAATTGGAGATGCAAACTGCAGACTTCACACGTCTAAAGTTGCTACATATCGGTTTTTAAAATAGATTGAAAAACAAAGCAAGCTTAGCTAACAAAAGGCAGTTGCAATCCTTCTGTACTCCAACAACAAGTCTGGATTTGTGCCACAAAATAAGGCAAGTGGTAGGGAACCTGTATGTAGAAAAACAATTGCAGCAATGTTATTGTATTTAGAACGTGTTTAGATCATCTTGTATGGTCATTGCAAGACTACAGAAATGTATTATATTTGCAAATTGTTATGTCCCTTTTTATTAATATACTGTTACTCACATACAATATTTTGTATACCTCACCTGTAGTAAAAAATCTCAACTTTTAGTGCAGATTTCTTAAAGGAACACTAAAGTCAAAATTTAAAGTTTTCATGATACAAATAATAATAAAAAAACTTTCAAATTTTACTTCCATTATCAAAATGTGCATACTATTTTATATGCACACTTTCTAAGGCTCCAGCTTCTACTGAGCATGTGCAAAAGTGCACAGTAAATAAGCCTTTTGTGATTGGCTGACATAATAGAAGGGGAGGGAAAATTAGATTAATGTTGAAATTTGCCAGAAAATATTCTATTGCTCATTTCAAAGACAAAGTAAGGGCTATTGCATTGTTTTTATTGTGTGTTTGTCAATTATTAAATTGTACTTTATAAATGCTAAATGAGTACCAGCAACCCACAGCCAACATTGTTGTTGAATAATTGGGCTTGCTACTTATTAATATTCTAGTGTAGATAGGTTAGGTATTGCTCTGTTTGAATAATGTGTATTATCCTAAAAGAGAATAACAACACATATACCTTGTAGTTTTACACCAAATAAGGTTCCTAAAGTCTATGGAGTGTTTTAGAACATCAACATGTAAAAAGTGATCAAAAATAAAAATCTATTAAGAGTCAGTCATACTTTACTTTGAAGGCTTAATTCTCTAAAGCTTTTTGCTCAGGCAAAATTATCTATAAATAGCAGTCAATGTTACAATGTCCTTCACATGATTCACTGAAGGCAAAGTATAGGTTGATAGCTGTGTATCTTGCAGTAAGGTGTAACCTACTTTTCCGTATACAAACATTACAATACGGAGCTCACTAAAATAACCACTTAAAATTTACGTAGTACAAAGTAAAAAATGTAATTTAAGAAATATGAAGTAAAATTTTTATGTAAAGTACAAATAGAAAATTGTATTATGTAATTTTTCAATGCATAATGAGTCGCTCACTCTCTGCAAGTGTTTTGACAGGGGCTTTCCTTTGCGTGTGTCTGAAGTTCTTTAATAGTTGTCGTCTTATTCTCTAAGCATTTTACACCAACTAGTCTCAATGGTTAATCTTGCCAAATATATGAAGGCGAGTTTGTCTCAAAATATGTAAAGCATGTAAGCTCATAGAAAAAGAGATGTTTGAGAAACTAGAAGCAAATGCAACTTTAAAGTACGCTAAAACCCCCCAGCATTATTTGCTTTGTATGTGTATAAGAAAATGTTAAAGGGACACTGAACCCAAATTTTTTCTTTCATGATTCAGATAGAGCATGCAATTTTAAGCAAATTTCTAATTTACTCCTATGATCAAATTTTTATTCATTCTCTTGGTATCTTTATTTGAAAAGCAAGAATGTAAGTTTAAATGTCGGCCCATTTTTGGTGAACAACCTGGGTTGTTCTTACTGATTGGTGGATAAATTCACCCACCAATAAACAAGTGCTGTCCAGGGTCTGAACCAAAAAGTGGCTGGCTTCTTAGCTTAGATGCCTTCTTTTTCAAATAAAGATAGCAAGAGAATGAAGAAAATTTGATAATAGGAGTAAATAAGAAAGTTGCTTAAAATTGCATGTTCTATCTGAATTAGAGAAGAAAAAAAATTGGGTTCAGTGTCCCTATAACTATGCCAAGGTGCTCCCTGTCAGATTAGCTCTACCCTGCAAGATTCTCCATAATAGAGAACTTTAATAAATTTATATGGGAAACAGACCACCCCCTCACCTGCTGGACTTCCAGGTTCAGACCCATATTTAAATAAAAAAAATTTTTTTTAGAGCAGGGATTTTCAAACCTGTCCTCAGGTCTCCATAGCAGACCAGATTTTAAGGATTACCTTCAGCGAGAGCAGGTTTATAACCATGTTTATTGATCAGCTGAATATTTCACCTATGCTCCAGTTCAGATATACTGAACATCGTGCCCGTTAGGGAGGCCTGCGGACAGGTTTGAAATTCCCTGTTTTATACAAATGAGTGGTCTGGCCCTACAAGAGTCGGTCTTTTTTCTTTCATTCTATACTTGTGAATTTTAGAGAAACAGGGCCGAGTCACAGCTTTTAAGCAATGGTGTGCAGTTGTTGTTTTGCTTAGTTCAGTAATATTTAACAACCATAAAGTATCACTCTCCAAGAGGATTCAAAAGTCAGTTTAAACACTTGAAATATGTAGAAACACTTGAAGAGTTTCCAAGTGACTGTTAACTCTTTAAACGAGCAGTTCTGCAAGTTGTGCTTTGTTAAATGTATTGCACGTTTTTTGTCTTCTCTCTAATTTTAGAGGTTTGTGCTATTTTCTGTTAAATACACAATAACACGGTTTTATAAACTCAGGCATAAGATGCAATGAATTGCTTATGTGTCAATGTCTTAAAATAGATTCATTTCTAAAGTAACCCAGTTTATAAGCAGAGCCGTGGGCATTTTTTTTAAACACTATTCCAGGATATAGAAACCTAGGCAGACATTTAAACTCTATTGTTCATTTTATAAAATGTTTGCTATTTTCTACTTAAGGAATTGTTGTGTTTTTCCATTTGCACTGTTCTGGCACAATGATGGCTTATTATCTGCATAGATAATAAACTGTTTAATTAAAGTAATTGTAGCAGTTGGTGGTTTTAATGCTATTAAATAATAAGGCACATTGTTAAAATTCAGTACGTTTTCTGTGCTTAATAAAAGAAAAAAATCTTGTAACTTTGTATGCTACTTTAATTTAATTCATGTATGTTTCATACCATAATTTTTTTTTTTTTTTTTTAAAATCTGCGGTCATGCAGGTTGTTTTTATTTTCTCGTTTTTATTTTGTTTGCTATATTAACAGTTTCTACTAAATATATATTAATTGTATCAGCTTTTATTGGTATCTGTTGTAAATTGCAAATTATTTGTGCCCTCTCCAACAGACGTAAAACTGTACAAGACTGCACTAAAGATGTCATAGGAAAGTTTTATATTTGAGTATATAATATTGTGGGGGGAAGAGTTTCAGGGGGGTTAATGAAATACAATATTTAGTTTTATGTTTTTAAATGAGTCTAATCTGTTTTTATATTAGATTTATAGTATTCACATACTTTAATTTTCTACATAGCATTTCTGTATGGTTAACATGACGATGGCATTGCAGCCTTTTGTTTACCACTTTTAAAATAAAAAAAATGATCATGCCTTTTAAATGTGATATAACATGTCATGTTATTTAGTTTACATGTGGAACTAATGTTTTGTTAAATGTTTCTGTCTTTACATAATATATTAATAAAGTAATTTAAATATCATGCAGATTTCCATTAGAACCCCACATACACTAGACACATGGGCATGTAACTGGCAAAGGAGTTATAAGATTAGTATAACGTTATGCAATGTTTTGAAAAGCAGCTTTAAATATAAATAAAATGTCATGCAAATAAAGGTTAAATACAATGAGCTTTTCATTTTCATGATATAAATATCTAATAAAGTCTTATTTATCCTACAGTTTATACATTTGCCCAGTTACCCAAAACCAAAATTGTGTTTTTGTTGTTGTTGTTGTTTTTTTAAACAATCTCTCTTTTTTTAAAAAAAGACCATTGAAATGTTAATAGTATTTTCTTATCTTATTTAGTTACTAAGGTTAACTTCTATAAATATATCTAAGTTCTCTTCCTACCTGTCTAACTGTACCTTTAGTGTAGCCTTCTCTGGTGCTTCCTCTGCCCTGTTACCACTTTCTGTTGGGGTACTGCAAGGCTCTGTCCTCGGTCCCCTGCTCTTCTCAATCTACACATCATCATTAGGTTCCCTAATAAAGTCCCACAGGTTTCAATATCATTTGTATGCCGACGACACTCAACTCTACATCTCTGCTTCAGACCTATCTCCTTGCTTACCGTGTCACTAACTGTCTTTCTCACATCTCCTCATGAATGTCCTCCCACTACCTTAAGCTAAATCTCTCCAAAACTGACATCCTTATTTTCCCACCTTCTTATTAAATCTCCACCCCCATCTCTCTATAACAGTCGACAACTCTATCATTATCCCTACACTGCATGCCCGATGTCTTGGGGTCACACTTGACTCATATCTTTCTTTCACTCCTCACATTCAGGCCATGGCTAAATCCTGCCGCTTCCACCTTTAAAAACATCTCTAAAATTAGACATTTCCTTACACAAGACACAACTAAGATTTTAATCCACTCTCTCATCCTTTCCTGCCTTGACTATTGTAACTCCGTCCTCTCTTGTTTCCCTAGCTGACATCTAGCTCCTTTACAATCCATAATGAATGCCTCTGCCAGGCTCATCTTCCTTACACGTCGCTCTTCATCGGCTGCACCTCTCTGCCAATCCATTCACTGGCTTCCTCTTGCCTCCAGGATTAAACACAAAATTCTGACTCTGACTTACAAAGCCCTCAACTGCACTGCTCCCCTCTATATCTCCGACCTTGTCTCCAGATACTCTCCCTCCTGTCCCCTTCGCTCTGCTCACTTCCTCCTACTCTCCTCCTCACATTCCCGTTTACAGGACTTCTCCAGACTGGCTACCATCTTGTGGATATAAATTACTTTGTCTTGATTTCAAAGTAATGTATAGCAAATATAGGCCAACTGCTAAAAGGATGGAATTATTGGTTTGACTCCTAAAAGTTTCCATAGTGTGATGTGCTTGGACAATCCATTTTTTCCCCCTAATAGTTTCAAACATTACGATGTACATATTTTACTTTTTATTTTCTAGAAAATAAGGTATTGTATTAAGATGCTATTACCCTTTTAGTGTTAGGATAAAACCATAATTATGTAGATTATGTGTCTGAAACCTCCTGGTTTTTAATGAAATGCTTTACTTTAAAGACTTTTTCCCTTATGTATTTAGCTTGAGTAAAGCTTATTACAGGACATTTACACAAGTTTTATTAGTATTTTGAATGAAATGTTTAGTATAGGGTCTTTTAATGTACCTTGCTGAATTCATTTTATCTTAAGGGTCTCTCTATATTATTTTTTTTTAAATTATAAATGTAGTTTTTTTAATCTCCGATTTCTATTAGGCATCTATTATTTTTTATTTTTTTTGTTAATATTTAAAAATATGAAACATGCAAAATTGTTTAATTCAGGTCATGCATGCTCCATCTGCTACACATCCCAAATGTAGTCTGAATAAAAGCAACAAAGCCTCTGGGCTTCAGCTGTGCTCTAAATGTTTCCCAGTGGAACTCCTAGTGCTAAAACTGAACTTAATGTAGCTGTGAAATCCAAATACAAGTGAAGACACTATTAGATTCACCATAACCTAAAAAACCTGAATATTTAGTTGATGAGCTAATGAATATAGAACAGGAATTATGAGGTTGAACATTGCAGATTCTGTACTGCAAAATGTGGAACTGAAAGTGTTTCATTTGTATAGGTCTTATGTAATTATTTTGAATTTATTTCCATCATTTTTTTTTTTGCCTTTAAAAATCATTGACATTGAAACTACATTATTCTAATAATTATAGTACAGCACTGAAAGGTTCATTAATGCTGTACGGTATTTCTCAGTTCACAACATGGGTTTGATTCTTGAAGAAAAAGAAACAAAAAGAATTTGTGTAAAATCAATTTCCTTATGGGAAAACAAAAACTTGCATTCCAGGCCCTGTCACAAAATTGTCATAAATAATGATTCTGTAAAAAGTAACATTCTGCAATGTATGCTGTGAATGTAACAACTGATTTCTGTGCCAAAATTTTCAAATATTCATCTATATGGGCTTGAATACTGTAAATAATATAAAACATTTTCACTCAATGTTGAAAACAATTGGATTGCCCTTATTTGATCAAAACAGTTACATTCAAAAACTGCCAAGCCTGATGATGCCTATGGTATTAAAGGACCAGTCAACACATTAGATTTGCATAATCAACAAATGCAAGATAACAAGACAATGCAATAGCACTTAGTCTGAACTTCAAATGAGTAGTAGATTTTTTTATAACAAATTTCAAAGTTATGTATTTTTCCACTCCCCTTGTACCATGTGATAGCAATCAGCCAATCACAAATGCATATACGTATAGTCTGTGAATTCTTGCACATGCTCAGTAGGATCTGGTGATTTAAAAATTGTAAATATAAAAGAATGTGCACATTTTTTTTAATAGAAGTAAATTGGAAAGTTGTTTAAAATTACATGCTGTATCTGAATCATGAAAATTTAATTTAACCTGAGTGTCCCTTTAATGCCTTTGCCTGTTGAATTCGATGTTTCCATCTTGTTGTCGATATTTAGATGGAGGCCAATGTGGATAATGTCTTTGCATTGTATAAAAGACTTTTCGCATAACCGATCTGATCTCCTTTCTAATACGAGAATGGTGTTATTGTTTGAACTTGAATAGTTCTGAAGTTAAAATATGCTTAACAGGAGCTGAAAAAGAGCCAAAAAACCATGATCAACTACATTGGAATCAACCCCTAAATGTCAACATACATAAACTTCAAGACTAAGGTAAGAGTAAGGAAGTTGTAAGCAGTAGGCATAGGGTTTTAAATATAACCCCCCCCCAAAAAAAAAATAATACAAAAAAAATAATAATTGTGTTTACTGAGATAGTAGTAGTGTTTTAGAGCTTTTATTCATCCCTCCTACACCTATTAAAGCTCTGGTTTAAGAGTGAAACTAAGGATGAAAATAAACACATCCAAGATATATCCAGCCATAACCTTGATTCAAACCATGGACCACCCCTGGATGACCAGCTCTGTCCCTAGGCTGCAAAGATGCAGTTCCCTAGAATCCTGATCCTAGATGATTAACCTCTTAAGGACATATGACAGATTTTTTTCTGTCATAAAACAATTGAGCAAACTGAAAGCTGTGTCCTTAAAGGGTTAAAAAACGTTGATGTGTGGAGATGAGGTATACAGGTGTGTTGCTTTGTAGCCTAGATCAGGACCTAGATTTGTATAAACCCAATTAGAGTAATGCACAATAGAAAGCATTAGTAACTGCTATTTAAAAATGGTCTTGGAAATTTTTCATAGAAGGTTCCAATGGAAAATACAAATTTATTTGGTAGGGGTGGTGTTATCTCTGGCTCCAAAGCAGATAAAATATGCTGTATTTTTGAAGTCTAAAATATGAAGATTTAGGGCTTGTTTAAGAGTGAATTACAAATTTAGTGCTCCTGCTTGTGAGTTAAATTTGCTAGACTATGGCCTAGATTTGGAGTTCGGCGGTAGCCGTCAAAACCAGCGTTAGAGGCTCCTAACGCTGGTTTTGGGCGCCCGCTGGTATTTGGAGTCAGTGATTAAAGGGTCTAACGCTCACTTTTCAGCCGCGACTTTTCCATACCGCAGATCCCCCTACGCCATTTGCGTAGCCTATCTTTTCAATGGGATCTTTCTAACGCTGGTATTTAGAGTCGTTTCTGAAGTGAGCGTTAGAGCTCTAACGACAAGATTCCAGCCGCCTGAAAATAGCAGGAGTTAAGAGCTTTCTGGCTAACGCCGGTTCATAAAGCTCTTAACTACTGTACCCTAAAGTACACTAACACCCATAAACTACCTATGTACCCCTAAACCGAGCTCCCCCCACATCGCCGCCACTCGATTAAAATTTTTAACCCCTAATCTGCCGACCGCCACCTACGTTATACTTATGTACCCCTAATCTGCTACCCCTAACACCGCCGACCCCTGTATTATATTTATTAACCCCTAACCTGCCCCCCACAACATCGCCGCCAGCTACTTAAAATAATTAACCCCTAATCTTCCGACCGCAAAGCGCCGCCACCTACGTTATCCCTATGTACCCCTAATCTGCTACCCCTAACACCGCCGACCCCTATATTATATTTATTAACCCCTAATCTGCCCCCCACAACGTCGCCGACACCTGCCTACACTTATTAACTCCTAATCTGCCGAGCGGACCTGAGCGCTACTATAATAAAGTTATTAACCCCTAATCCGCCTCACTAACCCTATCATAAATAGTATTAACCCCTAATCTGCCCTCCCTAACATCGCCGACACCTACCTTCAATTATTAACCCCTAATCTTCCGATCGGAGCTCACTGCTATTCTAATAAATGTATTAACCCCTAAAGCTAAGTCTAACCCTAACACCCCCCTAAGTTAAATATAATTTACATCTAACGAAATTAATTAACTCTTATTAAATAACTTATTCCTATTTAAAGCTAAATACTTACCTGTAAAATAAATCCTAATATAGCTACAATATAAATTATAATTATATTATAGCTATTTTAGGATTAATATTTATTTTACAGGCAACTTTGTAATTATTTTAACCAGGTACAATAGCTATTAAATAGTTAAGAACTATTTAATAGTTACCTAGTTAAAATAATAACAAATTTACCTGTAAAATAAATCCTAACCTAAGATATAATTAAACCTAACACTACCCTATCAATAAAATAATTAAATAAACTACCTACAATTACCTACAATTAACCTAACACTACACTATCAATAAATTAATTAAACACAATTCCTACAAATAAATACAATTAAATAAACTAGCTAAAGTACAAAAAATAAAAAAGAACTAAGTTACAGAAAATAAAAAAATATTTACAAACATAAGAAAAATATTACAACAATTTTAAACTAATTACACCTACTCTAAGCCCCCTAATAAAATAACAAAGCCCCCCAAAATAAAAAATTCCCTACCCTATTCTAAATTAAAAAAGTTACAAGCTCTTTTACCTTACCAGCCCTGAACAGGGCCCTTTGCGGGGCATGCCCCAAGAATTTCAGCTCTTTTGCCTGTAAAAAAAAACATACAATACCCCCCCCCCAACATTACAACCCACCACCCACATACCCCTAATCTAACCCAAACCCCCCTTAAATAAACCTAACACTAATCCCCTGAAGATCTTCCTACCTTGTCTTCACCATCCAGGTATCACCGATCCGTCCTGGCTCCAAGATCTTCATCCAACCCAAGCGGGGGTTGGCGATCCATAATCCGGTGCTGAAGAGGTCCAGAAGAGGCTCCAAAGTCTTCCTCCTATCCGGCAAGAAGAGGACATCTGGACCGGCAAACATCTTCTCCAAGCGGCATCTTCGATCTTCTTCCATCCGGAGCGAAGTGGCAGGATCCTGAAGACCTCCAGCGCGGAACATCCATCCGGACCGACGACTGAACGACGAATGACTGTTCCTTTAAGGGACGTCATCCAAGATGGCTTCCCTCGAATTCCGATTGGCTGATAGGATTCTATCAGCCAATCGGAATTAAGGTAGGAATTTTCTGATTGGCTGATGGAATCAGCCAATCAGAATCTAGTTCAATCCGATTGGCCGATCCAATCAGCCAATCAGATTGAGCTCGCATTCTATTGGCTGATCGGAACAGCCAATAGAATGCGAGCTCAATCTGATTGGCTGATTGGATCAGCCAATAGGATTGAACTTGATTCTGATTGGCTGATTCCATCAGCCAATCAGAAAATTCCTACCTTAATTCCGATTGGCTGATAGAATCCTATCAGCCAATCGGAATTCGAGGGACGCCATCTTGGATGACGTCCCTTAAAGGAACAGTCATTCGTCGTTCAGTCGTCGGTCCGGATGGATGTTCCGCGCTGGAGGTCTTCAGGATCCTGCCACTTCGCTCCGGATGGAAGAAGATCGAAGATGCCGCTTGGAGAAGATGTTTGCCGGTCCGGATGTCCTCTTCTTGCCGGATAGGAGGAAGACTTTGGAGCCTCTTCTGGACCTCTTCAGCACCGGATTATGGATCGCCAACCCCCGCTTGGGTTGGATGAAGATCTTGGAGCCAGGACGGATCGGTGATACCTGGATGGTGAAGACAAGGTAGGAAGATCTTCAGGGGATTAGTGTTAGGTTTATTTAAGGGGGGTTTGGGTTAGATTAGGGGTATGTGGGTGGTGGGTTGTAATGTTGGGGGGGGGGTATTGTATGGTTTTTTTTTACAGGCAAAAGAGCTGAAATTCTTGGGGCATGCCCCGCAAAGGGCCCTGTTCAGGGCTGGTAAGGTAAAAGAGCTTGTAACTTTTTTAATTTAGAATAGGGTAGGGAATTTTTTATTTTGGGGGGCTTTGTTATTTTATTAGGGGGCTTAGAGTAGGTGTAATTAGTTTAAAATTGTTGTAATATTTTTCTTATGTTTGTAAATATTTTTTTATTTTCTGTAACTTAGTTCTTTTTTATTTTTTGTACTTTAGCTAGTTTATTTAATTGTATTTATTTGTAGGAATTGTGTTTAATTAATTTATTGATAGTGTAGTGTTAGGTTAATTGTAGGTAATTGTAGGTAGTTTATTTAATTATTTTATTGATAGGGTAGTGTTAGGTTTAATTATATCTTAGGTTAGGATTTATTTTACAGGTAAATTTGTTATTATTTTAACTAGGTAACTATTAAATAGTTCTTAACTATTTAATAGCTATTGTACCTGGTTAAAATAATTACAAAGTTGCCTGTAAAATAAATATTAATCCTAAAATAGCTATAATATAATTATAATTTATATTGTAGCTATATTAGGATTTATTTTACAAGTAAGTATTTAGCTTTAAATAGGAATCATTTATTTAATAAGAGTTAATTTATTTCGTTAGATAAAAATTATATTTAACTTAGGGGGGTGTTAGTGTTAGGGTTAGACTTAGCTTTAGGGGTTAATCCATTTATTAGAATAGCGGTGAGCTCCGATCGGAAGATTAGGGGTTAATAATTGAAGGTAGGTGTCGGCGATGTTAGGGAGGGCAGATTAGGGGTTAATACTATTTATGATAGGGTTAGTGAGGCGGATTAGGGGTTAATAACTTTATTATAGTAGCGCTCAGGTCCGCTCGGCAGATTAGGGGTTAATAAGTGTAGGCAGGTGTCGGCGACGTTGAGGGGGGCAGATTAGGGGTTAATAAATATAATATAGGGGTCGGCGGTGTTAGGGGCAGCAGATTAGGGGTACATAGGGATAATGTAGGTAGCGGCGGTTTACGGAGCGGCAGATTAGGGGTTAAAAAAATATGCAGGGGTCAGCGATAGCGGGGGCGGCAGATTAGGGGTTAATAAGTGTAAGGTTAGGGGTGTTTAGACTCGGGGTACATGTTAGAGTGTTAGGTGCAGACGTAGGAAGTGTTTCCCCATAGAAAACAATAGGGCTGCGTTAGGAGCTGAACGCTGCTTTTTTGCAGGTGTTAGGTTTTTTTTCAGCTCAAACAGCCCCATTGTTTCCTATGGGGGAATCGTGCACGAGCACGTTTTTGAGGCCGGCCGCGTCCGTAAGCAACTCTGGTATCGAGAGTTGCATTTGCGGTAAAAATGCTCTACGCTCCTTTCTTGGAGCCTAACGCAGCATTTGTTTGAACTCTCGATACCAGAGTTAAATTTATGGTGCGGCCAGAAAAAAGCCCGCGGAGCGTTAACAGCCCTTTTACCGCCGAACTCCAAATCTAGGCCTTAGTCTTTTTGCAAGCGTTGTGCTCGTATTATAAGTTGAAAGTAAAAAGTTTGTGCATTTGTTTCTGCAAAAGTGGAACTTAGAATATCGCGAACACATTAACGTATTCTTCCAGAGATTTCAATGGAGTGCGATAAGTGGAGAAAAAAAAATCTTACACCCATCCCAAAACTAATCGCATTAAACCAATGAGCGGTAAATTCAATTGCACTCAAGTTAATGCGTTTACTTAAACTCTTAATACGTGCACTACTTCCGACGTTTGCAAAGAGCAGTGATATACTCCTTATCTCTCTCATAATCTAGTCCTTAATGGAGTGGAGTTGTGCTGGAAAAGAGATATAATTAATTGCTGAGTCTGACATTTTTATCCTTTAGTGTCAGAAAGCTTCCTGAGGATAAGCGGTCATGCACATGGTAGTGAGAGTTTGGTACAGAAATAGTATTGAAATTCATAGAATTTAGAAGACAAGAAGAAGCAGGACTTGACATTGGTCTGAAAAAGATAGTGGTTGTGGCAAGGAACTTGTGTTTAAGAGCAATATAACAACATACAGTTTACAAAAAATAAAAGCAAACACACCCTTAGATTTGTCCTTTTTATAGTGCTCTTAAAGGGTCAGTAAACTTTAGTGTTTGTAAGCTCAAATATGAATGCCATTGTATAACTAAAATCATGCAACAGCTTTAACAAATAATTGTATATTGTCTTTATATTTGTTTTTTAAATCCCATGAGAGTCGTGGCACCGTTAGGCATCCATCAGCTGCCCACCCCCCTAAGCGACACACTTTCAGGGAGTGTTTACAGATCAATCGTATAGCCCACTAAAAGGCATCCCGCCTTCCTTTCCTCCCAACTAAGCTTGCGTATGTTAAAGGCTTGCTGATCTGTTACATAGTGCAGGGAGATTGAAAAACACAGCAGGCACAGGATCTCATCCCAGGTAAGCCGGGTACACAGATTTAAACAGACACCTATTTGACTGACAATCAAATAGGTGTCGCGTTTGTTATACTTTCTATTGGCTGGTATAAAAAATAGAAAGTAGAAAAATAGAAAGTATATGAACAAAAAATCTTTAAGAGAATGATTAATACTGCATACATATGTTATACTTGTTTGTAATCTCAAAGTATTATACTAGAATGCATTGTCTAACTGGAAAAGTGCCAGAGAATATTACATTATGACACACAATTCTGAAATCTGTAAGATGCCTTTTCCTGAATCAAATGATGGAAAGCTCTAAAGAATTTAATTTTAAAACTACTTTTAAAATGAAAAATAAACAACTTGTGAAATAAAAATATTTTCAGTAACAGTGCACTTTATTTTTACATTCAACAAAAACAGAAATGAACTATTACATATCCAGTCTAGGAAGGAAATATTATTATATATGAAAAATATTAAAATATAGCTGCGAATAATAAATGCATGAACACATTTCTACTTCTTAAATGTTTCATTATTATTATTATTTAAGTTTTGCTAATGAAATATGGCTAGTGTCACAGGTATCTCAGAATGCATGTTTTCTCATTTATCAGATACTTGGGGCCTTATTCTCAAAACTCTCCAGCTTCGAATGAAATCGATGTATAGACGTCACAGAAACAGTCGCTCCCCCCCCCCCACCAGAATACAAGTTTAAATTCTAAACCATGTATAGGTTCAAATGGAGGATCTTAAGAACCTTCTAAACCGGAATAATATTCCATGGAGGAGAAGCTGGATGAACAACTGGTTTCTTTCTTGTCAGATGAACAAAGGCCTGGAATCTTAGCAATCCTCTTATAGAACAGGACAGAACTGAAATCTGACTCTTAAGAGAAGTAGCTGATAAATCTTTTTCCCCAAAACCTCCTGCTGGAATTTGAGAACTGTAGGAATTCTAAAAGAATATCAACAGTACCCCTTGCAAGCACAGCATATGAAAAAGATTTTCCAAACCTTATGATAAATATATCTGTGGCAGGTTTCTTAGCCAGAATCACAGTTTCAAAAACTATTTGTTCAATACCCAGTTTTGAGATCCTGATAAAAGAAAGGAACTTGAGTAAGAAGATCCCTACTGACCATGCTGGGGCAATCAGAATCACTGAAGCTTGTTCCTGCTTAATTTTGGCTATCACCCTAGATATCAGTGCAAACAGAGGAATAATGTAAATTAGGCTGAATGACCAGGAAACCAATAGGGCGTCTAACAGGCTTGCCTAATTGTCCAAAGACCTGGTACAATAATGGGGTAGCTTGTGATTCAAGCAAAAAACATGGGATCTATCTCTGGCAAACCCCAATGTCTTACAAAAGCTCCTGATTTAGAGACCCCTCCCCTGGGTGAAGATACTGGCAACTTAGTCTGCCTCCCAATTGTTCTGCCCAACTGATGATGTGGAAAACCTCACTCATTGTTAAGGAGCTTTAAGTTCCTCCCTGATGATTGTTGTAAGCCACTGCTGGGATATAGCTTGACTGGAATTGAAAAAAATATTCCTGTCTGAGGTTAAGCCAACTCTGGATAGACCTAAGCGGGGCCGTCTTTAATATTGACTGGACCTGGGGCAAACATTTTCTTGCCCCCCCCCCCCATGCAATTTCACTCTCCAACCCAACATCCCAAAAAACAACTAAATCAATTTATTTTATATATTTTTTTTAAATTATTAGCCCAGCAGTGGATCATCCACTGCTGGGCTAATCATTTAAAAGAAATGAAATAAATTGCAATATGTGAAACTGGACCTAAGCAGTACTAATAAGTAAATAAATATATAAATTCCTGCACTGTGGATAAATTTAATATGCTTTTGAATGTGATTCTGGTGTGAGGTTAGCTGGTTAAAAAGATTTAGGGCAGCCAACAGGAGCAAGCAAGGTAAAGACTGAGGAGGAAGCATGGAGGTGCAGACAAATATAAGTTTACTGACTGGAACAGCAGAACTACTATGGGAAGCTATAAAATCTGAGACAGAGAGAAAAAAAAAACTATAAAAATGAACCTTACCTTAATGTGTGAAGTATCAGCATGACACTATACATCAGCCACAGCAGTACATGTCACTTCTTTGCTAGGAACAAGTTCCCTCTCACCTTGCAGTAGAGAATGCTGCATAGGGGAAGGGCGTGTGTGCACTTACTTATTTTTCTCACTGACACCTTTCTACAAAGCACTGTTCCCCTAACAAACTTCAGTTAGTTGATCTTAGGGCCACATCAGAAAGAGCAGGGTTAAGGGGACCAGCAGACTGGATGCGATGCTGTCTGCCCAAGGCTGCATGGATACATTGTGAGATGAGTCACACAGCCTCAAGACTGAAGAGAGCAGTGTGTGCAGCTGCACAGATGCTCAAATCCTCATGTGCCTGCCCCTCCAGCTTTCTGCTGCATGCGCCTACAGTCAGCCCTACCCAGAAACAATCCCCACCACCAGAGCAGTTACCTGGTAACAGTGGTAACCCCTGCAGGACATTTTCTGATACAGTGGGATTGGCTGGATGCCGAGTTAGGGCTTAGCATTCAGTGCTGCACAGTGCACATCTAAAACAGCACATGGCACTAGCTTGGCAAGATCTGGCACAGTTTCTCACAAATAAATATAAGCAGAAATGTTTTGACTATGACAGTATTAGGACTGACTGTGTGTCACCCCCATATCACATGACATCAGGAGTCTGGCATGAACCAAAAAAACAAACATTTTTTTAGGACTCTGGGGCCCCTCAACAAAGACTGGGCCCTGGGCAGCTGCCCCTTTTGCCCTGTGTTAAAGACGGCCCTGGCCCTAAGATTGCTCAGAGTTCAAGAAAGCTTATCAATTATCTTGACAGAGGAGACCACTCTCTCTGCACTCTCTGAGACCCCCAAATTGCACCCCAACCTAACATGCTGGCATCTGTTGACATCACTACCAAAGAGGCTTCCTGAACCATAGAATGGTGAGTCTACCATCAAGTGTCTAGCCCTGTGATCTAACCAGATTCTCTCAGACAGATCCTTGTGATGCCTATTATTCCACTGACACAACATTTGCAACTGAAGGAACTGAAGATGAAATATGGCAAATGGAACTGCATATGAGGAAGCCACCATAAGACCAACAACTGTCGTTTATAGAGCTACTTTCATTCATAAAAGAGGAGGGAAAGTTTTGAGTGGAAAATGAATGCAGGGCTGTGGTAACTTTAGTCTGCATTGATCTGTTAAGAGATAGATAAATAGTCAATGAATCAATTATGAACCGCAGAAAAGAGACACTGAGGAGTTAAGGAGCTCTTTGGAAGATTTATTTTACAGCCATAACTGGGAAGCAATTAAAGAACCTCTTGAGTGAGGGACACAGCCAGAAGAAGCGAAAGTACTTGAATCCAAAGACCGTCCAATTAAGAAACCATAGAGATCCCTCAACTCAAACCACAGATAACAAAACACCTAGAACCTTGGTACAAATTTTGGGTGCTGTTGCCAGAACAAAATGAAGGGGTGCAAACTGATGTTTGCTAGGATAGAAAGTCTCAGAAACCTGACATGATCCTTGTGAATGGTGATATGTAAGTAAACATCTTTTAAATGTATGGTATACATAAACTGACCCTAATGCAGTAAAGGAAGAAAAATGCATATAGTCTCCATCCTGAAAGTACGAACTTTCCAAAATCTGTTAACGATTTTGAGTTCCAAGACAGCCTGCAAAGTACCCACTTTCTTTGGTAGTATAAACAATTTAGAATAAAAACACTTGTTTAGGGGGCGGGGCTAACCGCCAAGCTAGCTGGAGGCATAGTGAAGGAGCTCCGTTAAAAACTAGCAGTCTTTTATCTAAAAAAAATAGTTTCTGGCAAATGTTATCACTATTTATTCTTATACAGTGCCTGGCTAGGGGTTAACACGTCAGATCCTGCGTTTGGACTCTGTGGCTTGGACTACTGGCGATCTGGTCTGCTTACACACAGTCCTTCTCCCAGACTACACATCCGCAGCTGAACAGATATCACTACAATACCCGGACTCAAACAAAGGAACACCCTGCCCGGATTGCTCCAGATGCCCTGTGACTTCTCAAAGACCATAAGCATTAAGAACTGCAGTAGCGCTCAGGCTGCATCAGGGGACTATTAAGTAGGCGCTAACAGATTCAACCTGCCGCCAACACCTTACCCTTTTTGCCGGGGCCTCCTTAAATAGAACACAGGCATCCTCTGCACATACAGACAAGCTTCACTGCCGGGGTGTTGGAGGCATGAACGGCCGACATCTTGGCCGTGGCCTAGCAAGAGGAGCAGTCATCAAGCAGAACAGTAATCCAGAGGGTGTGTCGCAGTTTGACAGCGGGGGCCTTTGGTTTCACTGCCTCTCAGCCATGAACAGATTACAGAAGGAAGGAACAAGGTTTAGGGTCTGGAAATCCACGCTCCCACTGCACACATGTGGTGCAACTACCCCAGGTAACAACCCTGAAGCAGGGGGGGAAATATAACACCTTAGCCTCACATCTGGGCATATCACTGACAACATACAAAGAGACTTACAGGGGCCCTTTCATTCTTACATTATAACTGTAGCCCCCCTCCATGAAGAGCCCTTGAGCAGGACTGGACCTTTGGCATATTGGCCCTAATCAGGAAGAGCACCCAGGCAAATATCAACTTCTGAGTTTGGCCTCTAACAGCAGGGCACAACTCTGTTCTGCACCAAACCTGGCACAGCCCTCTCAAAACCTTACACAATCTTTGATCCACCTCCTATACTTGAGTGGCTAAACAAGGCCATACCCCTTTGATGCCTCACAGCCCTGATTCCCAATATTAGCAGCGGCACTGCCACATCACTGACTTAGGAGCAGAGAACCAATTTACTGCAACTCACTGAGAAATCTCTGTTCTAACAATCCCTCTGCTCCTGCAGGTCACCCCCTTTACCTGGACACTGTATACAGCCACACGCTCTCCTCCCCCTTTCCCGCTGCCCTTAGTGACAGCAGGTCATACTCCACTTCCCCTGTCAGTGATCGACCTGTGAGGGCAGTTTCAAGACACCACCGTAGTTGGGAGTAGACAGAATCCCTATAGCCCAGAGTATAGTAACCCACGTAACAAGACAATAACAATCTGTCCCACTTGGGGCATGCCTGCTAGGCATAAAATGATGGCTTGCTAAGAACAAGAATGGGCTAGGCTATGGGCCCAGGGGTGAACTATAGTTATTCTACAGCTATATGAGGGCATCTTTTAATACACTCCGTCTTCCATAATCCACACTGGAGGTACCCACCATTTCCCACACCACCTGTCTACAAGCATTTTTCTTGTGGGAAAATGGCATAGGCCCAGAGGATAAAATCAAAAGGTCTCACAGGCCCGAAAAGAACAATGAAAGAACATTTTCAGCAATCCCGAAGAGAGCTGGAACAATGCTCAGAAGATGACCTATCCGACTCAACTTGTCATTCAGAGCCAGGTAATGAGAGAGACCCTAATGTCACTTACCAACCTGCAATTCTGGCAGATATCGCTAGTGCTAACAATAACATGATGGTTCAGATAAAAGCCATGCTGGCGTCACACCATGAATCCATCTGCAAAAGGTTTGATAAATCATGCTCAGAACTAAGGAGAGATATAGCTGCAATCGGAGAACACACCAACACTCTGGAGCGCAAACAAGAAGACCTTTCAGTTGATCATGCCAATTTGGTCTCATACTCGGAATGTCTTGCAGGACAAATTTCAACACCTGAGTCTAAACTGGCAGATTTGGAAGACCGCTCCAGGTGTAACAATGTCCGCTTGAGGGGCATCCCAGAAAGTGTCCTCCCTAAGGATTTACAAACCTATTTGCAAAAAGTATTCACGGCTGCACTGGGATCCCTAAAAGATCCTGAATCTCTCATTGATTGTGCCCACAGGGCTACCAGACCGAGAGCCATATCTGATGACAAGCCAAGAGATGTGGTCGTGAGGCTACATTACTACACCTTTCGGGAGAAATTCCTGAGAGCAGTTAACTCTGGGTCCTTAAAAACCACAATGTTTGATACCCTACAGATCTTTCCAGATCTCTCCCCTCATACCTTACAACAACGAAAGGCATACCGGGACTTTACAAAAATCCTCAGGAATAAGGATATTAAGTACAGGTGGGGCTTTCCATTAAGATTATTCGTGACTAAAGATGACATCCAAGACATTATCACCTCTCCGGAGCAAGCCAGAAACCTTCTCACTAAATGGGATCTTATGCCGTATAGACCTCCCACCTCAACTTCTAAAGCCCCCATTGGGAATTTGAGAGTGGAGGCCCTGCTGTGGAGACAACTACCTCCTAGTGATAACAACAAAAACCCCTGCGGACTTCCTCAATCGAGCCCCCATCTCTTGCCTGTGAATCTGTATGAGGCCCTGGGACAACCTCCTTTGGCCTACTTTCTTTGATTCCTCACCAAGCTGGAGTATCTTAGCTCAGAACCAGGGCCATTGACTTTCGGCTTCCCGGATCTGGATGGCCCTAACCACAATCATTTGTATCCTCATAGACTGTCTGATAAATGGCCCTTGAGTTATATACAGTGGACACTTTACACCTGGCTTATAGAAATGGACACAAGAGACCTTATCATTTATGTGGTTGTTTTTGCTGTTGTTCTTGATTCTTCTTTTTCCTCAGGTACACAGCCCCAAAATTCTGGAGGATCCAAGGACATGCCAGAAGATGACCTGGTCTGGACTCTGACCCTAAAAGAGTAAGAAGAAGGGGTTGCTAACTTCAGTGTCCCTTCTGAACGCTTTGTTAGACATGTTATGGTTTAGTTATGTTACTAGTTAAACTGCCTGGTTAAAAATGATATACTATTAAGGGTCTACTATATGAGACCACAAGGCTCCTCCCCCCACAAGACATCTAAGTAGCATTTGATCCCCAGAGTGAAACTGTTTAATTCCTCCTCACTCCCACTACACAGGCCTCCCCTGGGGGCTTTCTTCAGAAATATTGCTCTACATTCAACTTAATGGTCACTCCACTCTGATTACTTTAGGAGGGGGGTTGGGGAGGAAGAGTAAGGAATTAATTTACTTTAATTTCGCTCAATGTCATTACATTATACCAGTGCTGGGGCCTACTGGGTTGAGTTCCAGTAGCTCCGCCCCCATCAATCCTCTTCCCTTCCAGTTGCCAGACGGGGGTAGTAGAGGGTAATGAGCCTTATTAACCTAGTGTTGAGGTTTAACTGAACTAACTTATGTTGTCCCAGGTTTATGTTTACTTTTACTCTTACATTCATTTAATCTTCTGTTGTTTTCATGTCATTATATACACTCGCTGTTATACACCAGCCGGAAATCTATTGTTGTGTTGTTAATACTGTTTGCTGTAATAACTGTCCATTGTGAATGCCCATCCCAATCTTCCTGGTTCACCGCCTTGGGCCCATATGGCCTTAAGCTGGTAGAAATTTAAGCTTTTTAGCTTGCTTCTGGTGCCTTCGGCACTCTCCCCCCCCCACTCTTGGATCTGCTTTTGTCTTCACTTTTCAGGGAAGCTCAACGCGGATATTGGCTGTGTTTTTCTATCACAGACCTTAATTACTGACACACATTTGAAGTATTTCACTCCCATGCAGAGTCTAAGAAACATTATTCTTATTTGTTTGTTGTAGTAGATATAGAACAGGACCCACTAACCCTTACCTTCCCTCTCCCATCCTCCTCCCCCCCTCTTTTTTTTTTTTCTCTCTCTTCTCTCTCCTATGTATGGCTCTCAAATTTGCCACCTTGAACACTCAAGGACTAAACTATCCTTCAAAGAGAAGCCTCCTCCTTCACTGCCTTTTAAAAAATGGCGTGGGGGTCGCCTTCCTCCAGGAGACCCACTGGCCTCAGGGCTCCTCTTTCCTGCAGAATTCTAAACTGTTCCCAATCTGCCTGTTGGCCTCTCACTCAACAAAAAAAAGAGGTGTCACCATCATGATTCACAAGTCAGTTGCATGTGTGGTCCTGCATGTGGAGAGGGACCCGGAGGGCAGGTATTTACTGGTGGTCTGTACTCTAGAGGGTGCCCAATATACGAATGTCGGTCAATTTGCTTTTTTGAAATCGGTTCTCCCCCAGATAGACCAACTATGCAGAGGCACTCTTTGATAGGGGGGACCTTAACATGGTATGGGACCCAATTTTAGATAGGAAATCCCCCAAGCACAGACCTCTAGACCCCGCAGCCAAAAGGACCTCGAACCAGTTCAGAACATTAATGTATCAGTACAATTTGTATGATGCTTGGCATTGCCTGTCCCCTTCAGAGAAAGATTTCACTTTCTACTCAAACCCTCACCTCTGCTATTCAAGAATCTATTACCTGCTGTGCCATCCCCCCTCATGGACAGTCTATCCCACCCTTCTATCCGGGTTTGCCCGTGGTCAGACCATGATATGGTCTCCATTGCCTTGACAGGCACTCATCTTCGTGGATCCCCCTCCTCTTGCTGGAGACTACATCCCTTGTTAATATCTGGACCGGCCGGAATTGACACCTCCAAGGTTATATCTGAATTTTTGGTCATCAATGACAATGCAATGACGGATGACCCTGTACTGTGGGCAACCTTGAAGGCTTTTATGAGGGGCCACTTTATAAAACAGGCTTCAGTAAATCACAATCTCTTGGGAAACCCCTGGCCCAATTATATTCAGAACTACGGTCCATGGAAAACCTCAACAGAGGAGGCCCCTCAAGACAGATAGCGGAACAAATAGCAGCCATCAGATCCAAAATTAACGCAATCGAAGAAAAAAGGGTGCAATCAAACCTTTTGACCCTCAAACAACTGTACTATTACAAAGGTAATAGGGCTGACCGACTCCTAGCTCATAAGCTCCGAATACGTACACAGCAACACCGAATCCCGCTGGTTAAAACCCCTAAAGGGACTGTATACTCCCCTAAAGATATAGCAAGCAGATTTGTCCATTACTACACTGCCTTATATAACTTTGATTCCTCCTCGGAGAGTTCTAGAGCCCCAAAATGGCAGATCGAAAAGTTCCTGTCTTCCCTTCCTCTTCCAGTTTTATCAGAAGAGGATGCCCAAAGCCTCTCTGGCCCTTTGACTGCAGAGGAATTGAAATAAGCAATTTCTGGTCAGCGACCGGAAGTGGGTGGAGTAAGTGCTGGAGTGCGAAGTAGCGTGGAGAGAAGCCGCTACCGTGAGCCGTTCCACCACCCGCTTTAGCTTTTGTCTCCTTGGGGCTGGGACAACGAAGCCTCGGAGCCCACTATCGGCTGGTACAGCAGAAGGAGGAGCAGCCGTTAGTCAAGCACAGACCCTCGTTCGAGCGCAAAAGGCTCAGTTGCTTGAGCCGCAGCCTGTGTCTCTGTGGTAGCAGTGGGGCAGTAAAGAGGTAGCTGTGAAGGGCGGAAAAGGTGCAGCTAAGTACCGGCCCGTGGAGCATCTGGAACACGTTGGACGGTCCTTGGGGTCTAACGGGCGTAACACAGAGGAAATTTCAAGGAGAAAAGGGCATGTTTGTGGTGCAGCAGGGAAAGTTTCCCAGGACCTCTGAGAGCAAACGCAGACACGGAGATATAGAGTGGAGTGAACCGCTCTGGTTCTATCAGGCTCTCAGAGATAGGAGGCTGTGCTGAACGGTTTTTTCCCTGCTGAAGGAGTATTTGGAAAGCTGCAGTTCGGGTGGCGCCCAAGAATTTAAATAGTTACAACAGAGAAACATCTCTCCTCTGCCTGGTTCAGGGGAACGGAAAGCATCTCTGAAACCCACCTGTAGAAGAATCATACTGAGTCAAGCCCTATACAGATAAATAACAACTACTAAATCAATTTTTTAAAGCTTGGTTTTTCTAATACCTCTAAGTATATACACGATATTATTAAGTCTGGGATAATTGTTACCACCAGCCCCCAAGTTATTTCTAGTCCCTGCTTGACTAAAGAGCGGAACTTAACCTAGTGAATCAGTTGTACAAAAAGGAAAGTACTGGCTGGGACTAAATACAAGATCTGAGAAAGGGGTACGTGACTCTGACAGCATATTATTGAGTTAAGCTAAGTTGCCAGTAATTCAAAGGAGCTGAAGTATACCAGCTAAAGGGAACAATAGTAAAGTATATAAGTGAGCCAAGAAGAATCAGGAAATTGGGACTATAATCAGCTACAAGTTACTGTTAGTAACAACTGGTAAAGCATGATCCCAATTTTGCTTTAATTCTTATAAACCCAGGCTACATAGCTATAGGGATCCGGCTTACACTCCAAGGTTCGGAAAGGGATATAGAGTACGCGTGTATGCCTTAGTCTTGGATAACATTGAAAGAGGCTGGCTATAATACACTGAGGCATCATTAAAGATCTGCATACTATACCGCCATGTCAAATAAACACAGATAACCAAAGCAATACTATAGGACACCACGGTGATAAGAGTGGACTAAGATTTTTTTTTTCTCTTGGATGATGCTTAAAATCTTAATGCTGTGAAGGGAAAAATAAATAACTGGTTAATACTGGACAATACTATAGACAGGTCCACGGTGTTAAATTCTTTACTTTACGGTTTGAGTTTATGATTGTGTTAGCCTGCATATACAAAATCTGTACATTACCAACGGTTTACTGGTGTGTTAGAGACCGTAAGGTCTAAAAGAATTAATGAGGAGGAATCAATGATTCAGTGAATAAGAACATATAAACTGTTATGTAATTTTGTAGGGAGGGAGAGAGAGAGGGAGGGGGGAGAGAATTTGCTTTCTCCTCTTTCTCTCTCTTTTCCTCTTATCTTTACATGTACATATAGGGTTAACATAGAAGTTATTTGAATAACTAATAACTAAGTATAAAGCATGTTATCGATCTGTTATAATGGTTTTTAACAAGGCAAGTCTGAACTGATGATCTTTCAAACTGTAATATTAAGAGTTGAAGTGTCTGGGCTGTACATGTATAGCCCCCTGTTTGGTGGAAGAGGGTTATCCACTAATAGCTTAGAGTGTAAAACTACAATTCTTTAATTATAAGTGTCTCTACTTAAAGAAAGTTTAAGGTGAAATTGTTTCTTTGAACCAAAGAGGGGCTAGATTTTTGTTTCTTTTGTTTTTTTCTCTAGCACCTGTGAGATTCAAGCTTAGCTGTTTGACATACTCTGTGGGAAGTGTAACTGACAGTTAAACAGGAACCTATCCTAAAAACAGTCAGAGTGTTCTTATCTTTTTTTACACTAGTCACTGGACAGCACATTAGCACACATTCAACCACATCTAATCACTTCCTTTTTCCTAGTAGAATTATCCACTAGCACTCTTAGATACATCTGGTCACTTATCTACTTCAAGACACATAGTCACACTTGTCTTATATATATATATATATATTATTTTTTTTCACCAGCACTCTAGGACTTATTTGTCCCGTTCTATACTTGTGAAAACACATAGTCACACACATCTTTTCTCTTTTTTTTTTTTTTTTTTTTTCTTTCTTTATTTCCCTCTTACAGTGCACATACAAGAACCATTGCAACACTGGCCATAAAATCATAGGTGAAAATATGCCTCCCAAGTCAACGAAGGATAAAAAACCCAGAAGCAGTCTGGGCATAATAGAGTTAGACCACTCTGAGAAAAATCCTGCCTCAACTCAACAGATTGACACAGACAGTCTTGTTACACAAATTTCAGATATATTCTTACCTCAGTTTGATAGCTTAAAGAAAGAGTTAATGCTAATGTCTAATGAAATTAAACAGGTCTCACATAGGTTAACTGAGATGGAAGCTAGAATATCTGACATTGACGATCGCCAATTTAGCCAACAGTCAGCATTAGATGCTCAAACTAAATTAATGCACACACTTCAACTCCGGGTCGAAGACCTGGAAGACAGAGCCAAGAGAAATAATCTTAGATTTATAGGGTTTAATGACCCAATAGGACCTACTGATATAATGGATCTAATAGCCTTTCAGCTTCCCAAAGCATTAGGGTTCCCTATAGAACAATTACCTATTAAAATTGAGAGAGTTCACAGAGTGGGTCCCGCTATGTTAAAAGACGGTACTTCAAATCTACAGAGACCAATTATAGCTAAATTCCTGGATTTCCAGGATAAGTCCAAAATACTTATGCTATATCGGAAAAACTATCCTCTTGAATTCAATAATAAACGAATCATAATTTTTCAGGACTTCTCCTTTGAGACAACATCTAGAAGGAAGGAGATGTCCCCTTTTTGCACACAGCTGATTGAATTAGGCATAAAAACTAATTTGATATACCCTGCCAAATTGAAAATTGTATATAAAGATGAGATGATTTTTATTGATAAAATAGAAGAAGCAAAACACTTCATCAACAAAGTTAAAGCAGAGAAGGAAAAATTTAAATAGGCATTCTGTTAATTCTGATAGAAGCTGCCTTTACGCCCTACTGTTGAAACAAGTCAGCAATCTTAATGAAACGTAAAACAATGTACAAGCATGAGACACGAGGCTGTGATTTATTTATTGTTTGTTTGCATATTCATATGCAACGATATGTTTGTTTTAAGTGATGTAACAGTGTTTAGTTTTTCCTTTGTCTTTTTTTTTTTTTCTCCTCCCTCCTCTCTTCTTTCTCTCTCTCCCTCCACTCCCCTTAGATGATAGATGCAGGAGACACTAGATGACTAAAGCACTTAATTTAAGTTCTTGGAATGTGGGAGGAATTTCTTCCCCAGTGAAAAGAAAGAAGATTATCCATCATTTAAAAAGCTTTTCTCCTGACATGGCACTAATTCAAGAAACTTGCCTAAATGAGAATGAAGCTGAAAAACTAAGAATGGGCTGGGTTGGTGAGGTAATAGCCACCCCTGCATTGGGTAGAAAAAGAGGAGTGGCCTGTCTATTTAAAAAGAATTTAGACTATAAAATTCTATCTAAGCTAGTGGATAGAGAGGGGAGATTTTTAATATTGAGACTAAACATACAAGGCTTAAATCTTACAATCTGTTCAGTTTATGCACCGAATGAATACTGCCCAATTTTCTGGGAAAATCTATATATTAAGCTTATATAATTCATTGACACCCAAATTATAATAGGAGGCGACTTCAATAGAGTTTTCAATCCATACTTAGATAGGTTAAAGAACGATAAGAGCACGAGGTATTCTAGGGAGGCAAGGGGTCTTGGCAGTTTTACGAAAAGCCTCAAATTGAGGGATATATGGAGAACTCAGCACCCCGATGAGAGAGCCTTTACTTGTGAATCGAAGACCTATAAGAGTTTTTCAAGAATAGATATGATTCTAATTAGTGAATCTTTATTAGGGGCTGAGATCTCATCAGAGATCTCAAGTATCATAGTCTCTGATCATGCTGTTATCTCTATCTCTATTGGCCAATTAAATCCCTCCTCAGAAAATAATGCTAGCTTCTCTTTCCCCTCTTTCCTTATAGCCAATTTTAAATTTAGAAACTGGCTTCTTTCTAAATGGAAAGAGTTTGTATCCCTCAATGGAAGTTATATATCTAAGATTGAAACTTTTTGGGAAACAGCAAAAGCGTTTCTTAGAGGACAAATCAAAGCTTATATGTGTGCAAGGAAAAAGAATTTAAGGAAAAGAGAGGATCAGCTATCAAATCAGCTAAAAATAGCTACATAAAATGCCTAGAAAATGCTTCTAGGGTGAATTGGCAAAAATATCAAGAGGCAAAAACAGAGAGGGAAGTCTTTTTAAATCAGCAAATTTTTCAGAGAGATATTAACAATAAAGTTAGATATAGTAGGTTTACGCCACAGACAGCTAAACTATTAGCTAAAATTGTTAAAAGTAAAAAAAAATAACAATTACATTGGCGCTATTAAATCAAAGGGCGAAAGATATACTGCACCAAAAGACATTCTAGCTAAATTCCATTCCTTTTATGAGACACTCTATTCTATGGGTAAATCAGATGCAGAAATAATGACGAAATTTTGGAATAAAATAGAGGTACCAAAGATTAGGCCTGAACAACTAGAGATGTTAAATAAAGAAATAACAGTAGAAGAAATAACATAGGTTATAAAATCTGCATCTTGCGGTAAAGCGCCAGGCCCAGATTTGATTCCTATGGAATTTTATAAAATTCTACAGGAGGATATCAGTCAAGTCTTAGTGCGTTTATACAACAGCTACTTTATCAGGAATATATCACCTTCAAGATATTTTACGGAGGCTAATATCACTTTGATCTATAAAAAAAGACAAGGATATAGAAGCAATGGATGCATATCGCCCTATCTCTCTGCTAAATGCAGATTACAAGATAATAGCTAGTGTCTTAGCGGATAGGCTTAAAATAGTATTAGGAGATTTAATTCATCCAGATCAGAGTGGGTTTATGCCGAAGAGAACAATCCAGAAAAATATTAGGACAGCAATGTTCATTATTGAATCGATGAGGCATAAGCAGAAGGATAAAAGGTTCAGACAGGAGGATTTTGCTCTATTGACGGTCGATGCCGAAAAGGCATTCGACTCTATCTCTTGGAACCACTTATTTAATACGTTGGAGAAGTTTGGGATAGTGGGAAATCTTGCCAATTATATCAAATTAATCTATCGGAACCCATTTTCCTACATTAAGATGAATGGGATAAGATCTCCTAATCTTATATTACAGAAAGGAACGAGGCAGGGTTGCCCACTTTCTCCACTCTTGTTCAATATTTCTTTAGAACCTTTAGCAATCCGATGTAGAGCAGAGCTAGAGGGAACCATGTTAGGGAGCAAAAAAATCACCATGTCATTATATGCAGATGATATCTTATTCTATATAAGCAATTCCAAGAAAAATATACCCCGCCTCCTAGAGATTATTAAGGATTTCAGCAGCTTCTCGGGTTATAAAATTAATTTAGATAAATCGGAAATATTATGGATTATTAAGAACAGAAATAGCTTACTGACAAACCCTTTTAAACAGGTATCCTCCAAAATTTGGTATCTTGGAATAATTCTTTCAAAAAATCCAGCAGAAGTGCACTCATCTATTTAAAAGTTGGGCTAAATTGCCCTTATCCCTGTCGGCTAAAGTAACAATTATTAAAATGATGTTATTTCCAAAAATTCTCTTCCTGATTCAAAACATCCCTGCTTTCATTCCAGTTAAAGATTTGCGCTGGTTTAAATCACAATGTATACAATTCTTATGGAAAAAGGGGAAAGCACGAATTGCCTTGAAATACCTATCACATACAAGAGTGGATGGAGGATTAGCTCTTCCAAATTTGAAATTCTATAGTTGGGTGGCTCTGGCAAAAAATGCATTAGACTGGTTGACAGGTAATGAATATTTTACTAACTCTAGTAATGAGGACAAAGCAATTTTTCCTCTATCCCTAACGGAGCTTCTCCACTTTCCAGTGGCAAAACAAAGGGATAAAAATAGTTTTAAATATACAGTACATAACATCACAATAGCCTGGAAGAAAATTTGTCAATCGCTAGCCTCAGATTCAAGAATGTCTAAATACCTACCGATACAGGGCAACCCTCAGTTTATTAGTGGAATGGAGACACGGGCTTTTAAAGATTGGAATGAGAAAGGTTTAACCAAAATTATACAATTAATAGATGAACAATCTAAAACTGTCAAGACCTTTAATTCCCTAGTAACCGAATTTGATCTTAATAGAGCACACTTTTTTGCATATTTGCAAGTTCGTCATTTCATAGATACCAACAAATTATTAGATCCAGGGGCTCATATTTCAGACCTCCTTGAGTCTAGCATTAAGTTGTATCAAGCAGGGAAATATTCTATTTCTTTCCTCTATCAAAAATTAAATTCTATGGAGGCACAGGGGAAAATAGCAGGCCTACACATTAAATGGAACAAGGAGTTGGGTAACTTAACATATGACTGCTTTAAAGGTAGCTTTTCTCTTATTTTGGAATATACTCGTGTTATATCATTTAGAGAGTCTCATATAAAGTTACTAAATAGAGCCTATCTGACACCTTGGTGGATTTCTAGATGGAAAAGACAAGAAACGGGTAACTGCGCTAGATGCAATGCTGTGAAGGCAGATTTAATTCATCTCTTCTATGAATGTCCTAAGATAAAACAATACTGGTGCAAAATTGAATACTGGATTAACAGGTTTGTACAACCCAATATTAAGCTTAAAGTAGAGGACATTTTTTTTCTAGTGTCCGATAAAGATAGGACCAAAAAACATTTAATAAATACTGCCATATTAGTTGCTAGACAGTTGATCCTATCTAATTGGAAAGGGAAAAGTGCACCAAGCCTCACATCGTTCTCAGGGAATATGGTTACGCAACTTATAATAGACAGTAAAGATCGATTGATCTTGAAGGATAATCAAATTAAATTTTTTCTCGCAAAGTGGAACCTGGTAATTGCCCAACTAGCTGAGAACATTAAAAAACAAGTATTATCACACTTACAGGACTCTACTTTATTTCAGCAGTTAATTTTAACAAATAGCTACAGGCATCTGAGTAGTCTGATTAACAATGGAAATTTCGGTTAGAATTCAGCAGGGAGATTAGATTTGAGGGGAGAGAGAGGCCCTCTTTTTTTTTTTTTCTTCCCCTTTCCTTGTTCTTTTTAGGTGTAGTTGCGTTTAAATGTTCGTGTAGTTTTGTCTTGGCATAGACTACAAGTATAAAATAACCTCATAGAGTACACATGGTACTATCAGGTGAACTAAGGACATGTATTTTTGTTTTTTACATTATTCTAAGGTTTGCTTTTTGTCCTATTTGTCATTTTCTTTATCTGTATTATGTAAACTAAGTCAATCTGCCCTGCGTGGCGCTTTGAATTATTTTGTATTCAATGTTGGTGCACAAATAAATATTTAAAAAAAAAAGAAATAAGCAATTTCTTCGCTTCAGTTAGATAAGGCCCCGGGACCAGGCGGGTTTACCACCTTATTTTACAAAACTTATTCATCACAATTGATTCCTCTCCTTATCAGATTTTTCAACTTTACATTCAATACAGACGACCTCCGCCCTGAATTTCTTGAAGCTTCCATTATCACTCTGCCTAAAGAGGGTAAAGACCATTCTCTTTGTGAGAACTACAGGCAAATCTCTCTTATAAATGTAGATATAAAACTATACGTGAAAATATTGGCCACGAGATTAAATAGATTGCTCCCAGAACTAGTCAACCCAGACCAGGTTGGCTTCATCCCAGGTAGACAGAGTCCAGACAACATGAGGCGTCTCCTTAACATCTTTACTGAAGCTGCAGACATGGGGGTCCCTCTTCTTGCCCTGTCATTGGATGCTGAAAAAGCATTCAACAGGGTGAGGTGGGACTACATGTTTTCAACTCTACTAGCATTTGGCCTTCCAGAATCCTTTATTATGGCAGTGAAGGTCTAGGACTTTGCTCAGACAAGGTGCAGATCTCTAACGGCACAAGACAGGGATGCCTCCTGTGCCCCCTACTATTTGCCCTAGCTATTGAACCACTGGCCGTGGCAATAAGGACCTCAACCCGAGTCAGAGGCCTAGTTCTACATGACACTCCCAAGAAACTAGCCCTTTACACGGACGATTTGACTCTATTTATCACAGAGCCGGAGGAATCACTTCCTGCACTCTTCGACCCTTTAGATAGATTTGGCAACATCTCTTACTACAAATTGAACTTAAGTAAAACAGAGGCATACCCCTTAAACTTACCTGATTCTGAACTAAACTCACTCAAGTAGAAATACAACTTCCAATGGTCCTTATCAGGACTAAAACATCTCGGAGTGTTTCTCTTTCATGACATTAGCACAGTTCTGGCAAAGAATTTCCACACCTTTCTCTCCCAACTCCAAACAGATCTGTGCTCCAGAAGATATGATGAAATTTCCTGGTTTGGGAGAATAGCCGCACTCAAGATGATGCAGCTCCTCAAATTAACCTACTTCTTTCGTTGCCTGCCAATAAAAGTCCCACTCTTACTGCTCAGCAAATTCCAAGCTGTAATTAACCGGTACATTTGGAACGGGAAGAGGCCTTGCATCGCAGCTTCCTTACTACAATGCCCAGTCTTGGCTGGTGGCCTAGGTCTTCCAAATATAAGGCTTTACTACGAGGCCACCCTCTTATCCCATATCTCAGAGTGGAACACAAAAAAGTCCATTCCCCGCTGGCTAGAACTAGAACAGGCCTCCTTACCGGCCCATCTAACGCTGATGGATCTCATTTGGATCCCCTCTCATTGTGCCTCGGATTTTCCGATTCACAACAAAATCATTCTGCACTGCAGGAACTCCTGGTCACACCTTCACCACCACAATCTGGTCTCCCCACACCCATCGCCATTCTACTCAATATCAGGCCTTTTGCTAGTACTCCCATTCACGGGGCTGTCAGTGCGTCGGGCCCTTTCCACTCTTAAAATCATGGATTTCCTTTCAGGAGGTAACCAGGTAGCCCCTGAAGTCTTGGCCCATAACCATGATATTCAACCCAAATTTAAATTTGATCTACTAAGGCTCTCCTCTATTCTAAAGTCATGGGGTTTCCTGGATGCCCCTCCTAGACCGTTGACACCATGGGAGATTCGGCTTTCTACAGACTACCCCTTGTCCTCCCATTATCATATTCACCTTGATGTTGCAAAGCTCACTAAAACCAGGCAAATGGGGGACTGGGAGAGAGACTGGGGGGGAGTTATCAATGGAGGTTTGGTCGGAAGCAATCCAACATACTAAGTCATCCATTCATTGCATAACACTCTTTGAACTGTTCTACAAGCTGCTGACTAGATGGCATTACGTTCCTTCAAAACTACACAAAATGTTTCCAGGCAGCTCCCCCCTCTGTTGGAGAGGTTGCCAACAGGTAGGTGGCCCCCAACATATTTGGTGGGCCTGCCCCATCATTGCCCCCTTGTGGCGCAAACTGGAGGTTCTGTGCCGCCTTCTTAGACTTGTTGCATCCCTGCCCCTGGAGATGGCCCTAGTTCATGCCGGTCTACGGCCTCTCCCCACACCAAACCACATTCTTCTGAGAACAATTACTAATCATCAGAAACTGGAAGAAACCTGATTGCCCCAACTGGCAGGCCTTGATCCAACTCATTTCCTACTTTCGGTCTATGGAAAGCTATGTATATAGCTCCCGCCAACAAACAGACCTGTACAGGGAGTGCAGAATTATTAGGCAAGTTGTATTTTTGAGGATTAATTTTATTATTGAACAACAACCATGTTCTCAATGAACCCAAAAAACTCATTAATATCAAAGCTGAATAGTTTTGGAAGTAGTTTTTAGTTTGTTTTTAGTTATAGATATTTTAGGGGGATATCTGTGCGTGCAGGTGACTATTACTGTGCATAATTATTAGGCAACTTAACAAAAAACAAATATATACCCATTTCAATTATTTATTTTTACCAGTGAAACCAATATAACATCTCAACATTAACAAATATACATTTCTGACATTCAAAAACAAAACAAAAACAAATCAGTGACCAATATAGCCACCTTTCTTTGCAAGGACACTCAAAAGCCTGCCATCCATGGATTCTGCCAGTGTTTTGATCTGTTCACCATCAACATTGCGTGCAGCAGCAACCACAGCCTCCCAGACACTGTTCAGAGAGGTGTACTGTTTTCCCTCCTTGTAAATCTCACATTTGATGATGGACCACAGGTTCTCAATGGGGTTCAGATCAGGTGAACAAGGAGGCCATGTCATTAGATTTTCTTCTTTTATACCCTTTCTTGCCAGCCACGCTGTGGAGTACTTGGACGCGTGTGATGGAGCATTGTCCTGCATGAAAATTATGTTTTTCTTGAAGGATGCAGACTTCTTCCTGTACCACTGCTTGAAGAAGGTGTCTTCCAGAAACTGGCAGTAGGACTGGGAGTTGAGCTTGACTCTATCCTCAACCCGAAAAGGCCCCACAAGCTCATCTTTGATGATACCAGCCCAAACCAGTACTCCACCTCCACCTTGCTGGCGTCTGAGTCGGACTGGAGCTCTCTGCCCTTTACCAATCCAGCCACGGGCCCATCCATCTGGCCCATCAAGACTCACTCTCATTTCATCAGTCCATAAAACCTTAGAAAAATCAGTCTTGAGATATTTCTTGGCCCAGTCTTGACGTTTCAGCTTGTGTGTCTTGTTCAGTGGTCGCCGTCTTTCAGCCTTTCTTACCTTGGCCATGTCTCTGAGTATTGCACACCTTGTGCTTTTGGGCACTCCAGTGATGTTGCAGCTCTGAAATATGGCCAAACTGGTGGCAAGTGGCATCTTGGCAGCTGCACGCTTGACTTTTCTCAGTTCATGGGCAGTTATTTTGCGCCTTGGTTTTTCCACACGCTTCTTGCGACCCTGTTGACTATTTTGAATGAAACGTTTGATTGTTCGATGATCACGCTTCAGAAGCTTTGCAATTTTAAGAGTGCTGCATCCCTCTGCAAGATATCTCACTATTTTTGACTTTTCTGAGCCTGCCAAAGGAAAGGAAGTTGCCTAATAATTATGCACACATGATATTGGGTGTTGATGTCATTAAACCACACCCCTTCTCATTACAGAGATGCACATCACCTAATATGATTAATTGGTAGTAGGCTTTCGAGCCTATACCGCTTGGAGTAAGACAACATGCATAAAGAGGATGATGTGGTCAAAATACTCATTTGCCTAATAATTCTGCACACAGTGTATACTATGACTTTGGTGCCCTGGGCCTCACCCGGTTTTATTAATTAACCCCCTTTTTTTTTTCTTCTCCCCGCTCTCCTCTCCCTTTGTTCTCCCCTTCTTCCCCTCCCCCACCGCCCTTCCTGTTCTGCCCCTCCAAGATATTTTCCAGCTGGACAATAACTACACAGTTCTCTGTCTGCAAACGCACTATGTAATTCACATAGACTTAATTTCTGTACCCTAGACACTCGTTGAATATTTCTTTCTTTAATGTTTGTCAAATATATTTAAAATTTTTAAAGATCTACTCTCTGAGGTTCACCCCTTCAGGTTGATAACTCTCGGATGTAATACCTGATCATTGTTTATAACATGCCCAATCCGGAAGGCTGTACTTTTGCCCAGCCTTTGTTTTCATATGAGTATTGTTGTGTTCATTGTACGCTGTTATGTGATCTTGACCTCAATAAAAATTATTTAAATAAAAAACAAAAAACACTTGTTTAATTGTGAAGTCAGAATTGGAGCAATAACTCCCATAGATTCTGTAGATTTAAAGAATCTCACGGCATTTGGGGCAGGAAGAATCTTTATCAAGAGGTTTTGGATGAAAGCTTATTTGATGCCTCTGAAAATGTATTTCCAATTCCATGGGATTCTTAACAGATCTCTCCCATACCTCCATAAAAATATTCAATCTGCCCTCTTACTGGTGTGGCCTTCATGTAGACTTAGAGGCTGGGGTATATTTCTTAGTCTATTTGTTTCAGACAGAAGGGCTTAGCAGAGGAGGAAGATTGTTTTTTTTTTTGTATTTATATTACAGAATAAATTAAATACAATATAACATCATAGTGATAGTAGGAGACACTTGCTTCCGAAAATACAAAGAGAGAAAACAAAAAAACTCAGTAAGCAGGGTACATGATCACTGTTACAATTACACCTAATTTTGATAAATCAACCAATACTTATCTAGTGTAGTCATTATATTGAATCCACACCTGGCCTGTTACAACTAAGGCAAACTAATATATGGAATTTATTTCTACTAATCCTAAAACATAAAAACCGAGAAAAAAAAAAAGATAAATAATAAGGGGAGAGTCCCCGCTCTCCACCTCCGCCATCCTCCTCCCAAAACCCAGCTCTGGTACTCCATTGCTATACTCTTCACTATATCTCTCCAGCATTAGTGATCCATGTAGTCGGGAAGATATCTAGTAAGACTAATTCTGTAAAACTAGTAGAGGACAAGAATTGAGAAAGAATCAATTTTTGGAAAGTAAAAGGGTACGACTTAATGATAGGGAGCCATCCCAACAAAAAGTTTTTAATTTTTTTCTCTGAAGCATCCTGCAAATGATATGATTCAAAAACTATTTGCTCTTCAATGAACAAGAGCGAGACCCTGCTGGCTTTCCAATTTTTTAATATGAAGTGACTGGCTATCAAAATGATAGTGAGTATCTAATGGCTGTCTCTTGAGTTCAGAATGACAAAAAAAAAAGTCATTTTATACAGATAATTGAACCAATATATAATTTTCAACCATAATTGGTTGATTTTGGGACAAAACAAGAACATATGAACCAGGTTGGCTTTGACATTACCACAACGCGGGCAACCACTAGGCTTAGGATAGAATTTAGATATTTTAAGTGAGATAAATAAAAGTCATTAATAAGCTTCATATGCGATTCTTTCCAGCTCATAGAAATTTTACACTTGCTGAGCATAGTAAAGCTTTGTTTAATTTTTTCATGGTCTATTGAAGGGAAAACTGGTAACCAGATATTGCAGATATTATCCAGATATAGTAAACTTTGCTTTGTCAGCATATTGCCATACAGCAAAGAGATTGAAGCGTCACCAGCCATGAATTTCTGTAGACAGAGTTTGATATCAGACCATGCAACTGAAGGTGGGAAAAGACACTTCTGTGAAGATATGTAATGACGTATTTGGAAATATGTGAACATATTTGACCTTGTTATGTCGTAATGGTTAAAAAGTGATTCCGCAGAACGGATATGATAGTTTTCATCCAATAGTTGCTTCACTGAACTTAAACCTTTTTCAGCCCAAGATTTGAATACTTTTTGATTGATACCTGGAGTAAATTGTAGATTACCAATTATAGGTAGAAATTCTGAAAAAGTGAAATCAATGCCCAGACAGGCACAAAGCTTATGCCATGCTAGCACTATGTTCTTCAATGAAATAAGGCAAGCAACATTTGAAGGCAACTGTCGAGGCTTACAATGAAGTATGGCCTTTAAAGCTGAGGGAAAAATTAAAAAAGTCTTGACCTCAAAGGAAAATACTATATTAGTTTCAGCAATCCAATCTATGCCAAATTTTACCAGAGCAGCCAAATTATAAAGCCTGATATCAGGAGGTGCTAATCCACCAGTATCAAGATTTTGCATTAATCTTGCAAGAGCACTTCTAGGTTTTTTTATCCTTCCAGATAAACTTGGACACATAACCATAAAGCTTACTCAGATCGTTGTTTGATATAAATAATGGTAAATTTTGAAGCAGATAAAGAAGACGAGGAAAAATAATTGATTTAATCAAATTTACCCGAGCTGTCATGGAATTTTAGCAGGAAGAACGTGTGTTTACCTACACACATTAATTCGCTTTTCTCTAAATTAACCTTATACCCTGAGAATGAACTAAATTATTCAAGACATAACAGAATTGTTGGAATAGATTGATGAATATTTTCCAGAAACAACAGTAAATTGTCTGCATAAAGAAGTGTTTTTAATCAAATAAAGAAAGATTCCAGCAGCCAACCATTTGTGAATCAAAAAATAAGTTGCTTTATTCCAGGATAAAAACAACAGGACATGCTGTTAAAAGTTCAGAACATAGTCTGACCGGTTTCGCTCTTTCTGACCGTAATCATAGACTAATACATAACATGTGTACCATACATTTAAGTAACATGTACCATCTCCTGATTGGCTAAAAACAAAACAATGTGAAATTTTAACTCCATGCATGCTGACACAAATAAATCACTTTTAGTATATAAGTATATCAAATACATCAATTAGACATATATAAATATAAATATATATAGTAATGATATAGACATAAACGCATATATAGACCATTATTACCATAGATTAAATGTATGCAACACTAGTAAATATGGATATTATGTATATATGGAAGCAGTTGAATAAATTCTTAACCAATGTAGTTGAAACACATACCACTACATATAGATATCATCATACTTCCATATATCATAAATCCAAATATGGCACAAAAATTCTTAGTCAGTGGATATGAAATAGCCTAATTAATGTGGTCACAACATATCCTAAAAGGCTCCATGATAAATGGCAAATGGATATATAAATAAACATTTAACCAAGTATAAACATCAACCATAAAGCAGTATATAGTAACAGTACTTTTATACCCTTTAACAATTTATTACTAAAAGTTAAAAATTGCTCTTGAAACGTACATTAAGATTAAGCAAATATAACAAAAAGTTGTATTTATATATAACAAATTTAATTGGTATTGGTACATATTAATACACATAGATTATGCTTAATAATCTTTGCCAAAAGTTTATGATGTCAAACTCAGAGTTAAAACCAGAGGGTAATAGGCTTTGCATTTTAAATATCCAATAGGTTTCTTGTTTGCACAAAATAGGAAATTTATCTCTACCTCTAGGTGGTTTTTTTATTTGTTCAATCGCTTGCCATCTCAATGTTTTGGTATTCTGAAAGTGATTGGATAACGCTGAGCAAGGTAATTTACTTGTTATGTATGACAAGTGTTCCTTAATATGTTTGCCCACCTATCTTGTTGTTCTTCCCAAGTATTGTTTCTGACAAAGGCTACACTCTACTAGATAGATAATATAAGTACTTTTTTAATCGTTAAGAGCCAAGCGGATTCTTTACTAAGATATCTCTTAATCGTACTGTGAGAGGTTCTAAAGCAACATTAAAAAGAAAAGGTGATAAAGGGCAAACTTGTCTTGTACCTCAGTGCAATGTTATCTTAAGAGACAAGGTCCCATTAATCAACAGAAAGGACATGGTTTTTAAATATAATTTATGAACAAATTTGACAAAATTTCCATTGAAATCAAAATTCTCTAGCAACCGAAAAAGATGCCCCCAAACAATAGAATCAAATGCTTTAATTGCATCTAGAGTAAGAACAGCCATATTGTGCGAGAGCGGTTTCTTTTGAAATTGATCGATATTCCAAACATAATACAGAAAGGTAGTAACTTTATGTAAATTCTTTATCGGGTTCCTTGATGACATAAAACAAGTCTGATCAGGATGAATGACTTTATGTAAAAAGATAGAAAATCTTGAAGAAATAATGGCGGCTAATATCTTATAATCAGTGTTTAACACAGAGACAGGCCTCTAAGAGGCCGGATCCTCCGGATTTTTACCTTTCTTAAGAATAAGAGAAATATTTGTTGCTCAAAAATACACCGAAATGGCGTTACCCGATATATAATAGTCATTAAACAAAGTCTCTAATACTGGAAGCAATTCTTCACTTAAACATTTATAAAATTCCGCTGGCATCCTATTCGGGCCCACCGCTTTATTCAATTTGAGTTTATTTATAGCTTTGCTTATCTCTTCTCTAGTAATAGGGGCATTAAGTAGGACCAACTCCTCAAGCTGAATTTTAGGAATCTTGATCTTGGACCAGAAAGAATCTTGATTATAATTATTTATGTTAACAGAAGAATAAAGTTGCTGATAGTAGGTAAAAAATACCTCACAAATTTCTCTAGTCACTAAGTATCTGGAGTCACCACTTTTAATAGATGGCATAAAAAAATGTTTTCCCTGTTTTTAATAAGGCTAGCCAGATATTTTGCAGATCACCCATGAAAACCTATAAAATGGAGATTAATTCTTACTTTTTCTTCTTGTGATTTTCGCTTCATGAAAAGATCTCTCTCTTTTCTATTTTCTACAAATTTATCCCAATTTGACTGGTAAGGATCAGCATGATAATTTCTGTAAGCATTCCTTACCTGATTGGCAAGTTGAATTCCCAAAGCCTTATTCTTTTTGTTCCAGATACTCATATATGCTTTAATTTCGCCAGGTAAAACAGCTTTTGAAGCCTCTCAAAAGGTTTCCATTTTGTTACAATAGGTGGAATTATGCATACACTATTCCTGCCATTTTTGTTTTAACCATGATACAAATCTGAGGTCTGTATAAAGAAAATGAGAGGAAAAGAAGGCAAAATTTGGAAATTTATCCTGAACTAAAGAGGGAAAAAACAAAGATATGATTGCATGATCTGATATCATAATCTCTCTGATTTCAGCATTCAATTTGCGAATAGACAGAGATTCAGAGATTAGAAGCAGATCAATCCTGAAGAAAGTTGTATGAGCTTTAGACTCGCACGTGAATAGCTGAACATCGGGATTTTGAATCTGCCAAATATCTACCAAATTTAATTTATGACAGAGCTTTTTAAAATACTTTGAGCTTTTCTTATATTCTGACATGTTTTTATTCGAAAAATCTATCCAATTCAGGACATAAAGTCATTAAAGTCTCCACACATCACTAAATTCTCACCCTTATAAGGAAATAGCTTGCTTTGAATTTTTTCCCAAAACTTCACAGAGAGTTTATTCGGGGCATAAATATTGCAGAATATAAATTTCATATTTTTTATGATAATTTGAAGCAAAATAAATCTGGCCTGGGGGTCAATGTCTATATTAATAATCTTATATTCAAGTTCCTTATGTATTAGCACCTCCACCCCGCATTTCTTATTAACCCCAGCAGTGGTGATCACTTCCCCCACTCATTTTATCTTAAAGGGATACTGAACCCAAATTTTTTCTTTTGTGATTCACATAGAGCATGCAATTTTAAGCAACTTTCTAATTTACTCCTATTATTAAATTTTCTTTGTTCTCTTGCTATCTTTATTTGAAAAAGAAAGTCCAAAACCCTGGACAGCAATTGTTTATTAGTGGATGAATTTATCCACCAATCAGCAAGAACAACCCTGGTTGTTCACCAAAAATGGGCCAGCATCTAAACTTACATTCTTGCTTTTCAAATAAAGATACAAAAAGAATGAAGAACATTTGCTAATAGGTGTAAATTAGAAAGTTGCTTAAATTTGCATGTTCTATCTGAATCACAAAATAAATTGTCCCTTTATGTTAAGCAGCTTCCTGGTCATTGAGGTATGTTTCCTGAAGAAACACCAAATCTGGTTTCTGTTTGGCCAAAGTTTTAATAATTCATTTCCGCTTAACAGGGGAGGATATTCCTCCCACATTCCAAGATAAAAATCTTAACTCCACCCACCATCAAGTTATCATGCATATGTTATTCCTGCAACATGGGACCACGAAAGAAGGAGAGAGGGGCGGAGAGATGAGAACCGGCAGGGAAAGGGAGAGGGAGAAAAAAAGAAAAAGAACAAAAAAAAAAAAAAAAATTAAAAACACAATACATCCAGTGTTTCCAAACATATCTCCAGTTTTGTGTGGTATATAATAGCAACAATTGTGTCGATAAGCAGTAGACAGAACCTAATAATGGATTCCAACTAATCTTTCATACCAAAATTAGCTTATTTCCAACTTTAAAATAAAATACAATCATTTAGACTTAATAAATTCTTTAACATTAGATGCATCATTAAAAGTGAACCTTGTACCATTATCCTCAACTACAATTCTAGCGGGATAGAGAAGCTGAGCTTTTATACCTTTATTAATTAATTGCGTACATTATGGCCCCATCAGTTTTCTTCTAGAGGATGTCTCAGAGGAGAAATCCAGGAACAATAAAATCCTATTGTTTCCAAATAAAGGGGGGTCAGCTCTCTTTAAAAGTTTAAGTAGTTCTAATTTATCTTGGAATTTTAGTAATTTAAATATGCACATTCTATTTCTTGTGCGCCCATCCGCTGCAGTTTTTTGGGACCAATTCTATGTGCCCTCTCAATAGCTAAAGGTAAGAGCTAAGATGGCATACCTAAGGCCTGGGGTAATATAGTAGAAGTGAATTTAATTAGATTTTCAAACTCAGGTAGTTCAGGAAGGCCTACAATTCTAATGTTATTACGCCTGAAGCAGTCTTCCAGATCCTCCAGGCGTAATTGCATACTGTTTGATTTGGCGTCCTATTTTTGAATTATATTCTCTTGGACATTAACCTGATCTTCTAAATTGGAGATTCTGTTCTCTGCTTCTAATATTCTGGTTGAAAATTGTCTGACCTCAGTTGATAGTGCCCCTATCTCAGATGAAATGGACCCTAATTCTTTCTTAATGAGATCAAATTGTGGGGTGAATATTCCAGTCAATTGAAGTATCAAAGCTTGTGTATCAATAACCAGAGATGCAGAATCAATTAGGGTATCGACACTGATATCCACCATCTTGGCTTTTTTATCTTTAGGTTTCACAGGCATTTTGTGTGAGATTGTTTTCACCTGTCTGACATATTTTTCCATTGAGTGGGGTGCATACACAAACAATATAACACACACACAGCTAATTCAATCTTGTTGTTTTCAAGTGACAAAAGGTAAAAGTATAAGAAGAAACAAAACGTGATAGTGGGGATCTTTCCCCCTTTTTTAAAAAAAATAATAAAAATATATATTATCCTTTTAATACACGTGAATACTGAATTAGTTATACTTAAGTACTAAATTAGTAAAAAAAAGGCCTGTGTCCTAACTGATGGGTAATACCACTAAATAGGGCCAAGACTAGCCTATAAAATGGCCTAGCTAGGCTTATTGAGAAAGCCCCCCGAATTGACTCTAGATTAGGCTACCACATTTATTTAGAAAATATATATATAGCACTGTATGCTGGGGGATATCAGCCTTGTGCATTGGAACGGGTCCTGTATTATTGACCTACTTCCCTCAGGATAGGTTACCAACCACCAAGGGGAATATAATCTGTTAATAGTGAGTTGCTCCCTCTTACTTAATATAAGATATATTATATACACTTCTCACACACTGATATCATCAGAATCTAAAAAAGACCTACAATATATGCTGTATCACAGCTTATATAAACACTGTTATATTGCTTTTGTATCTCCTGATATGATGAGGTTAGCCTTATAGAGAATGTACACATATTCCCCTGGACAATTATAACACAATACGTGAGAAAAGTACAATAACACAAGATTCTTAGAGGGGAGGTCCTTAAACTATGCTTCCTCTTATGCTCAGCCATAACAAATGTCTCCTGATAAAGAAAAAGAAAAAAAAAAGAAAAGAAAATGTCCACGAACTTAGAATGTTAGCCCTTCATCTGAGCACCAATTAGCAACATCAAGCCAGATCCATATTTGGAGCTTAGTGTATTAGCCGAATATGTAGACAATAAGTCCCCTTGGCCCCTCTTAGTACGCAGGGATATCTTTCTAATTAGCTTTGACACAAACCCGTGTCTGCCTCTTAGAGATATGCCAGTCTCACTGAATCTCTACAGTGATCCGTAAGCCCCACATATAGCCAGGGTAACACAGATTTAGGGAGATAGAAAACTATAATATACTTGCAGTTTAAGTAAGCTCTTTATAAACATATATCCAACTCCCATGGATGTAAACAACGCCTCCAGCCTGCGACCAGCCAGCTCCTTAGAGCAGAAAGCACCTTTAGCTTCTTCCTTGGTCTGAGCGGGTAGTGTCAGCTCCACAGTTCTCCAACGCTGCTAGAGCGGGGTGTGACACAGGGATCCCTCCACGTATCAACAGCTCCGAACCTATATTCATTTGCGGACAATGCTCCTCCACTGGTATGTATGCTGTTTTGTCTTTAAAACTTTGCACACTGGATACAGTCAGAGTAAAAGAGAAATAGCGGTACGACCACTGACCCAACCGGCCAAAAAAGGATTCCTCCTCCAGCGGGCACAAGCTGCACTAACTGCCAAACTGAACCCCAACAATTCTAGGGCTACATGGCGAAGAGTGGGATAGAATCTCAGACAAACAGCATCCACGCCAACATGGAGCAAGCTGCTATGTAGCTCCACCCCCAACCGTAAACCTCTCCAGTTCTTTGGAAAATTTATTTTCCAGCCATAACTGGGAAGCAATAAAGAACCTCTTGAGTGAGGGACACAGCCAGAAGAAGAGAAAGTACTTGAATCCAAAGACCGTCCAATTAAGAAACCACAGAGATCCCTCAACTCGAACCACAGATAACAAAACACCTAGAAGCTTGGTACAAACTTTGGGTGCTGTTGCCAGAACAAAATGAAGGGGTACAAACTGATGATTGCTAGGATAGATAGTCTCAGAAACCTGACATGATCCTTGTGATTGGTGATATGTAAGTAAACATCTTTTAAATGTATGATATACATAAACTGACCCTAATGCAGTAAAGGAAGTAAAATGCATATAGTCTCCATCCTGAAAGTAGGAACTTTCCAAAATCTGTTTACGATTTTGAGTTCCAAGAGTGCCTACAAAGTACCCTCTTTCTTTGGTAGTATAAACAATTTAGAATAAAACCTCTTGTTTAATTGTGAAGTCAGAATTGGAGCAATAACTCCATAGATTCTGTAGTTTTAAATGATCTCATGGCATTTGGGGCAGGAAGAATCTTTATCAAGAGGTTTTGGATGAAAGCTTATTTGATGCCTCTGAAAATGTATTTCCAACTCCAAGGGATTCTAAACAGATCTCTCCCAAACCTCTATAAAAATACTCAATCTGCCCTCTTACTGATCTGGCCTTCATGTAGACTTAGAGGCTGGGGTATAATTCTTAGTCTATTTGTTTCAGACAGAAGGGCTTAGCAGAGGAGGAAGCTATCTGATTCTTAGATTGTTGATAGAAAAGAAAATGTTTGCTTACCTGGTAAATTTCTTTCTTTCCGTATAAGGTGAGTCCACGGAATCATCAATTACTGTTGGGAATATCACTACTGGCCAGCAGGAGGAGGCAAAGAGCACCACAGCAAAGCTGTTAAGTATCATTTCCCTTCCCACAAACCCCAGTCATTCGACCAAAGGTAAATGGAGAAAAAGGATTTAACACAAGCTGTAGAAGTGTCTGATGATAAAGTTCAAAATAACTGTCTTATAATAAAGAGCGGGCCGTGGACTCACCGTATCCGGAAATAAATAAATTTATCAGGTAAGCATAAATTTTGTTTTCTTTCCTAAGATACGGTGAGTCTAGCTTGGGAACCAATCCACAAGCTAGAGGACACAGATGATTAGGGAGGGACAAGACAGGTAACCTAAACAGAAGGCACCACCGCTTGAAGAACCTTTCTCCCAAAAAAACCTCGGCCGAGGCAAAAGTATCAAATTTGTAACATTTGGACAGGATACACAGAGAAGACCAACTTGTAGCCTGCAAAACCGTTGCACAGAAGCTTTATTTTTTAAAACCCAAGAAAAAGAGACAGCCCTAGCGGAATGAGCTGTATTTCTCCCAGGAGACTGCTGCCCAGCAGTCTCCTAAGCAAAACCAATTATTCTTCTCAACCAGAGAGAAAGAGAAGTAGCAGAAGCTTTCTGACCTTAACGTTTCCCAGAGAAACAAACAAACAGGGCAGAAGACTGGCGAAAATCCTAGTCGCCTGAAAATAAAATTTTAAAGCATGCGCAACCTCCAAGTTGTGCAACAAATGTTTTTCAGAGAAGAAGAACTAAGACAAAGAGAAGGAGCAACAATTCCTGATTAAAATTTCTGACCAAAACCACTTTAGGAAGGAACCTAACTTAGAACAAAGAACCGCCTCATCGGCATGAAAGATAAGATAAGGTGAATCACACTGCAAAGCTGAGAGTGCCGACACTCTCAGAGCAGAAGAGATAGCAATAAGAAACAAAACCTTCCAGGACAACAACTTAATATCTATGGAATGCAATGGTTCAAACGGAGTCTGCTGCAAAACTTAAAGAACAAAGTTAAGGCTCCCAGGAGGAGCAACAGATTTAAACACAAATACTAACCAAGGCCTGACAAAAGAGTGCACATCTGGCATGCCCGCCAGATGCTTATGCATCAAAAAGATAATGTAGAAATCTGACCCTTCAGAGAACTGCTAAACTTCACCTCCTCCTTGCACAGAAGGCAAATAGAATGACTGGGGTTTGTGGGAAGGGAAGTGATACTTAACAGTTTTGCTGTGATGCTCTTGGCCTCCTCCTGCTGGCCAGGAGTGATATTCCCAACAGTAATTGATGATTCTGTGCAACTGTGCAAAAATGTCAAATGCATTAATTTAAGAGGGGGACTTCAATGGGCTTATAAATTAGCATATGAGCCTAACTAGGTTTAGCTTTCAACAACGAATAACAAGAGAACAAAGCAAATTAGATTATAAAAGTAAATTTGAAAGTTGTTTAAAATTACACGCCTTAGAAAATTGTATGTTCTAGGCACCTGGAGAGAAGGAGGTTCCGGTGGAGGAGGAGCATGCAGGTGAAGCTGTGCTCTGATCTCCAGTCCCACAGCTGCTGGCAGTGATTTCGTGCCTCTCCCAATGCTTGGGAGTTTGCTCTCTGGACAGCAAATTTTATCACTCCTGGAACCCTGGTAGCGGCATTACACCCCGCTGCTCAAACAGACATAATCTCTCTGATTTCAGCATTCAATTTGCGAATAGACAGAGATTCAGAGATTAGAAGCAGATCAATCCTGAAGAAAGTTGTATGAGCTTTAGACTCGCACGTGAATAGCTGAACATCGGGATTTTGAATCTGCCAAATATCTACCAAATTTAATTTATGACAGAGCTTTTTAAAATACTTTGAGCTTTTCTTATATTCTGACATGTTTTTATTCGAAAAATCTATCCAATTCAGGACATAAAGTCATTAAAGTCTCCACACATCACTAAATTCTCACCCTTATAAGGAAATAGCTTGCTTTGAATTTTTTCCCAAAACTTCACAGAGAGTTTATTCGGGGCATAAATATTGCAGAATATAAATTTCATATTTTTTATGATAATTTGAAGCAAAATAAATCTGGCCTGGGGGTCAATGTCTATATTAATAATCTTATATTCAAGTTCCTTATGTATTAGCACCTCCACCCCGCATTTCTTATTAACCCCAGCAGTGGTGATCACTTCCCCCACTCATTTTATCTTAAAGGGATACTGAACCCAAATTTTTTCTTTTGTGATTCACATAGAGCATGCAATTTTAAGCAACTTTCTAATTTACTCCTATTATTAAATTTTCTTTGTTCTCTTGCTATCTTTATTTGAAAAAGAAAGTCCAAAACCCTGGACAGCAATTGTTTATTAGTGGATGAATTTATCCACCAATCAGCAAGAACAACCCTGGTTGTTCACCAAAAATGGGCCAGCATCTAAACTTACATTCTTGCTTTTCAAATAAAGATACAAAAAGAATGAAGAACATTTGCTAATAGGTGTAAATTAGAAAGTTGCTTAAATTTGCATGTTCTATCTGAATCACAAAATAAATTGTCCCTTTATGTTAAGCAGCTTCCTGGTCATTGAGGTATGTTTCCTGAAGAAACACCAAATCTGGTTTCTGTTTGGCCAAAGTTTTAATAATTCATTTCCGCTTAACAGGGGAGGATATTCCTCCCACATTCCAAGATAAAAATCTTAACTCCACCCACCATCAAGTTATCATGCATATGTTATTCCTGCAACATGGGACCACGAAAGAAGGAGAGAGGGGCGGAGAGATGAGAACCGGCAGGGAAAGGGAGAGGGAGAAAAAAAGAAAAAGAACAAAAAAAAAAAAAAAATTAAAAACACAATACATCCAGTGTTTCCAAACATATCTCCAGTTTTGTGTGGTATATAATAGCAACAATTGTGTCGATAAGCAGTAGACAGAACCTAATAATGGATTCCAACTAATCTTTCATACCAAAATTAGCTTATTTCCAACTTTAAAATAAAATACAATCATTTAGACTTAATAAATTCTTTAACATTAGATGCATCATTAAAAGTGAACCTTGTACCATTATCCTCAACTACAATTCTAGCGGGATAGAGAAGCTGAGCTTTTATACCTTTATTAATTAATTGCGTACATTATGGCCCCATCAGTTTTCTTCTAGAGGATGTCTCAGAGGAGAAATCCAGGAACAATAAAATCCTATTGTTTCCAAATAAAGGGGGGTCAGCTCTCTTTAAAAGTTTAAGTAGTTCTAATTTATCTTGGAATTTTAGTAATTTAAATATGCACATTCTATTTCTTGTGCGCCCATCCGCTGCAGTTTTTTGGGACCAATTCTATGTGCCCTCTCAATAGCTAAAGGTAAGAGCTAAGATGGCATACCTAAGGCCTGGGGTAATATAGTAGAAGTGAATTTAATTAGATTTTCAAACTCAGGTAGTTCAGGAAGGCCTACAATTCTAATGTTATTACGCCTGAAGCAGTCTTCCAGATCCTCCAGGCGTAATTGCATACTGTTTGATTTGGCGTCCTATTTTTGAATTATATTCTCTTGGACATTAACCTGATCTTCTAAATTGGAGATTCTGTTCTCTGCTTCTAATATTCTGGTTGAAAATTGTCTGACCTCAGTTGATAGTGCCCCTATCTCAGATGAAATGGACCCTAATTCTTTCTTAATGAGATCAAATTGTGGGGTGAATATTCCAGTCAATTGAAGTATCAAAGCTTGTGTATCAATAACCAGAGATGCAGAATCAATTAGGGTATCGACACTGATATCCACCATCTTGGCTTTTTTATCTTTAGGTTTCACAGGCATTTTGTGTGAGATTGTTTTCACCTGTGTGACATATTTTTCCATTGAGTGGGGTGCATACACAAACAATATAACACACACACAGCTAATTCAATCTTGTTGTTTTCAAGTGACAAAAGGTAAAAGTATAAGAAGAAACAAAACGTGATAGTGGGGATCTTTCCCCCTTTTTTAAAAAAAATAATAAAAATATATATTATCCTTTTAATACACGTGAATACTGAATTAGTTATACTTAAGTACTAAATTAGTAAAAAAAAGGCCTGTGTCCTAACTGATGGGTAATACCACTAAATAGGGCCAAGACTAGCCTATAAAATGGCCTAGCTAGGCTTATTGAGAAAGCCCCCCGAATTGACTCTAGATTAGGCTACCACATTTATTTAGAAAATATATATATAGCACTGTATGCTGGGGGATATCAGCCTTGTGCATTGGAACGGGTCCTGTATTATTGACCTACTTCCCTCAGGATAGGTTACCAACCACCAAGGGGAATATAATCTGTTAATAGTGAGTTGCTCCCTCTTACTTAATATAAGATATATTATATACACTTCTCACACACTGATATCATCAGAATCTAAAAAAGACCTACAATATATGCTGTATCACAGCTTATATAAACACTGTTATATTGCTTTTGTATCTCCTGATATGATGAGGTTAGCCTTATAGAGAATGTACACATATTCCCCTGGACAATTATAACACAATACGTGAGAAAAGTACAATAACACAAGATTCTTAGAGGGGAGGTCCTTAAACTATGCTTCCTCTTATGCTCAGCCATAACAAATGTCTCCTGATAAAGAAAAAGAAAAAAAAAAGAAAAGAAAATGTCCACGAACTTAGAATGTTAGCCCTTCATCTGAGCACCAATTAGCAACATCAAGCCAGATCCATATTTGGAGCTTAGTGTATTAGCCGAATATGTAGACAATAAGTCCCCTTGGCCCCTCTTAGTACCCAGGGATATCTTTCTAATTAGCTTTGACACAAACCCGTGTCTGCCTCTTAGAGATATGCCAGTCTCACTGAATCTCTACAGTGATCCGTAAGCCCCACATATAGCCAGGGTAACACAGATTTAGGGAGATAGAAAACTATAATATACTTGCAGTTTAAGTAAGCTCTTTATAAACATATATCCAACTCCCATGGATGTAAACAACGCCTCCAGCCTGCGACCAGCCAGCTCCTTAGAGCAGAAAGCACCTTTAGCTTCTTCCTTGGTCTGAGCGGGTAGTGTCAGCTCCACAGTTCTCCAACGCTGCTAGAGCGGGGTGTGACACAGGGATCCCTCCACGTATCAACAGCTCCGAACCTATATTCATTTGCGGACAATGCTCCTCCACTGGTATGTATGCTGTTTTGTCTTTAAAACTTTGCACACTGGATACAGTCAGAGTAAAAGAGAAATAGCGGTACGACCACTGACCCAACCGGCCAAAAAAGGATTCCTCCTCCAGCGGGCACAAGCTGCACTAACTGCCAAACTGAACCCCAACAATTCTAGGGCTACATGGCGAAGAGTGGGATAGAATCTCAGACAAACAGCATCCACGCCAACATGGAGCAAGCTGCTATGTAGCTCCACCCCCAACCGTAAACCTCTCCAGTTCTTTGGAAAATTTATTTTCCAGCCATAACTGGGAAGCAATAAAGAACCTCTTGAGTGAGGGACACAGCCAGAAGAAGAGAAAGTACTTGAATCCAAAGACCGTCCAATTAAGAAACCACAGAGATCCCTCAACTCGAACCACAGATAACAAAACACCTAGAAGCTTGGTACAAACTTTGGGTGCTGTTGCCAGAACAAAATGAAGGGGTACAAACTGATGATTGCTAGGATAGATAGTCTCAGAAACCTGACATGATCCTTGTGATTGGTGATATGTAAGTAAACATCTTTTAAATGTATGATATACATAAACTGACCCTAATGCAGTAAAGGAAGTAAAATGCATATAGTCTCCATCCTGAAAGTAGGAACTTTCCAAAATCTGTTTACGATTTTGAGTTCCAAGAGTGCCTACAAAGTACCCTCTTTCTTTGGTAGTATAAACAATTTAGAATAAAACCTCTTGTTTAATTGTGAAGTCAGAATTGGAGCAATAACTCCATAGATTCTGTAGCTTTAAATGATCTCATGGCATTTGGGGCAGGAAGAATCTTTATCAAGAGGTTTTGGATGAAAGCTTATTTGATGCCTCTGAAAATGTATTTCCAACTCCAAGGGATTCTAAACAGATCTCTCCCAAACCTCTATAAAAATACTCAATCTGCCCTCTTACTGATCTGGCCTTCATGTAGACTTAGAGGCTGGGGTATAATTCTTAGTCTATTTGTTTCAGACAGAAGGGCTTAGCAGAGGAGGAAGCTATCTGATTCTTAGATTGTTGATAGAAAAGAAAATGTTTGCTTACCTGGTAAATTTCTTTCTTTCCGTATAAGGTGAGTCCACGGAATCATCAATTACTGTTGGGAATATCACTACTGGCCAGCAGGAGGAGGCAAAGAGCACCACAGCAAAGCTGTTAAGTATCACTTCCCTTCCCACAAACCCCAGTCATTCGACCAAAGGTAAATGGAGAAAAAGGATTTAACACAAGCTGTAGAAGTGTCTGATGATAAAGTTCAAAATAACTGTCTTATAATAAAGAGCGGGCCGTGGACTCACCGTATCCGGAAATAAATAAATTTATCAGGTAAGCATAAATTTTGTTTTCTTTCCTAAGATACGGTGAGTCTAGCTTGGGAACCAATCCACAAGCTAGAGGACACAGATGATTAGGGAGGGACAAGACAGGTAACCTAAACAGAAGGCACCACCGCTTGAAGAACCTTTCTCCCAAAAAAACCTCGGCCGAGGCAAAAGTATCAAATTTGTAACATTTGGACAGGATACACAGAGAAGACCAACTTGTAGCCTGCAAAACCGTTGCACAGAAGCTTTATTTTTTAAAACCCAAGAAAAAGAGACAGCCCTAGCGGAATGAGCTGTATTTCTCCCAGGAGACTGCTGCCCAGCAGTCTCCTAAGCAAAACCAATTATTCTTCTCAACCAGAGAGAAAGAGAAGTAGCAGAAGCTTTCTGACCTTAACGTTTCCCAGAGAAACAAACAAACAGGGCAGAAGACTGGCGAAAATCCTAGTCGCCTGAAAATAAAATTTTAAAGCATGCGCAACCTCCAAGTTGTGCAACAAATGTTTTTCAGAGAAGAAGAACTAAGACAAAGAGAAGGAGCAACAATTCCTGATTAAAATTTCTGACCAAAACCACTTTAGGAAGGAACCTAACTTAGAACAAAGAACCGCCTCATCGGCATGAAAGATAAGATAAGGTGAATCACACTGCAAAGCTGAGAGTGCCGACACTCTCAGAGCAGAAGAGATAGCAATAAGAAACAAAACCTTCCAGGACAACAACTTAATATCTATGGAATGCAATGGTTCAAACGGAGTCTGCTGCAAAACTTAAAGAACAAAGTTAAGGCTCCCAGGAGGAGCAACAGATTTAAACACAAATACTAACCAAGGCCTGACAAAAGAGTGCACATCTGGCATGCCCGCCAGATGCTTATGCATCAAAAAGATAATGTAGAAATCTGACCCTTCAGAGAACTGCTAAACTTCACCTCCTCCTTGCACAGAAGGCAAATAGAATGACTGGGGTTTGTGGGAAGGGAAGTGATACTTAACAGTTTTGCTGTGATGCTCTTGGCCTCCTCCTGCTGGCCAGGAGTGATATTCCCAACAGTAATTGATGATTCTGTGCAACTGTGCAAAAATGTCAAATGCATTAATTTAAGAGGGGGACTTCAATGGGCTTATAAATTAGCATATGAGCCTAACTAGGTTTAGCTTTCAACAACGAATAACAAGAGAACAAAGCAAATTAGATTATAAAAGTAAATTTGAAAGTTGTTTAAAATTACACGCCTTAGAAAATTGTATGTTCTAGGCACCTGGAGAGAAGGAGGTTCCGGTGGAGGAGGAGCATGCAGGTGAAGCTGTGCTCTGATCTCCAGCCCCACAGCTGCTGGCAGTGATTTCGTGCCTCTCCCAATGCTTGGGAGTTTGCTCTCTGGACAGCAAATTTTATCACTCCTGGAACCCTGGTAGCGGCATTACACCCCGCTGCTCAAACAGACAAACTCTTAGGCATAATTTACCACTTGGACATATTTGGGGATGTCAGCATTTTGCCTATACCTAATCCCCCTAAGAACTTACAATACTATTTAATATAACAAGTGCCCTCCTTTTTCCCCTCTAAAGAGGTAAAAGAAAGAACTACTCCAAGGAAGCACTCACCTCCCCCATTCTTCCCCCTCCCTCCTACCTCTGGTGATGGCGGAGACTCCCTGCTTTGAAGCAGCGACTTACTGAGCTGAATTGGCTCCCCCCGTTCTGTGATATCGGCACACATTGACCCGGCTTCTGACGACGCTCCCATCCCCTCTCCCACCGGTGTTGCGTGAGAGGGGGTATAGGGGAGAAGGAGTCCGGGGGCTGAGCGGATGAAGACAGCCTGATTTCTGCATAGGCCTGACGGGCCTTTTTTTTTTCTGGGTCCCACCTCCTTCTCTCTCACCGATGCTGCATGAGAGAAGGCAGGCCGGCAGCGAAGATACAAACAGCAAGCCAGAGTGGAACGTGGGAATCCTCTGGTGGTTCAACACGGAGTCCAAGGTGACTCATTTCTGAAGGTGGCAAGCCGGAGGAGGAGGTGAGTCTGAGACCTGGTCTCAAGAGGGGTACATGAAGGGACTTTTTTACCTGAGGGTTAAACACTGGGACATTTATCTCTAAATAACAAGAATCAAGGGGGAAGGGAAAAAGGAAGAATGAAAAAGGAAGTATAAATCTATTTAAAAGATACACCGGGGAGAGATGGTATAAATAGCTTGACCTTCCACAAAGAAAAAAGGGGACAAAGAAAGAAGAAGGGAGAACCTTAAAGGCTTTACGATTGCTATTTAACTCAACATATAAAATCTAATTTCTTTCATGTAATTAGCAAGAGTCCATGAGCTAGTGACGTATGGGATATACATTCCTACCAGGAGGGGCAAAGTTTCCCAATCCTCAAAATGCCTACAAATACACCCCTCACCACACCCACAAATCAGTTTTACAAACTTTGCCTCCTATGGAGGTGATGAAGTAAGTTTGTGCTAGATTCTACGTTGATATGTGCTCCGCAGCAGGTTGGAGCCCGGTTTTCCTCTCAGCGTGCAGTGAATGTCAGAGGGATGTGAGGAGAGTATTGCCTATTTGAATTCAATGATCTCCTTCTACGGGGTCTATTTCATAGGTTCTCTGTTATCGGTCGTAGAGATTCATCTCTTACCTCCCTTTTCAGATCGACGATATACTCTTATATATATACCATTACCTCTGCTGATTTTCGTTTCAGTACTGGTTTGGCTTTCTACAACATGTAGATGAGTGTCCTGGGGTAAGTAAGTCTTATTTTCTGTGACACTCTAAGCTATGGTTGGGCACTTTTATATAAAGTTCTAAATATATGTATTCAAACATTTATTTGCCTTGACTCAGGATGTTCAACATTCCTTATTTTCAGACAGTCAGTTTCATATTTGGGATATTGCATTTGAATAAAACAATTTTTTTCTTACCTTAAAATTTGACTTTCCCTGTGGGCTGAAAATGCTTCATTTTATTGCGTCATTCTTGGCGCTGACTTTTTTGGCGTAAACATTTTTTTTCTGTTTCCGGCGTCATACGTGTCGCCGGAAGTTGCGTCATTTTTTACGTTCTTTTGCGCCAAAGATGTCGGCGTTCCGGATGTGGCGTCATTTTTGGCGCCAAAAGCATTTAGGCGCCAAATAATGTGGGCGTCTTATTTGGCGCTAAAAAAATATGGGCGTCACTTTTGTCTCCACATTATTTAAGTCTCATTTTTTATTGCTTCTGGTTGCTAGAAGCTTGTTCACTGGCATTTTTTCCCATTCCTGAAACTGTCATTTAAGGAATTTGATCAATTTTGCTTTATATGTTGTTTTTTCTATTACATATTGCAAGATGTCCCATGTTGAAGCTGAGTCAGAAGATACTTCTGGAAAATCTCTGCCTGGTGCTGGAGCTACCAAAGCTAAGTGTATCTGCTGTAAACTTTTGGTAGCTGTTCCTCCAGCTGTTGTTTGTATTGAATGTCATGACAAACTTGTTAATGCAGATAATATTTCCTTTAGTAAAGTTACATTACCTGTTGCTGTTCCATCAACACCTAATATTCAGAGTATTCCTGATAACATAAGAGATTTTGTTTCTAAATCCATTAAGAAGGCTATGTCTGTTATTCCTCCTTCTAGTAAACGTAAAAAGTCTTTTAAAACTTCTCATTTTTCAGATGAATTTTTAAATGAACATCATCATTCTGATTCTGATAATGGTTCTTCTGGTTCAGAGGATTCTGTCTCAGAGGTTGATGCTGATAAATCTTCATATTTATTTAAAATGGAATTTATTCGTTCTTTACTTAAAGAAGTCCTAATTGCATTAGAAATTGAGGATTCTGGTCCTCTTGATACTAAATCTAAACATTTAGATAAGGTTTTTAAATCTCCTGTAGTTATTCCAGAAGTTTTTCCTGTTCCTGGTGCTATTTCTGAAGTAATTTCCAGGGAATGGAATAATTTGGGTAATTCATTTACTCCTTCTAAACGTTTTAAGCAATTATATCCTGTGCCATCTGACAGATTAGAATTTTGGGACAAAATACCTAAGGTTGATGGGGCTGTCTCTACTCTTGCTAAGCGTACTACCATTCCTACGGCAGATGGTACTTCCTTTAAGGATCCTTTAGATAGGAAAATTTAATCCTTTCTAAGAAAAGCTTACTTGTGTTCAGGTAATCTTCTTAGACCTGCTATATCTTTGGCGGATGTTGCTGCAGCTTCAACTTTTTGGTTGGAAGCTTTAGCGCAACAAGTAACAGATCATAATTCTCATAGCATTATTATTCTTCAACATGCTAATAATTTTATTTGTGATGCCATCTTTGATATCATTAGAGTTGATGTCAGGTATATGTCTCTAGCTATTTTAGCTAGAAGAGCTTTATGGCTTAAAACTTGGAATGCTGATATGTCTTCTAAGTCTACTCTGCTTTCCCTTTCTTTCCAGGGTAATAAATTATTTGGTTCTCAGTTGGATTCTATTATCTCAACTGTTACTGGAGGGAAAGGAACTTTTTTGCCACAGGATAAAAAATCTAAAGGTAAATTTAGGTCTAATAATCGTTTTCGTTCCTTTCGTCACAACAAGGAACAAAAGCCTGATCCTTCATCCTCAGGAGCGGTATCAGTTTGGAAACCATCTACAGTCTGGAATAAATCCAAGCCTTTTAGAAAATCAAAGCCAGCTCCTAAGTCCACATGAAGGTGCGGCCCTCATTCCAGCTAAGGTGGTAGGGGGCAGATTACGTTTTTTCAAAGAAAATTGGATCAATTCCGTTCACAATCTTTGGATTCAGAATATTGTTTCAGAAGGGTACAGAATTGGCTTCAAGATAAGGCCTCCTGCAAAGAGATTTTTTCTTTCCCGTGTCCCAGTAAATCCAGCGAAGGCTCAAGCATTTCTGAAATGTGTTTCAGATCTAGAGTTGGCTGGAGTAATTATGCCAGTTCCAGTTCTGGAACAGGGGCTGGGGTTTTATTCAAATCTCTTCATTGTACCAAAGAAGGAGAATTCCTTCAGACCAGTTCTGGATCTAAAAATATTGAATTGTTATGTAAGGATACCAACATTCAAAATGGTAACTGTAAGGACTATCCTGCCTTTTGTTCAGCAAGGGCATTATATGTCTACAATAGATTTACAGGATGCATATCTGCATATTCCGATTCATCCAGATTACTATCAGTTTCTGAGATTCTCGTTCCTAGACAAGCATTAACAGTTTGTGGCTCTGCCGTTTGGCCTAGCGACAGCTCCAAGAATTTTTACAAAGGTTCTCGGTGCCCTTCTGTCTGTAATCAGAGAACAGGGTATTGTGGTATTTCCTTATTTGGACGATATCTTGGTACTTGCTCAGTCTTCACATTTAGCAGAATCTCATACGAATCGACTTGTGTTGTTTCTTCAAGATCATGGTTGGAGGATCAATTTACTAAAAAGCTCATTGATTCCTCAGACAATGGTAACTTTTTTGGGTTTCCAGATAGATTCAGTGTCCATGACTGTATCTTTGACAGACAAGAGACGTCTAAAATTGATATCAGCTTGTCGAAACCTTCAGTCACAATCATTCCCTTTGGTAGCCTTATGCATGGAAATTCTAGGTCTTATGACTGCTGCATCGGACGCGATCCCCTTTGCTCGTTTTCACATGCGAACTCTTCAGCTCTGTATGCTGAACCAGTGGTGCAGGGATTACACAAAGATATCTCAATTAATATCTTTAAAACCGATTGTACGACACTCTCTGACGTGGTGGACAGATCACCATCGTTTAGTTCAGGGGGCTTCTTTTGTTCTTCCGTCCTGGACTGTAATCTCAACAGATGCAAGTCTTTCAGGTTGGGGAACTGTGTTGGGGTCTCTGACGGCACAAGGGGTTTGGGAATCTCAGGAGGTGAGATTACCGATCAATATTTTGGAACTCCGTGCAATTTTCAGAGCTCTTCAGTCTTGGCCTCTTCTAAAGAGAGAATCGTTCATTTGTTTTCAGACAGACAATGTCACAACTGTGGCATACATCAATCATCAAGGAGGGACTCACAGCCCTCTGGCTATGAAAGAAGTATCTCGAATTCTGGTTTGGGCGGAATCCAGCTCCTGTCTAGTTTCTGCGGTTCATATCCCAGGTATAGACAATTGGGAAGCGGATTATCTCAGTCGCCAAACGTTGCATCCGGGCGAATGGTCTCTTCACCCAGAGGTATTTCTTCAGATTGTCCAAATGTGGGGACTTCCAGAAATAGATCTGATGGCTTCTCATCTAAACAAGAAACTTCCCAGGTATCTGTCCAGATCCAGGGATCCTCAAGCGGAAGCAGTGGATGCATTGTCACTTCCTTGGAAGTATCATCCTGCTTATATTTTTCCGCCTCTAGTTCTTCTTCCAAGAGTGATCTCCAAGATTCTGAAGGAATGCTCGTTTGTTCTGCTGGTAGCTCCAGCATGGCCTCACAGGTTTTGGTATGCGGATCTTGTCCGGATGGCCTCTTGCCAACCGTGGACTCTTCCGTTAAGACCAGATCTTCTGTCGCAAGGTCCTTTTTTCCATCAGGATCTCAAATCCTTAAATTTAAAGGTATGGAGATTGAACGCTTGATTCTTAGTCAAAGAGGTTTCTCTGACTCTGTGATTAATACTATGTTACAGGCTCGTAAATCTGTATCTAGGGAGACATATTATAGAGTCTGGAAGACTTATATTTCTTGGTGTCTTTCTCATCATATTTCCTGGCATTCTTTTAGAATTCCGAGAATTTTACAGTTTCTTCAGGATGGTTTGGAGAAAGGTTTGTCTGCAAGTTCCTTGAAAGGACAAATCTCTGCTCTTTCTGTTCTTTTTCACAGAAAGATTGCTAATCTTACTGATATTCATTGTTTTGTACAAGCTTTGGTTTGTATAAAACCTGTCATTAAGTCAATTTCTCCTCCTTGGAGTTTGAATTTGGTTCTGGGGGCTCTTCAAGCTCCTCCGTTTGAACCTATGCATTCGTTGGACATTAAATTACTTTCTTGGAAAGTTTTGTTCCTTTTGGCCATCTCTTCTGCCAGAAGAGTTTCTGAATTATCTGCTCTTTCTTGTGAGTCTCCTTTTCTGATTTTTCATCAGGATAAGGCGGTGTTGCTAACTTCTTTTGAATTTTTACCTAAGGTTGTGAATTCCAACAACATTAGTAGAGAAATTGTGGTTCCTTCATTATGTCCTAATCCTAAGAATTCTAAGGAGAAGTCATTGCATTCTTTGGATGTAGTTAGAGCTTTGAAATATTATGTTGAAGCTACTAAGAATTTCCGAAAGACTTCTAGTCTATTTGTTATCTTTTCCGGTTCTAGGAAAGGTCAGAAGGCCTCTGCCATTTCTTTGGCATCTTGGTTGAAATCTTTAATTCATCATGCTTATGTCGAGTCGGATAAAACTCCGCCTCAAAGGATTACAGCTCATTCTACTAGGTCAGTTTCTACTTCCTGGGCGTTTAGGAATGAAGCTTCGGTTGATCAGATTTGCAAAGCAGCAACTTGGTCTTCTTTGCATACTTTTACTAAATTCTACCATTTTGATGTGTTTTCTTCTTCTGAAGCTGTTTTTGGTAGAAAAGTACTTCAGGCAGCTGTTTCAGTTTGAATCTTCTGCTTATATTTTCAGTTTTTTTCATTATAAAATTTAAACTTTATCTTGGGTGTGGATTATTTTTCAGCGGAATTGGCTGTCTTTATTTTATCCCTCCCTCTCTAGTGACTCTTGGGTGGAAAGATCCACATCTTGGGTAGTCATTATCCCATACGTCACTAGCTCATGGACTCTTGCTAATTACATGAAAGAAAACATAATTTATGTAAGAACTTACCTGATAAATTCATTTCTTTCATATTAGCAAGAGTCCATGAGGCCCACCCTTTTTGTGGTGGTTATGATTTTTTTGTATAAAGCACAATTATTCCAATTCCTTATTTTTTATGCTTTCGCACTTTTTTCTTATCACCCCACTTCTTGGCTATTCGTTAAACTGATTTATGGGTGTGGTGAGGGGTGTATTTGTAGGCATTTTGAGGTTTGGGAAACTTTGCCTCTCCTGGTAGGAATGTATATCCCATACGTCACTAGCTCATGGACTCTTGCTAATATGAAAGAAATTAATTTATCAGGTAAGTTCTTACATAAATTATGTTTTTCTTCCTGGACTTTTCACTGGAACAGAAAAGGGAGAGAAAATGCAGAAATAAAGGGAGAATAGGAAGCAGAAGGGAAGGAAGAGGAGAGAAAAAGAAGGGAAAAAGCAACATTGCCTAATGCTGGTTTAAAAAGGGGAGGGGCGAAGGAAAAAGGAAAGAAAAGAGAAAAAACTTACAGGACTCTGTACAAAATTTTCTTTTTTTTCTTTTTTTTTTTTTTCCTTCTCAGAAGTATCTATTTCCCAAGAACAGTATATGACAATAATCAGAATGTGATACAACTGTTACAAATGTTACAAAATTTACATTTTGGCTGATATATGAATCTAGGATTATTAAGTTACAAAGGTTTAATACAGCTCTGTGGTATTATCACAGAAAGATTTAGACACACATTTAACCCCTTAATGACCGGACCATTTTTCAATTTTCTTACCCTTAATGACAATGGCTATTTTTACATTTCTGCAGTGTTTGTGTTTAGCTGTAATTTTCCTCTTACTCGTTTACTGTACCCACACATATTATATACCGTTTTTCTCGTCATTAAATGGACTTTCTATAGATACCATTATTTTCATCATATCTTATAATTTACTAAAAAAAAATGATAAAATATGAGGAAAAAATGGAAAAAAAACACACTTTTTCTAACTTTGACCCCCAAAATCTGTTACACATCTACAATCACCAAAAAACACCCATGCTAAATAGCTTATAAATTTTGTCCTGAGTTTAGAAATACCCAATGTTTACAAGTTCTTTGCTTTTTTTTGCAATTTATGGGGCAATAAATACAAGTAGCACTTTGCTATTTCCAAACCACTTTTTTTCAAAATTAGCGCTAGTTACTTTGGAACCCTGATATCTGTCAGGAATACCTGAATATCCCTTGACATGTATATATTTTGTTTTAGAAGACATCCCAAAGTATTGATCTAGGCCCATTTTGGTATATTTCATACCACCATTTTACCGCCAAATGCGATAAAAAAAAAAAAAAGTTAACTTTTTCACAAATTTTGTCACAAACTTTAGGTTTCCCACTGAAATTATTTACAAACAGCTTCTGCAATTATGGCACAAATGGTTGTAAATGCTTCTCTGGGATCCCCTTTTTCAGAAATAACAGACTTATATGGCTTTGTGGTTGCTTTTTGGTAATTAGAAGGCCGCTAAATGCCGCTGCGCACCACACATGTTTTATGCCCAGGAGTGAAGGGGTTAATTAGGGAGCTTGTAGGGAGCTTGTAGGGTTAATTTTAGCTTTAGTGTAGTGTAGTAGACAACCCCAAGTATTGATCTAGGCCCATTTTGGTATATTTTATTCCACCATTTCACCGCCAAATGCGAGCAAATAAAAAAAAAAAACTTTACATTTTTCCCAATTTTAGGTTTCTCACTGAAATTATTTACAAACAGCTTATGCTATTATGGCAGAAATTGTTGTAAAAGCTTCTCTGGGATCCCCTTTGTTCAGAAATAGCAGATTTATATGGCTTTGGCGTTGCTTTTTGGTAATTAGAAGGCCGCTAAATGCTGCTGCGCACCACACGTGAATTATGCCCAGCAGTGAAGGGGTTAAATTAGGTAGCTTGTAGGGAGCTTGCAGGGTTAATTTTAGAGATCAGCCTCCCACCTGACACATCCCACCCCCTGATCCCTCCCAAATAGCTCTCTTCCCTCCCCCACCCCACAATTGTTACCGCCATCTTAAGTACTGGCAGAAAGTCTGCCAGTACTAAATAAAAGAGTTTTTTTTTTTTTTTAAATAAAAATTATAAAATATTTTAGTTGTGATGGACCCCTGCCTTAGCACCAACCTCCCTGATCCCCCCCTCCAGCTCTCTAACCCTCTCCCCTACCTAATTACCGCCATCTTGGGTACTGGCAGACAGCTTTAATTATTTCTGTAGTGTAGCAGCCCCCCCCACAATACCCCCACCCCTCCCCCTCCCAGATCCTTTTAAATGTAAAAAAAAAATAAAAAAAAATTTCCCCTTCATTTTTCATTGGTGTCAGTGTGGCTAATGTGTGCATGTGCACATGCACGCGCGCCCACGTGCACGCGCGCCCACGTGCACGTGTGCGCGCATCGTGCACGCGCGCGCATCATGCACGCGCGCGCATCATGCACGCGCGCACACGCTCCCTCCTCCCACCTCCCAAAGGCACCATCGGCACCATCACTACCGGTGCAGAGAGGGCCACAGAGTGGCTCTCTCTGCATCGGAGTCTTGTAAAGGGGTATTGCAGGATGCCTCCATATCGAGGCATCACTGCAATACCCTCAGAGCTGCTGGAAGTGATTGTGATCACTTCCAGCACTCTGTTAGACAACTGACGTACCAGGTACGTCCATTGTCATTAACTGCTTGTTAATGCATGACGTACCTGGTACGTCAGTTGTCATTAAGGGGTTAAAACACTCCTTGTTTAAAGATTTAAGTGTTCATAGCACAATCAAATAGTTTAAAATGTTGCTCCTGGCTCTCTAGAGCAGTGATAGTAACATACTGGGCTGCACCCTGTTTAAGGATACACTTGCTGGCAGCAATATAAGGCTTATAGTATTTTGGCTGATATATGAATCTAGGATTATTAAGTTACAAAGGTTTAATATAGCTCTGTGGTATTATCACAGAAAGATTTAGACACACATTTAAACACTCCTTGTTTAAAGATTTGTGTTCATAGCACAATCAAATGGTTTAAAATGTTGCTCCTGGCTCTCTAGAGCAGTGATAGTAACATACTGGGCTGCACCCTGTTTAAGGATACACTTGCTGGCAGCAATATAAGGCTTATAGTATTTTGGCTGATATATGAATCTAGGATTCTTAAGTTACAAAGGTTTAATATAGCTCTGTGGTATTATCACAGAAAGATTTAGACACACATTTAAACACTCCTTGTTTAAAGAATTAAGTGTTCATAGCACAATCAAATAGTTTAAAATGTTGCTCCTGGCTCTCTAGAGCAGTGATAGTAACATACTGGGCTGCACCCTGTTTAAGGATACACTTGCTGGCAGCAATATAAGGCTTATAGTATTTTTTATTTCTTAGGCTGGTTAGGCCTGAAGGTCATATATCTGCTAACATTATCTAGATTCACTAAAACCTCCTGGGTGGGGTCAGGATCTCAGACATCTAAAACCAATTCCTTAATGAGAGATGACCCCAAAAGCCTTAAATATTAATTCTGACTAACCGGGAGAAGTACAAAATTAAATCTCTTGGCTTTTATATAGCTGTGTCTTTAATCTAAATTACAGGTCATAGGCATATAAAATGTGCATATTAGAAGTATTTGTCCCTGATTGACAATATTTGAGAAAAACATATAATTGACACAAAATATATATTTGTGATGACATAAGAGATTATGGTTAACAAGTTCTGAATGTTCTATTATAGTGTTGTGGCCTGTTCATAGAAAGGATTATAGTATAACAAACTACCCTTGCTTATGAATCTGCAGGCATATAGCATCTAAAGGTCTTGATTTAATAAATGGTTTAATACATTATTATGGGTCCCTCAGAGCTGTGCCTATAACACGCTGTATTGTATAGTGATTAAAGGTTGTGTAGTATTTCATTTTTATTTCTATTAGGTTAAAAGGCCTCACACTATAATTTCCTAACCACACTAGAAGAGAAGAAGGGTTGTAGATAGACCAATCTGGTAGTGGTGGAAAACCTCAGAAGTCTCAAATACTTATCCTGATTAAAAGGGAAAATTATTAAAATCAGTTTCTGGGCTATTAGAAGGTCACACCATTTCTCTAGACTAAAGGGAAAAATCTTCCACATTTGTTGAGAGGAGAGGGGCAGAAGGGAGCGAAACCTAAGGTCTCCCCCCCCTTTTATCCCTAGTATTGATTGACTGAGCCCTCCCTTACCCTGATATTGAACACACACTGCTCAATATCAGTATATTATTGAAGCCTAAAGGTTGGCTGATTTTTGAAGCACCTTAGCCACTATCAATGACTGCTTTCCTTTTGTCATATGCAACACCTTGGCTGGTCAAGTGACTCCCACCTACTTCTTTAAGGATTCATCTTTAAGTTAAAACTTTTTTTTTTTTTTCTCCCCTGAAGAAATCACTAACGGAATTCCCTGGGTTTAATTTTTTACCCCAGGGTCACTTCACTATCACTTGATTAGGGTACGGGTCCCCTATCACTTTTCCCTCCCCCCCCCCCTTTTTTTTTTTCTTTTTTCTTTTTTTTTTTTTTTTTCTTCTCTTCTCTTCTTTCTTCACGTTTATTGTTAAGATTGCACAATATAGCACACGGTGTAAGTGTTCACGAAACTGATTTACTCACGAATTGCACAGCACATGGATAAATTCCTTCACTCCCATTCCCGGACTCCTTCACCAGTCATGGCAGCTAAACAGAGAGAAAGGAGGACAAAGGTTGCTCCTGAAGTTCTCTCGGAAGTATCTATACCTGCAGCCCCTATTTTGCCTATAAATGAATTAACCAATGTACAGGCCCTAGTGTCTAGTATCTCTGAGGCATTAACCCCTAAGTTTGATGCACTAAGATCTGAGATCAAGCAAGATATTAACTTATTAGACACGAGATAAAGTTATTCTCTAACAGATTAGAAGAGGCTGAACAGAGGGTATCTGATCTGGAAGATCTCACTTCAGCACAGGGGTCCAATCTTGAAACCAACAATGCAATTATTACTAAACTGCAAAATAAAATTGAGGACCTGGAAAACCGCTCTAGGCGCAATAATATTCGCATCATAGGGGTCCCTGAGGGAGGGCAAACCGAAGAATTAAACACATTTATTCCTGAAATACTTGCACAGTTGCTTAAGATTTCTCCCAATCACCCACAGATAGTAGTAGAGAGGATACATAGATTGGGGAGACGATTAACAAACAGACAGGAAGATAACAGACCTAGACCGATAATTGCGAAGTTACTTAATTTCCAGGATAAGGTCATGATACTCCAACATTTTCGCAAAAATCAGCCAATTATGTATAAGGAAAATAAAATCTTAATATTTCAAGACTACTCAGTTGAAACATCTACTAGAAGAAGAAACCTGGCCCCAATCTGTTCAAAATTTATTCAACAAGGCTATCAGGCCTTAATAATTTACCCTTCTAAATGAAAAATCTATGTGAAAGGCGAGATTCATTTCTTTGACAACCCACAAGAGGCAGAAAAATTATTGCATCAATTAGATATTCAGGAAAAATTATAGATCTAAGAGTTTGTTAGAATGGACAGAATTATTTCTGTTCATTTTTTGTCCCTTTTTTTTTCTCTTCTTCTTTGCTCTCTTCTCTCTCCCTTTTTTTCCCTCTCCTGTTCCCCGATTGGGTCTCCCCCCCATCTCAGGTGAATGATTAGTCCAGTTGCTAACTTTAAGCTAGTTTCCTGGAATGTGGGGGGTATTTCAACTCCCATCAAAAGAAAAGCAATTTTAACCCACGCAAGGCGGCTTAATTCTGATATTGTCTTCTTACAGGAGACCCACCTAACTCAGGTGGAAACTTTGAAGCTTAGACAAGGATGGGTAAAAGAAGTCTATGCCTCATCAGGTATCGGCAGGAAAAGGGGGGTAGCCATATTAGTGGGAAAAAGGTTAAAAGATGAAATATTACAAGTCTTGACAGACCCTGAGGGGAGATATATATTTTTAAAGATTAAAATTGATAAGGTTGTTTTTTCACTCTGTAATATATATGCACCCAATATTATTGACCTCGAATTCTGGAACCAGCTCCAGGCCAAAATTCTTGCCTTTAGGGAAGGATATTTAATCCTTGGAGGAGACCTTAATATGGCCCCTCACTGTCCTTTGGACAGATTGAGAGAAAACAGGGAACAAAAAAAGAATAAAAAAGATAATCTAGAATCCAAATTACTGGCGAAAATAAAACAAAATTTGAATATTAGAGACATATGGAGGATTCAGAATCCTGATGTTCGGGAATTTACATGTTTATCTAAGGCACATAAGACTATGTCAAGAATTGATCTTTTTTTAATTGATGAAAGGTTATGCACAGCTAAAGTAAGAGCAAATATTCTACCTGTTTTCCTCTCTGATCATGGACCAATCTCGTTGAATTTTCAATTAGCAGTCTCTGGGTCGGGCTCTGTGCGGTTTCACTTTCCCTCCTTCTTAGCATCAGATATAAAATTTAAAGTACATTTGAGGACAAAATTCGAGGATTTTGTTCAATGTAATAGGGAATACTGGGAACGCCCCCTAATTTTCTGGGAAGCGGCCAAAGCAGTTATAAGAGGCAAAATTATTTCCTATAGTGCAATGATTAGTAAAAAGCTAAGATCCAGAGAAAAAGAATTAAATAATGCGGTGACCAACTCGTACAATCGCCTACTTCTGACCAAAAACCTGATCAATTGGGCAAGCTACATTAGGGCCAAAAACGATAAAGACACATTTGCAATATACAAAGAAACCCAGTCAGATTTAAAATTAAAATCCAAACTATATAGATATGGAAACAAATCTGGCAAATTATTTGCAAACCTGGTTAGGAATGACAGAAAGTCATTACTTACTGAAAAATGTCTTATTGATGGGACGTTTTACACAGAAAGTACAGATATACATAAAGAAATGACTAAATATTACCAAGAGGTATATTCTCCGAGAAAATCTGATCTATCTCAGGCAGAGGATTTTTGGAGCAAAATTAGCTTCCCCAAAGTATCCGCAGAAGTAGTGGAAACCCTTAATACTCCGATAGAGCTGAAGGAAATAGAGAAAACGATTTTTGAACTTACCACTAATAAGGCCGCTGGGCCCAATGGTTTACCAAGTGAATTTTACAAGATGCTGTCGTTAGAGATTGTGCCCCACCTCAATAAGGCATACAATGCTATGTACACCCAGGGGAAACCGGTACCGAAAGCCTTCTCAGCATCTTATACAACTCTTATTCTTAAAGGTGGAAAAGATCCAGCACAAAGGGAGTCATATAGACCAATAGCTCTACTAAATGTGGACTACAAGGTCTTTATGTCTATCTTGGCCAAAAGATTGCAAGTGATATTACCAAATATCATACATAAAGACCAAGCAGGCTTCCTAAATTCACGGAATTCCTCAGCTAAAATTAGAGAAGTCCTAGTGGTAACAGAATACTTTTTTAATGCTGAAAGGGGGGAGAGGGAGGAAGGGGAACATACCCCAGACTTAGCTATTGTGGCAATTGACGTGGAAAAGGCTTTTGATTCTATACAGCACGACCATCTTTTCACCTCGCTGGGTCAATTTGGGTTCAAAGGCAACTTTCTAAAATTTATTTTAAATTTGTATACCCTTCCTTCCACTAGTATAATCGTCAATAACATTGTCTCTTCACAAATTGTGCTCAACAGAGGAACCAGACAGGGCTGCCCCCTTTCTCCCCTCCTTTTCAATCTGTCTATTGAGTCACTGGCTATTAAGATCAGGTCACAGCTGGAAGGTGTTAAGATAGGTAAACAGGAGATGAAATTAGCCTTATACGCGGACAATATCCTTGTTTATCTGTCAAATACTCAAGTTAATATACCCAAGCTCTTACAAATTATTAACCAATTTGGGTTATTTTCGGGGTATAAAACAAACGTAAACAAATCAGAGATCTATTGGCTCCGAAAAAACAAAGACTCCTTCTTGAACAGCCCCTTTAGAATAGTTAAGGACTCATTTAAGTATTTAGGTATAGTAATACCTACGAATCCACTTGACCTATATAACCTCAACATCCCTCCAATTCTGACAATATTTAAAGATAAACTAAGGACTTGGGAAAACCTACCCCTCTCTATATCAGGACGGATAGCCCTGTTCAAAATGGTACTTCTTCCTAAATTGCTGTATATATTACAGAATACTGCATTAATGCTATTTGATAGGGACATTCAAAGCCTAAACAGCTGGCTTAGAAGCTTCATATGGCAAACGAGAAAACCTAGGATAGCCCTGAATAAATTGACACAAGCCAAGATATTTGCAGGATTCGCATTACCTAACTTGCGGCTTTATAATCTTTCTTTCTTAGCACGTATTGCGGCAGACTGGATCTCCGGCAATAATTATGTTCTAAACAATGCATTGGAAGAGAGCATCTGTGATCCATACTTACCTTGCGCACTATTACATTGCGCTCCGAAGGACATGCCACTTAGAATCAAGAAAATTAAAGCGATTTTTAACCCATTAAAGGCATGGTGGAGGATAGGGAAGCTTCTTTCCTTTAATTGCAAAGTTTCCAAATATCTTCCCCTAAGGGGTAATCCATTATTTCAAGCTGGTCTAGACTCAGGTATCTTTAAAAAGTGGTATTCAGTGGGACTAAAAACGATAATACAATTTATCGATGAAGAGAATAAGTGTCTCAGAACATTTGAAGAAATTAAAAACAGCTTCAATCTATGCTTTTCTGCAAGCAAGGCATTATGTATCTGGGTTACTGAGGGAGGGTGAGTGGAACTGGGAGCTGGGTGACCTAGAGGACTGGCTTACATTAGTTAAGAAGGGCCGCATGTCCATCTCTTACTGCTACTATCTTTTAGGAGCTCAAGAGGGGAAACGTACTTTAGAGAAAATTGCTCAAGACTGGAGACTAATCATGGCACTAGAGCATGTTGATTGTAAATTCATTCAAAAATCCATTCACAAAGTGGCTCAGGCCACTCTCTCAGCAACATGGAGAGAAGCGCATCTTAAATTGATACATAAATTTCATTATACACCAGAAAAAGGGCATAAGCTTCAGAATCCGAATTTTCAAAAGTGTCCGAAATGTTCTCTGGTTGCAGCTGATATCATACACATGATGTTTAAATGCCCCCTGATTAGTCAGTTCTGGCGTAAACTTGAATTTTGGATTAACACCTCTCTTAAGATTTCTCCCTTGGAGTTGTCACCAAGCTTAATCATTTTCTGCTGCAACAATCAGGCAGAACAACATTTGAACGAAAAAGATAATAAGTGTCTCCATTTTAGCAGCCAGATACCTAATATTTAAAAAATGGAAAACGAAAGAATTACCTTCGGTGGTAGAAATAAAAAATTACCTTAAAAAACAATGCATTTTAGAGCAACGTGATACGAACATCAACAATGAGAGTGACATCAGAAAATTCTTTGGTAAATGGGCACCATTTATTAAATCCCTCCCGATTACAGAAATAGAGTATATTATATTCCCCTTTCAAAACACAGAGCTGGTTTTACTGGGGCTTTGGTGAATGGATTGGACTCAGGAGAGTTGGTAGGGGGGGAGGAGGAGGGAGGACTGAGGAGGAAGAATCCTTCCCCTTATTATTTTTTTTGTTTGTTTGTTTGTTTGTTTTTTTTTTTTTTTTGAGTTTCCAGTTCTTTTTTTTGTTTTTTTTTTGTTTGTTTTTTTTGTTTGTTTTTTTTTTTTTTAGGGTCAGTAATTGTATGGAATTACAAATAAAAATATTGCAACAGGATAACCTTAAAACTTAAGGATTAATAGAGTTAATTTATTTTCTTTTTTTTAGGCTATCAGAGGCCAGAAAAAGCTTAGAAAATATTAGAGGGTTTTATGTTTGTTCTTTCTTGTTTTACCTTCTCTTTTGCTCATACGCAGGAATACTTGAATTGTCAATTGCTGGCCTAACTTACTTTACTTATTCTTTTTGAAATCAAATGTATTTGTTTAAACATGTTGAAATATACAATAAAAAATGAATATAAAAAAAAAAATTACACGCCCTATCTGAATCACAAAAGTTTAATTTTGACTTTACTATCCCTTTAAGCTTTTCTGAATTTCATCCAGAGCAGTTTCCACAGAAACTTGTTTTGAATGTTTTTCATACTAAACAGAAGTAGCAGCAGCAACACAGACCACACTGACAGCAGGCTTAAACATTACGCCTGCAAACTGAAAGGACCATCTACAAACAAAACTTCAAGATTTCTATACAAAGGGATAGTAGTACACCTGGTAAGAATGCAAATAGCTGTATTCACCTTGAGAATAGTTTCTTAAATATCTGTGAGCAGAAGGGAGAGGGAACATAGGTCTGAATTTAGCAGAGAGAACAAAAGAAATACCTAGTTTCTGCCATTCCTTAGAAATGAGATTAGAAACTAAAAAAGGCACTGTGAACGAAGAAGGCTGTTTGGGGGCTGCCTTAAAAAATTATCAATATTTTTAACTGGCTGCTTAACTATAACAAAAAAATACTCTACTTATCAAGTAATGAAAACTCCCTGCAAGAAAGCAAAAATATGCTTAAAGGGACATAAAGCTCAAAAGTTTCAGATGTGTACAATGATTAAAATGCTTTTCAATTTACTTCTTTTATCAAATTTGCTTAATTCACTTGCTATATTTTGCTAAAAAAAGAATACCTTGGTTATTCATTTTTTTTAAAATTATATTTATTTATCATATCCAGTTACAACCAAGACAAAAATATAATTAGTTTAATAGAAGTGGATAAATATGCATACATCATTGAGTTATAACACAAAGCAAAACAAAACGTAACATTATTCTTAATTTATGTATATCTCTACATAATTCTCCTCTTCAATTGTCTTCTAACTTACTGGACAATTTTTAATTATTTACCAATTCCACAAACAAAGAAGAGAAAAAAAAAAGGGTAAAGGAATATTCCACTCTCTTTCCCCCCTTTCCTGCTCTTTTTTTATGGTCAAACTTGAGGAAAATCTCATCTTAATATTGCCTCTTGTAAATACCTTGGTTATTCTAAGGAGAAATACTGGGACCTAATTACTTATTGGTGGCTGCACTGATCTGCCTGTTGTCATTGGCTCACCATTTGTGTTCAGCTAGCTCCATTAGTGTATTCATGCTCCTTCAAAGGATACCAAGAGTCTGGAGCAAATGTGATAATAGAAGTAAATAGGAAAATTGTATAAAAATGTATGTACTGAATCATGAAAGAAAAACTATGGTTTTGTATCCCTTTAAGGCCTGAAACTAAAGTGACATGAAACCAAATTTTCTTTGTTCTCTTGGTATCTTTTGCAGGGTCCTAAGCTAAGGAGTGTGCACTTTTGCAAGTATGTTATCCATTTGCAAAACCACTCGATGGAATCTTTATTTCCTGCCATGCAGTGCTCCAGACACCTACCTAACGGCTAGATTTAGAGTTTTGTCGGTAAGGACCCGCGTAGCTAACGCTGGCTTTTTTCTGGCCGCACCTTTAAAATAACTCTGGTATTGAGAGTCCATATAATGTCAGCGTTAGGCTCCAAAAAAGGAGCGTAGAGCATATTTAACGCAACTGCAACTCTCGATACCAGAGTTGCTTACGGACGCGGCCAGCCTCAAAAACGTGCTCGTGCACGATTCCCCCATAGGAAACAATGGGGCTGTTTGAGCTGAAAAAAAACCTAACACCTGCAAAAAAGCCGCGTTCAGCTCCTAACGCAGCCCCATTGTTTGCTATGGGGAAACACTTCCTATGTCTGCACCTAACACTCTAACATGTACCCCGAGTCTAAACACCCCTAACCTTACACTTATTAACCCCTATTCTGCCGCCCCCGCTATCGCTGACCCCTGTATATTATTTTTAACCCCTAATCTGCCGCTCCGTAAACCGCCGCTACTTACATTATCCCTTTGTACCCCTAATCTGCTGCCCCTAACACCGCCGACCCCTATATTATATTTATTAACCCCTAATCTGCCCCCCACAACGTCGCCTCCACCTGCCTACACTTATTAACCCCTAATCTGCCGACCGGACCTGAGCGATACTATAATAAAGTTATTAACCCCTAATCTGCCTCACTAACCCTATAATAAATAGTATTAACCCCTAATCTGCCCTCCCTAACATCGCCGACACCTAACTTCAATTATTAACCCCTAATCTGCCGACTGGAGCTCACCGCTATTCTAATAAATGTATTAACCCCTAAAGCTAAGTCTAACCCTAACACTAACACCCCCCTAAATTAAATATAATTTTAATCTAACGAAATTAATTAACTCTTATTAAATAAATTATTCCTATTTAAAGCTAAATACTTACCTGTAAAATAAACCCTAATATAGCTACAATATAAATTATAATTATATTATAGCTATTTTAGGATTAATATTTATTTTACAGGTAACTTTGTAATTATTTTAACCAGGTACAATAGCTATTAAATAGTTAAGAACTATTTAATAGCTAAAATAGTTAAAATAATTACAAATATACCTGTAAAATAAATCCTAACCTAAGTTACAATTAAACCTAAACACTACACTATCAATAAATTAATTAAATAAAATACCTATAATTATCTACAATTAAACCTAACAGTACACTATCAATAAATAAATTAAATACAATTCCTACAAATAAATACAATGAAATAACCTAACTAAAGTACAAAAAATAAAAAAGAACTAAGTTACAAAAAATAAAAAAATATTTACAAACATTAGAAATATATTACAACAATTTTAAACTAATTACACCTACTCTAAGCCCCCTAATAAAATAACAAAGCCCCCCAAAATAAAAAAATGCCCTACCCTATTCTAAATTACTAAAGTTCAAAGCTCTTTTACCTTACCAGCCCTGAACAGGGCCCTTTGCAGGGCATGCCCCAAGAAGTTCAGCTCTTTTGCCTGTAAAAAAAAACATACAATAACTCCCCCCCAACATTACAACCCACCACCCACATACCCCTAATCTAACCCAAACCCCCCTTAAATAAACCTAACACTAAGCCCCTGAAGATCTCCCTACCTTGAGTCGTCTTCACCCAGCCGAGCCAAATTCTTCATCCAAGCGGAGCAAGAAGAGGTCCTCCATCCGGTAGAAGTCTTCATCCAAGCGGGGCAGAAGAGGTCTTCCATCCGATTGAAGTCTTCATCCAAGAGGCATCTTCTATCATCATCCATCTGGAGCAGAGCGGCAGCATCCTGAAGACCTCCGACGTGGAACATCCATCCTGGCCGACGACTGAACGACGAATGACGGTTCCTTTAAATGACGTCATCCAAGATGGCGTCCCTCGAATTCCGATTGGCTGATAGGATTCTATCAGCCAATCGGAATTAAGGTAGGAATATTCTGATTGGCTGATGGAATCAGCCAATCAGAATCAAGTTCAATCCGATTGGCTGATCCAATCAGCCAATCAGATTGAGCTCACATTCTATTGGCTGTTCCGATCAGCCAATAGAATACGAGCTCAATCTGATTGGCTGATTCAATCAGCCAATCAGATTTTTCCTACCTTAATTCCGATTGGCTGATAGAATCCTATCAGCCAATCGGAATTCGAGGGACGCCATCTTGGATGACGTCATTTAAAGGAACCGTCATTCGTCGTTCAGTCGTCAGCCAGGATGGATGTTCCGCGTCGGAGGTCTTCAGGATGCTGCCACTCCGCTCCGGATGGATGACGATAGAAGATGCCTCTTGGATGAAGACTTCAATCGGATGGAAGATTGGGTTGTAATGTTGGGGGGGGTATTGTATGTTTTTTTTGTACAGGCAAAAGAGCTGAACTTCTTGGGGCATGCCCCGCAAAGGGCCCTGTTCAGGGCTGGTAAGGTAAAAGAGCTTTGAACTTTAGTAATTTAGAATAGGGTAGGGCATTTTTTTATTTTGGGGGGCTTTGTTATTTTATTAGGGGGCTTAGAGTAGGTGTAATTAGTTTAAAATTGTTGTAATATATTTCTAATGTTTGTAAATATTTTTTTTATTTTTTGTAACTTAGTTCTTTTTTATTTTTTGTACTTTAGTTAGTTTATTTCATTGTATTTATTTGTAGCAATTGTATTTAATTAATTTATTGATAGTGTAGTGTTAGGTTTAATTATACATAATTATAGGTATTTTATTTAATTAATGTATTGATAGTGTAGTGTTAGGTTTAATTGTAACTTAGGTTAGGATTTATTTTACAGGTATATTTGTAATTATTTTAACTATTTTAGCTATTAAATTGTTCTTAACTATTTAATAGCTATTGTACCTGGTTAAAATAATTACAAAGTTACCTGTAAAATAAATATTAATCCTAAAATAGCTATAATATAATTATAATTTATATTGTAGCTATATTAGGGTTTATTTTACAGGTAAGTATTTAGCTTTAAATAGGAATAATTTATTTAATAAGAGTTAATTAATTTCGTTAGATAAAAATTATATTCAACTTAGGGGGGTGTTAGTGCTAGGGTTAGACTTAGCTTTAGGGGTTAATACATTTATTAGAATAGCGGTGAGCTCCAGTCGGCAGATTAGTGGTTAATAATTGAAGTTAGGTGTCGGCGATGTTAGGGAGGGCAGATTAGGGGTTAATACTATTTATTATAGGGTTAGTGAGGCGGATTAGGGGTTAATAACTTTATTATAGTAGCGCTCAGGTCCGCTCGGCAGATTAGGGGTTAATAAGTGTAGGCAGGTGGAGGCGACATTGAGGGGGGCAGATTAGGGGTTAATAAATATAATATAGGGGTCGGCGGTGTTAGGGGCAGCAGATTAGGGGTACATAGCTATAATGTAGGTGGCGGCTCTTTGCGGTCGGCAGATTAGGGGTTAATTATTGTTTGTAGGTGGTCGGCGACGTTGTGGGGGGCAGGTTAGGGGTTAATAAATATAATATAGGGGTCGGCGGTGTTAGGGGCAGCAGATTAGGGGTACATAAGGATAACGTAGGTGGCGGTCGGCAGATTAGGGGTTAAAAAAATTTAATCGAGTGGCGGCGAGGTGGGGGGACCTCGGTTTAGGGGTACATAGGTAGTTTATGGGTGTTAGTGTACTTTAGAGTACAGTAGTTAAGAGCTTTATGAACCGGCGTTAGCCCAGAAAGCTCTTAACTACTGACTTTTTTCTGCGGCTGGAGTTTTGTCGTTAGAATTCTAACGCTCACTTCAGACACGACTCTAAATACCGGAGTTAGAAAAATCCCATTGAAAAGATAGGATACGCAATTGACGTAAGGGGATCTGCAGTATGGAAAAGTCGTGGCTGAAAAGTGAGCGTTAGACCCTTTTTTGACTGACTCCAAATACCGGATGTTGCCTAAAACCAGCGTTAGGAGCCTCTAACGCTGGTTTTCACGGCTACCGCCAAACTCCAAATCAAGGCCTAAGACTCTCTTAAACTAATACTATGGGAACAACGTAAATTTGATAATAGAAGCATATGGCATACTTTTTTAAAAATGAAATGCTCTGTTTGAATCACAAAATTAATGTTTTGGGCTTCATATCCCTTTAAAGGACACATCTGCAACAGCAGCAGGGCCCTGAGATTCAGAAAGTCTGTCCTCAAAGGAAGAATCCTCAGAATCATAAACACACCTAACATCTATGGGGAACTTAGAGAGGCTGCTTCTAAGGTAAGTCATTGATGAGCTAAGGCCAACGAAGGATCACCTTCGCTTAACCCCTTGGGCCAAATGGACGTAAATCTACCATTGTACTGCATGATGTAGATCTATGTCCATACTGCTGGAGGGCCAAGTAGTCTTGGTTGTGAAATGACAACCAAGACTTGATGTTCCTGGGCTTCCAGCATCTGCCTTCATATGGTAATTGAGCATGATTGTCAGATCGTTAGATAGTAACAAGGCCTGTAACGATCCATGTTGGTGTTGGTGGGAGGTGTGGGAGGGAATACTGGTGGCTGGTGGGTGGCCCTGCAGGGGAGGGGCCTTAAACTACAGAAAAAATATTTTGAAGGGAGAGGGAAGAATGGGGCTCTGCACTAGAGAAAAAATTTGGGATGGTTGGTTTGGGGTGACGCAATTAACAATCAAGGTGGGGAGGACCACTACACTAGAGAAAATAATACATTAAAAAAACAAACAAAAAAATCCTATAATGTGGGTACTGGCAGACAGCTGATAGTACCAAAGATGAATGCCACTAGTGGGACGGGGTGAGTTAGGATCACTTCACTGCAGATTTTTTTTTTATTTTTTAAATAATAAAAATTTAAAAAAGCCCTATACTGCATACTGGAAGACTGTCTACCAGTATCTAAGATGGTGGAGATGAGTGTGGGTCAGGGGGAAGAGAGATTTTGGGAGGGATCAGGGAAGTGTGAGGTATCAGGTAGGGTTTTTTATAAGATCACTTTTCGCGATGAAATGGTGGCATGAAATATACCAAAATGGGCCTAGATCAATAACTTGGAATATCCGACAGCTGAGTAGGTGCAGGCCGAGTTTCTGCTGCAGGCAAAGAGGAAAAATGGCTCCACAAGCAACAGGCCCAATAAAAAGTAAAAAAAAATAACTTTTATTAAGTCACATTAAAAAAGTGGTACATAAAGGCAAGTAACCCATAACTCCTTACGCGTTTCGTGCCCACACTTGGAACTTAATCATAGAAATGATTAATGCATAGTAGCCAATCACAGTAGTCAAATCATGGAACACTTAAAAACAATAAAAACACAAAAATATGTACACATGTTACAAGTCAAGAATATCAACAAAGTCAATCTATCTAGAGAACAAAATATATAAGTACAGTTATAGAGATGTCATATGTACAAATGGGCACATTCCAGTAGATACACCACAAAATCTGTTCTGCTGTTGGCATACGAATTTAATGAGAAATTCTCTTGTGTCACAAAGCTTGGTAATTTTAGTACACCACATGTTATACAAGAACTGGTACCCCATTTGAATGTACCCCTTCTTCTCATCCAATTGCTCTTATCCAATCTCTTATCACATATCATACTAGGGGCTAATTTAGAAGCTAGAGTAAGGTTTTTTGGGGGGACAAATTTGCAAGAATCAACAATATTAGCCAGGAACTCATCATTCCTCAAAATATGTTTTTGTTCTAAGAATATTACAGATTTTATTAAACTGATTAGAATATTCTGTTGAGAATACTACTGTGTCCTGGAAAAATTCTCGTCAGCATTGCATCAGCCAATAGGATTTTTTTTACCTTAATTCCGATTGGCTGATAGAATTCTATCAGCCAATCGGAATCTAAGGGACGCCATCTTGGATGACGTCACTTAAAGGTACCATCATTCAGTATGAAGATTCCAGATGAAGAGGATGCTCCACGTCAGATGTCTTGAAGATGGACCCGCTCCGCGTCAGATCTATGAAGATAGAAGATGCCGTCTGGATGAAGACTTCTGCCCGTCTGGAGGACCACTTCACCTGGCTTGGATGAAGACTTCTCCCGGCTTCGTTGAGGACTTCGACCCGGTTGGATGAAGACTTATGCCGCTTCCTTAAGGATGGATGTCCGGTCTTCAGAACTGTAAGTCGATCTTCAGGGGGTTAGTGTTAGGTTTTTTTAAGGGTGTATTGGGTGGGTTTTATTTTTAGGTTAGGGTTTGGGCCTGCAATAGAGCTAACTGCCCTTTTAAGGGCAATGCCCATTCAAATGCCCTTTTTAGGACAATGGGGAGCTTAGGTTTTTTAAGTTAGTATTTTATTTGGGGGGTCGGTTGTGTGGGTGGTGGATTTTACTGTTGGGGGGTTGTTTGCATTTTTTTTTTACAGGTAAAAGACCTGATTACTTTGGGGCAATGCCCCGCAAAAGTCCCTTTAAAGGGCTATTGATAGTTTAGTTTAGGCTAGGGTTTTTTTTTATTTGGAGGGGGGTGTTATTTTGAGAGGGCTATTAGATTAGGTTAATTAGTTTAAAGATCTGTAATTTGTTTTTTATTTTCTGTAATTTAGTGTTTTTTTTTTAATTTAGTTAATTTAATTTAATTTATTTAATTGTTTTTAATTTAGTTAATTTATTTAATTGTAGTGTAGTGTTAGGTGTTAGTGTAACAGGTTAGGTTTTAATTACTTTTGTATTTATTTTAGCTAGGTACTTATTAAATAGTTAATAACTATTTAATAACTATTCTACCTAGTTAAAATAAATACAAACTTGCCTGTAAAATAAAAATAAACCCTAAGATAGCTACAATGTAACTATTAGTTATATTGTATCTAGCTTAGGGTTTATTTTACAGGTAAGTATCTAGTTTTAAATATGAATTATTTAGGTAATAATATTAATATTTATTTAGATTTATTGTAATTCTATTTAAGTTAGGGGTGTTAGGGTTAGACTTAGACTTAGGTTTAGGGGTTATACATTTAGTATAGTGGCGGCGACGTTGGGGGCGGCAGATTAGGGGTTAATAAATATAATGTAGGTGTCGGCGATGTTGGGGGCAGCAGATTAGGGGTTAATAAGTATAATGTAGGCGGTGGCGGTGTCCGCAGCGGCAGGTTAGGGGTTAATAATAATAATGTAGGTGGCGGCGATGTTAGGGATAGCAGATTAGGGGTTAATATTATTTAACAAGTGTTTGCGAGGTGGGAGTGCGGCGGTTTAGGGGTTAATATGTTTATTCTAGTGGCGGCGATGTCCGGAGCGGCAGATTAGGGGTTAAAAAATGTATTATAGTGTTTGCGATGCGGGAGGGCCTCGGTTTAGGGGTTAATAGGTAGTTTATGGGTATCAGTGTACTTTTTAGCACTTTAGTTATGAGTTTGATGCTACGGCGTTGTAGTGTAAAACTCATAACTACTGGCTTTAAAATGCATTGGGGATCTTGGAGGTAGAGGGTGCACCGCTCACTTTTTGGCCTCCCAGGACCGACTCGTAATACCAGCGCTATGGAAGTCCTATAGAAAAAAGATTTTGCAAAGTTTACGTAAGACGTTTTGCGGTAAGGCCAAAAAAGTGTGCGGTGCCCCTAAACCTGCAAGACTCGTAATAGCAGCGGTAGTGAAAAAGCAGCGTTAGGACCTGTTAACGCTGCTTTTTCAGCCTAACGCACAACTCGTAATCTAGTCGATTGTTTTTTTATTTTAATAAAAGCCATTGAGCCTTTGTAACTGTCTATTTATTTATATTTTTTTTTTATTAATTACTTTTATTAAAGAGGTTTTGAAAGCACATTACATATTAGCACAGTGAAATGTTTGATGATAGAAAGATCATACAAAATAAGTGTCAAATATGAGTTCTGCATTTACAGATCTCTCTAAATTCAAGTGTCTAAAACTTGAAACAATCAGCTAAGTAGGGGCTATGTAACTGTAACCTATAAAATATTTCCTGATTTACTATATTACTGCACTAAAAAAGGTAATTATCATGCAGGGATCATACAGGAACTTGCCCACATCCTCATGCAAGTTAAAAGTGTTTCATCTTCTTCTGCTTGATTGCAAGGCATTTTATTGTTGTCATTTGAATAGGAGTTGCTCCCATAAAACATTGAAGACCTGATTCATCTCAGTTTATTTTCCCAAAGAACTTGATGTGATCAGACAAACCACTTATGCATGTCTGTATATTGTAGTTAAAGGGACAGTAAAGTCATAATTAGACATTCATGATTTGGACAGAACATACAATTTTAAACAACTTTCCAACTTACTTCTATTATGTAATTTGCTTACTTCTCTTGTTATCCTTTGATGAAAGGTTTATCTAGGTAAGCTCAGGAGCAGCAAAGAACCTAGGTTCTAGCTGCTGATTGGTGGCTGCATATATTTACTGATTGCCATTGACTAAACCATATGTTCAGTTAGAAACCAGTAGTGCATTGCTTCTTCTTAAACAAATGATACCAAGAAAATGAAGCAAATTTTATAATAGAAGTATAAAATGATATGTTCTACCTAAATAATGAAATATTTTTGGGGGGTTTAATGTCCCTTTAAGGTACACAGCCAAGTCTTAAATTTGTTTTTTAAGGTTAATAGGGTATTATTATGTATATTACTTGGCAGAGTTAGGTTTCTCAAAACTCAACTAAGATGGCTTCTCACCTTAATTTGCTTGTCTCTTATTCCTGTTACATTAATTTTTCCTCTTCTGCTATTCAGCATTCTCCCCTCTAAGAAAAGGGAACATGCAAAATTGAATTGCTCTTCATGGTTCATATACAACCTCTAAGCGAACAGCATTTAGAGAATAATGACTTTGAGTCTGTTCTCTAAACAATTACTTGCTGCTGTCTCAAGAGCAAGTGCTGTTGAACATTTTCCCCTTGGAAATATTTCATACTATAAGTATGCTTGTAACTGTTCCTAAAGCTCATCTGAAATTGTTTCTAATAACTCTGTCTATGACGGATTTAAATGAATCCTTGAAGCTAAAAACCCCCCATTCTTTAGCCTAAACAAACGCTTTTAAAAAGTCACATTTGTTTAATATCTATCTATCTATCTATCTATCTATCTATCTATCTTTAATATAGTCTAATTTTAATAGACAAAAACAAAAAATTATGGCTTTATGTTAAAGCGATACTAAACCCACATTTTTTATTTTATGATTCATATAGAGCATGCAATTTTAATCAACTTTCTAATTTACTCCTATTATCAATTTTTCTTCATTCTCTTGGTATCTTTATTTAAAAAAAGCAGGAACAAAAGCTTAGGAGCCGGTCAATTTTTGGTTCAGCACCTGGATAGTGCTTGCTGATTGGTGGCTACATTTAGAAAAATTGATAATAGTATTAAATTATAAAGTTGCTTTAAATTGCATGCTATATCCAAATCATGAAAGAAAAAAATTTGAGTTTAGTATCCCTTTAAGTTAGAAACAAGGTTGGATATATTATGAGACAAAACAGTGAGCTTTATTTTGGCAGATCTAGTTGAAATTAAAGTATTTTTATTCCACTCCTATTGACCTTTTCCCTTCCCTATGTAGTCTTATTTACATTAATCGTTCTCTCCACCTAACCTTCAATTGTAGTTTTATTATTGCATATTTAATTTCAACTATTTGATTTTTTAAAAGACGTATTTGATGTATTATTTTTTTTCTAGTAAAGATTATAAGAAAGACTTTATTCATATTGTCATTTAAAGAGTATGGCCTAGATTGCAAGTGGAGTGGATACAAATATTAGCGCTATTGGGTGTTTTCATTGCTTGAGAGCTATACATATTGCTTCCATTTTTGTTCTCAAGTCCAAAATTATTTTTTATTGCTTGAGCCATAGGGGCATATTTATGATGCCCCGTGTTTCTGGCAAGCCTGCAGGCTCGCCAGAATCAGCAGTTATGAAGCAGCGGTCACAAAGACGGCTGCTCCATAACTTGTCCGCCTGCTCTGAGCAGGCGGACAAACATTGCCGGAAATCAACTCGATTGAGAACGATCGGGTTGATTGATACCCCCCTGCTGTCTGCAGGGGGGCAGCGTTGCACCAGCAGCTCTTGTGAGCTGCTGGTGCAATGCTGAATACGGCGAGCGTATTGCTAGCCGCATTCAGAGAGGTCTGGCAGACCTGATCCGCAGTGTCGGATTAGGTCCGCCAGACCTTGATAAATAGAGCCCATAGTCTATTTTGCATTAACATCTTTGTGGATGTGTTAAATCCATCATATAATTGACGTCTATGGGGGTGCACAGTAACATTAATGCCAGATTATCCTCAATGCTTAGTTAATGGAGCACAAAACATCTGCTCAAGTAGTGGAGTTCTTCATTTAGTTCTGTGCTATACTATAACAATGAAACTTAAAGGAATACTACACCCAATTTATTTTATTTCATGATTCAGATAGAGCATGCAATTTAAAGCAACTAATTTACTCCTATGATTAATTTTTCTAATAACAAATATTTTCTAAAAACAAATATCCCTTCTAATATGCAAACTGTCATTGTTATATTTGTCAATATACTACTTCCGTGTTACATATACCAATAAATAGGTGTACCAATCTAACAAAGATGAATCTATCCTATCATGTGCACATATATAGTTTATTATGTGATGTGGGTTATGTGTGTATCGGAGAGATCTTTCAAAGTCCCCACCTATATGAATATAAAATATATAGACTAAATAAGTAAGTAGCCAACTAAAACTAACACTGAACTTTCCTACTGCTACTTGTGAATATCACACATGATCTAGACAATAGAATTTGTTCTGATCATTTGGGGTTTACACTCTATAACTTCCCAAAGGAAAAATGTATATACATACAGAATAGAATTTAGCAGAACCTGAGTAGAACAGGATATGCTGTGTGATCGTAAAGGAAGAATTTATCCTATATGATCCTCTACACTACATACTATACCATGATTATGTGTTTTATAGATAGACATACCGAACCAGTAGCTAAAAATATATACTCAATGCTCCCCCTATTACAATGCTTATGGCATTCTATTGTAACGCATCCCTAAGATGTGTGGGTGTATTTACACCATATATATATATATATATATATATATATAATGTATTAAAAATATATTTACTGCATTTGTTCAAAAACCTGCTATATAGCCAAAACATGTGTGTATAAGGGCAACATAGATTCGAGAAATTTAACAACTCTATTGAACCTATTGTATTCCTAACTTTAAAAAAATGATGATGAAATAACTTTACTCCCAAAAGTTAATTAGATCAAATTGGTGTGGTTATTAATTAGTTGTTAGTTGTGAAATAAACTCTATGAGAGGGTCTCCATTGTTTCCAAAGAGTTTATTAGGAATCAATGTATGTTAATAATAAGATAAATATGTACAGGTATATATACACATCTATTTTACAGCAAAACAGTCCAAATAATTAATACAGGACAACTCTACTACAACCCCAATTTGTGCAATACTGCCAAAATAACCCTAGGAATATACTTAGCCAAAATCACCAATGTGTCAAACATCAGCCATCATTTTCATCAGGAGATGGAAGAGGGTAAAAAGAGGGATAGGTTGTGGTGTTCCAGTTTTTATACCCCAATCCAATAGGGAGTGGTTTATCAAATGCCAAAAAATATTATATATATAAAATATAAAATATTATGTTATACCCACTAGTACAGAAGAACACAGTGGGAGGGAAAACCTTACAGGGAAAATTCTCCCACTATCCCTTTGGTATATCATTCCCTCGGCGATAGGAGCTCTTCTGTACTTTCCTAGGACTGTCAATTCCTAGTCTAACTTTATACAATTCATTTAAAAAAATTCACTCAATATTATGCATAGACACATGCAGGCCCATTTATCAAGCTCCGTACGGAGCCATGTTTCTGGCGAGTCTTTAGACGCGCCAGAAACACAACTTATGAAGCAGCTCCATAACCCTGTCCACCTCGAAGGAATGAAAAGAGATTAAAACCAGGCATATATTTACTTCACACTACAACAATCCATCTGCAGTAGAAACCACATTCACAGTTATTAACTTCAAGTTGGGTTGTGCCTCCATCATTGCATCATCCCACTCGCCCCTTACTTAAACTTATGTTGCTTGTCCCTATATGAGTATTTACCCCTTTATGCCATATATTATTTTGGCCTAATTCCTCATTTTACATGTCTTGCATGTGGCCTCCCAAAATTAATCACAATGGAGATATCTGTTTTTTGTTGTTTTAAAAAAAAAAAAAAATGCATTAATTAACTATGCATTCTAAATATTGGCATATTTAAAACTTAATTATGAAAACACAATTATTAATTGAACTTAAAACTAAAGTACACATCACATGATACAAATGCACTGCAAACAAATATGCTTATAAACAAAAAATAATGATTTAATTTGAGCACTCCAGCTCTGTCAGCTGTTTTTTTAGAAACCAAAATTCACCTCTCATTCTCCTGTTTTGTTGTTTGAGTTCCCAATAACTTAAATTGGCCTTATTGCTTATCTCATTTGGCCTCAGCCTCCAATTATGCTTATTTTCTCCTCTGTTAGTATCGCCATTTAAATTCCTGTCTCTCCAGTTTCCTGTATTTGATGCTCTATTATTCTGATATCCCCAAACATGTCTCCTGTTGCCCCTCTGCTTGTGAATATTCAGATTGTTCTCAATTGACTGTTTCACTGCAGAAATTGCCTTTATGGTGTATGGGTGATAATTCCACCACTTCTCAGCTCTAGTAAGCACCATTTCTAACTAAGTTTGTGGAGTTTGGATCATACAGCTTTACAAACTCACTACATTTTCTAGGGAGAGCTTCAAGTACCCTCTGTATGTCAGCTGGTGACCCCCAGACCATTTGGGTCTGTGGTTGGCACAGCACACACCAGAATAAAACTCTTTTTGCTACATCAAATGGTCCATCTTGAGGTTTCATGGTAATTTCACTAATCTCTTTTTCTAGACTAGTAAAATTGAAAAAGGTTTTAACTATTCTCCCAGCCTTATCAGATATGATTGAGTTGAATCCTAATAGCCTGTTGGCATAGGGGCCCATGGCATCTTGAAGCAATTCTATCCATTCCTGCATGCTCATACATATTTGTATAGCTTTTTCAACCCCTTGTGAAACCAATGGGAAAAGTTATTAAAGCTGTTTGTGGGGATTGTGCCCCACCATTTCTGAAAAATATCTTTATCTGCTGCATTCATAGGCCTAGTCTGATTTTAAAAACCTGTAGGAACTTTCAGGGTGTTAAAATTCTCAGATATTATGACAGGGGCAATTGGAACAGAACTTGGGTTTTTAGTGGGGCCCACTGGCATTTTATCTTGTTTTATTACTTGTTTTGGCTCTCTCCTTTGTGGCAGTAAGTGATCACAATCTGCATTGTTCCCAGAAATATCACTAATTATTTTTTCTTTTTGTTTTTTTTTTAATCTGTAGCTCACTAATTTTATTTGAGTATTCGTTTATGCTGTGTTCCGTTAATTTTAATTGACGTAATTTACCAATCTGTATGGTGTTAAAGCAGAAAGCTAATTACAATCTCTGTCAGTCTGTGTTTTATCTAACTTTAATTTCAAATCTTTATTTTGCTCTGTCAAGTCTCCAATTATGTGTGTCAGTCCCCTTATTGTTGAAATCACTGCCTGTGCTATCATACATTTTCTTTTATTATTATTAATCTTTTTAAGAGTTGCTACCTGTGTTAGTATCTCTAAGAAACTTTCACAGTTGGGGGTTCTTAGCTTCTGGGATGAAGAATGGACCATTATATTTATGGATATAGTAGTCACAAACCTTTTGCGAAATATAGTTTTTCCCAGGCATTTTAGCAGATAACAGGTATCACACGAAAAGAAAAAATAAATATACCTAACTAGACTTCCAATGTAAATAAAATATATTTCTCCTTTTAAAGGTGTTTAAACCATCAATACTAGCCTAAATAATTGAAGGAGAGAGATAAAAGGGGAAAAAAAGTGAACAAAGTAAAGCAAGGGAGCCTTTTTTTCTGATATATTCCCAAAACAATTAGCTAAAGCAATGGAAGCATACAGTATTACATTGAGGAAAAACTTTAATAATATTTTAAATTTTGATTGTTTAGAAGAAGGGGGGGGGGGTCAGATTAATCTTAATGTACATTTTAAGGCAAATAAATAGTATTAAAGATAAAAACCCAATAAACCCGTTTGGTAAGTTTAAGCAAATTTAACTTTTCTTTGGTTTAGAATTTTTTAAATGCTAATTTCAACTGTAGTTTGGTTCCAGGATTTATTCCAAACACAGGCTATAAAAAGAGTAAACAAGTTGCTCTTAGCAAAGGTTTTTTGTTTTTCTAAATGCAAATTTTAACTTTTGTTACCCCAAAAAAGGTTACACCTTGTGTTGTATTCCATACAAACCTAATTAAAAATCTAAACCATCTGCTCACAAATATTCAATGTAATAATAAAGAGGAAATACTTTTGCTGATCCAATCAGCCAATCAGATTGAGCTTGCATTCTATTGGCTGATCGGAACAGCCAATAGAATGCAAGCTCAATCTGATTGGCTGATTGGATCAGCCAATCGGATTGAACTTGATTCTGATTGGCTGATTCCATCAGCCAATCAGAATATTCCTACCTTAATTCCGATTGGCTGATAGAATCCTATCAGCCAATCGGAATTCGAGGGACGCCATCTTGGATGACGTCCCTTAAAGGAACCGTCATTCGTCGGGAGACGCCGGAAGAAGAGGATGGATCCGCGTCAGCTGCTTCAAGATGGACCCGCTCCGCACCGGATGGAAGAAGATCGAAGATGCCGCTTGGATGAAGATGTTTGCCGGTCCGGATGTCCTCTTCTTGCCGGATAGGAGGAAGACTTTGGAGCCTCTTCTGGACGTCTTCAGCACCGGATGCCAGGACGGATCGGTGATACCTGTTGAGGTGAAGACAAGGTAGGAAGATCTTCAGGGGCTTAGTGTTAGGTTTATTTAAGGGGGGTTTGGGTTAGATTAGGGGTATGTGGGTGGTGGGTTGTAATGTTGGGGGGGGTATTGTATGTTTTTTTTTTACAGGCAAAAGAGCTGATTTTCTTGGGGCATGCCCCGCAAAGGGCCCTGTTCAGGGCTGGTAAGGTAAAAGAGCTTTTAACTCTATTAATTTAGAATAGGGTAGGGCATTTTTTTATTTTGGGGGTCTTTGTTATTTTATTAGGGGGCTTAGAGTAGGTGTAATTAGTTTAAAATTGTTGTAATCTTTTTCTTATGTTTGTAAATATTTTTTTATTTTTGTAACTTAGTTCTTTTTTATTTTTTGTACTTTAGTTAGTTTATGTAATTGTAGTTATTTGTAGGAATTGTATTTAATTTATTTATTGATAGTGTAGTGTTAGGTTTTATTGTAGGTAATTGTAGGTATTTTATTTAATTAATTTATTGATAGGGTAGTGTTAGGTTTAATTATAACTTAGGTTAGGATTTTTTTTACAGGTAATTTTGTTATTATTTTAACTAGGTAACTATTAAATAGTTCTTAACTATTTAATAGCTATTGTACCTGGTTAAAATAATTACAAAGTTGCCTGTAAAATAAATATTAATCCTAAAATAGCTACAATGTAATTATAATTTATATTGTAGCTATATTAGGATGTATTTTACAGGTAAGTATTTAGCTTTAAATAGGAATAATTTATTTAATAAGAGTTAATTAATTTCGTTAGATTTAAATTATATTTAACTTAGGGGGGTGTTAGGGTTAGGGTTAGACTTAGCTTTAGGGGTTAATCCATTTATTATAGTAGCGGTGAGCTCCGGTCGTCAGATTAGGGGTTAATAATTGAAGTTAGGTGTCGGCGATGTTAGGGAGGGCAGATTAGGGGTTAATACTATTTATGATAGGGTTAGTGAGGTGGATTAGGGGTTAATAAGTGTAGGCAGGTGTCGGCGACGTTGAGGGGGGCAGATTAGGGGTTAATACGTGTAGGCAGGTGTCGGCGACGTTGAGGGGGGCAGATTAGGGGTTAATAAATATAATATAGGGGTCGGCGGTGTTAGGGGCAGCAGATTAGGGGTACATAAGGATAACGTAGGTGGCGGCGCTTTGCGGTCGGCAGATTAGGGGTTAATTATTGTAAGTAGCTGGCGGCGACGTTGTGGGGGGCAGGTTAGGGGTTAATAAATATAATACAGGGGTCGGCGGTGTTAGGGGCAGCAGATTAGGGGTACATAGGGATAATGTAAGTTGCGGCGGTTTACGGAGCGGAAGATTAGGGGTTAATAATATAATGCAGGGGTCAGCGATAGCGGGGGCGGCAGATTAGGGGTTAATAAGTGTAAGGGTAGGGGTGTTTAGACTCGGGGTACATGTTAGAGTGTTAGGTGCAGACGTAGGAAGTGTTTCTTCATAGGAAACAATGGGGCTGCGTTAGGAGCTGAACGCTGCTTTTTTGCAGGTGTTTTTTTTGCAGGGTTTTTTTTTCAGCTCAAACAGCCCCATTGTTTCCTATGGGAGAATCGTGCACGAGCACGTTTTTTAGGCTGGCCGCGTCCGTAAGCAACTCTGGTATCGAGAGTTGCATTTGCGGTAAAAATGCTCTACGCTCCTTTTTTGGAGCCTAACGCAGCATTTTTTTGGACTCTCGATACCAGAGTTAAATTTATGGTGCGGCCAGAAAAAAGCCTGCGTAGCGTTAACAACCCATCTACCGTCTTCCTGTGGGAGGAGCAAGGAGGAAGGCGTGCTTGCTCTGGGCTCCCTCGAGTGAGGAGCAAATTCAAACAACTGAAACCCCGCCACGAATCCCTATTACCTGGGGCAAAAGATTTACCCGGTCTGGGGGACAGAAAAAGCGTGGTAGACGGAAGTCAACTCACCCTGGGCAAATAAAGTGGACGTACTATGCCTTCCAAGAGGTTGCTATAAACAGTACACCCAAAGCCAAACGGAGAAAAAGATACAGCCGGACTGTGGAGGTAACTCCGGGATTACCTGATTCCTGAGAGGTGGAGATCCGAGGGGCAGTGGAGGACCCGGTCCGGGAGACTGCTGGAACCACCGCCTGCTGAATAGCCCAGATAGCGGCTACAATCCCCCCCCCATACCGGAAAGTCGGCCGGGAATCATGATGTCATAGCGGCTTGGCGACGCCGACGTAAGGAACAAGTAAGCGAGAGTGGAGCTGAGGTCAGCAGAGGCCGCATATCGCAGACCCCCCTGGTGGGGTAAAGGTGGCAGCTAGACTTTTCAGTGACCGGCCGTGAAGCAATGGGGGGGTAAGTATAAACAGACTATGTATATCGGCAAATAAATCAGAAGTTGGCAAATATCTATGTGATGTGGCTTAATAGGGGTTGGCAGAGCAGCAGGAAGGCCCATAATTCTAAAATAACCAGGGCGAGCTGTGACATTAATCTCTGATAGAAACCTACTCAAGTATACACATACAGTCTCCGGAATCTTGGAAATAGAAGAGCCCCCTTACACATATTACTATACAGAGAGCCCCCCTCCTTAAAACTTTATTATTTGCGAAAGCATGGTGACCATAATATGAAAAGATTGACATATATAGTTCAGTGGAGCAAAGTATGAGCACTGATGCATGGAAAGCTGTGAGAGAAATTTGATGCTCTAATACCATGAAGCACTGGAGGAAACCAATTATAGAGTGCATGGAGTATGGGGTCTGAATCACCTAAAAGAACATAAGGGCGGCAGGAGGAGGGAACTGGTGTAAACTGACTGTTAATGAGAAATGCAGCAGCTATAGTTTTATGGAAGCTGCTAAAGACTCTAACACACTATATATATATATTGGGACAATGATTCAACAAAAGTTGTCTGTAATTATGGTGGTTTAGGAAGGGCAAACTGGAACTTGAACTTGAACAAAGTATTGTAGCTAATTGCATGACCACTGCCTCTTTGACTGAAGATTTTCTTTCTCTTTTTTTTTTTTTCTCTTTCCTTTTTTTTTTCTCTTCTCTTTTTTTCCTTCTCTCTTTTTTTTTTCCTGCTATTTAGTCTGCTGAAACATAAAAAAGCTGCATGTAAAGTGAAAAATTATAATTGCTGTTTCTAAAAGGAAAATCATAGACATTTTGTTTATAGAGCTTTGAGAAGTGTAAAAGACGTAACTTACGTTATAATTGGTTGCACAAGGAAAGAGCTTTAAGGCAATGTAAGAAATTAAGTCTATAAATACAAAGAATAGGCAGGGAATATATGTGGTATGCAGCAAGAGATTAACTAAGATAGAAAAACCTGGGGACAGATCCCTGTTCAATGGGTATTAAGGTGTACTGTTGGTGGAAAAATTGTTACAGAGAGTATGATAATATCTAGGCAACTAAAGATATTTGACAAACCTAAAAAAGGGTATGTAAATGAATGAGTAAAGTGTTATATAGGCAAGGAGTCTGCATGAAGCCCACATAGTAGTAGCAAGGAGCAGTAAAAACAATTAACTACGGTATGGGCCATAAGTGATTCATTGTGCTAAATATATTGGTTTCTCAGGGGAATTAAAAATAAATACTTTATAATATTTAATATACAGGAGCTGGAGGAAAGTTGGAGCTTGGGTGGCAAGCTAGGTTACAGATTTAAGTGTTAGTATCATATTTCTTTAAGGAATAGAGCGGCCAAATAAGTATACTGGCAGTGGAAATATAGACACATTAGGGGAACTAAATAGACAAATTCAAAGAAAAAGCGCATGACTGTATGAAGTAACAGTAGTATCTAACTGTGCCAAATAGTGAAGATATAGGCTCTAACGGGTTTAAATCAAGGGATTGTGATTCTAAATTAATCCAGGGCACTAGATCATAAAAAGAGGAAATAGGCACAGAGGAAATAACATAATATAGTGTGAAAGTACAGCGTGTCCGCAGGGGTGAGTTTTTATACCTTATAAAAAAGGGACTGAGTAATTAGAAGGCGCAAAAGGGAAAAAAGGAGCACAAATGGAAAAATATGTCACAAACGTGAAAAACAAATCACCAGCAATGCCACTAAAAAGAGACAAAAGGCAGAAAGCACAAAGTGAAATTAGCAATACAGAAGCTAACGTTCAGAGCCCAGAGAGAAATTTAGAAACACAGCTCACAATAAATCAATTGGCAGACCTAATATTACCCCAATTCGAAATTGTTAAAAAAGAGATCTCAGAGTTATCCCAGGAAATCAGGCAATTTTCGATCAGATTAACTGAGGTAGAAAATAGGGTGTCCGATGCAGAAGATAAGTTAATTACTCAAGGGTCAACAATGGATAAACACGCAGAAAAAATTAATGCATTGCAGGCAAAGATAGAAGATTTGGAGGATAGGTCACGGCGGAGCAATATCCGTGTAGTTGGGCTGCCCGAAACAAACGGACAGGAAGACCTACTGACCTTTGGTGCAGTTACATTACCCAACCTGCTAGGTATGCAACCCGTAAATGGGGCTTTGCTGGTAGAGAGAGCACATAGGATCGGAACACTAAGACAACCTAGAGAGAGTAACACCAGGCCAAGAGTGCTCATCATTAAATATTTGAATTTTCAGGATAAAGCCAGCATAATGTATCACTATAGAAAGAACAGAACACTTTTGATAGGGGACAAACCAATTTTGATCTTCCAGGATTTTTCGGTGGAGACATCGGGGAAACGGCGTGCTATGGCACCGTACTGTACAGCGCTGATAAAAGCTGGACTGAGAGCCTCTATGAGATATCCAGCTAAAATTACGGTACTGGGGATGGACGGTGTCATAGCACTCAATACGGTAGAAGAAGCAAAAGCTTTTTGTACTGAAAATAATATAGAAGTATAGGATATTAGTAGTTCAGCACGAACACAGAATAAGGAAGGTGTGGAATAGAGAGAGAGATGAAGAGGGGGGGGGGGTGGGGGAGTGGGAGGTCCAGGGGGTGGGGATTGCACCTTTTTTTTTTTTTTTTTTTTTTTTTTTTTCCCTTTTCTGACACCTAATAGAATAGAAAAGGATGAGTGTGGCAATTAATTGTGTATCATGGAATGTGGGAGGGATAACCTCCCCCATTAAGCGCAAGAACATTTTTAAATTATTGAAAAAGCAAAAGCCCGACATTATATTTCTGCAGGAATTGCACCTAAAAGCGGCTGAAATAGATAAATTGAGAACTAATTGGCTGGCAGAAGTCATTGCAACCCCATGCGTGTCACGTAAATGTGGGGTAGCTATACTATTGAATAGAAGTTTAGATTATGAGATATTAAAAACAAAATTGGACCCTCAGGGTAGATTCATTATTATGCAAATCAAAATAGATGAGAGAATATGGACCCTGTGTAATATATATGCACCCAACACATTTGAAGCTAATTTTTGGCAGCAGATAATAAAGGAACTGACACCGTATTTAGGCCAGAATTTGATAATAGCAGGCGACATGAACACAACGTCATATCCTGACACCGATAGATCTAAAGTGGGTCGCAGACAGGCATATCATCGGGAGGCAAGAATTTTTCGTAATTTTCTTAAAACTATTAAAGTACACGATATATGGCGTTTGCAACATCCGGACGAACGATCTTATACGTGCGAATCTAAGGCACATCAATGCTTTTCCAGAATAGATATGTTCTTAATAGATGAACATCTTTTAAAACATGAAATCAGGACACACATAGAAGAGATAATAATATCGGACCATTCAATAATCAGTTTCAGGATACTACTCCATGATAGGCCGAGCTCCAGGATAAACACTTTCAGATTTCCTGGCTATATGTCGGACACTCCAAAATTTAGTAACTGGGTCTCAAACAAGTGGAAAGAGTACATCGCACTCAACAGAGATTATGCTGATAAGCTGGAGATTTTGTGGGAGGCAGGTAAAGCGGTCATACGCGGCGAGATAAAGGTATATATGGTCAACTTAAATCGTAAAAATAAGGCGAGAGAAATTCAATTGGCAAATCAAGTTAGAAATGCATACGTGAGGTACTTGAATAGCTCTAACCGGGTTAACTGGGAAAAATATGTATATGCAAAAACAGAAAGGGAGCAATTTATGAAAGAAAAATGGGCGCATGAAGAGGCAAAATGTAGGGCAAGATTTCAAGGAGTACAGGGAGTTTCGGCAAAACACTTAGCTAAGATAACTAAGTTTCGTAAGAAACAAAATATAATCTCCACAATTAAGGAAGGTAAGAATACATACACCAGCCCCACAGCAATTAAAGAAGCATTTTTTCAATTTTATCAAAAGCTATACTCGAAGGAGGAAGTAAACACAGAAAGTAAGCAACAATTTTGGGAGCAGATAAAAATTCCTAAAGTAACGCCTGAGGCACTACAGCAGATTAATTCTCCAATTCTGGAAGGAGAGGTGTTAAGAGCTATTCAAAAAGCCAAATCAGGAAAAGCTCCTGGGCCGGATGGCCTCTCGGCTGAATTTTATAAGATGACTTCAGAAATAATAATAGGGACGCTAACTAAGTTATATAACGGCTATTATATTAAGAAAGAAATGAAATCCCCTTATTTTTCGGACGCAATTATATCATTAATATTAAAAAAAGGGAAAGATGCTACAAATTTATCATCATATCGCCCTATCTCATTATTAAATCACGACTACAAGATATTAATGTCTATAATAGCGGATAGATTAAAAAAAGCAATATCAGATCTAATACATCCAGATCAGGTCGGGTTCGTACCAGGAAGGAATTCTGTACGTAATATGAGACGGGTGTTAGCAACGGTGGAGCACTTTTTTTGGGCCGGGCAGGGCACCGCGGGGCAGAGAAGGAAACGGGGAGATAAAGATATTGCAATAGTAACAATAGACGCCGAAAAGGCATTTGATTCTATAGGATGGGACCACCTCTTTGAAACTCTGGAGAAGTTTGGCCTTGCCGGTGCCCTGCTCGACCTGATTAAACTGATCTATAAGACACCGAAATCACAGCTGCTAATCAATGGGGAATTATCTAAACCAGTAGTTCTTGAAAGGGGAACTCGTCAAGGGTGTCCACTTTCCCCTTTATTGTTTGACATTGCGCTCGAACCACTTGCCATATATATTAGACATAAAGTAGCCCCACTGAAGATAGGGGCAGAAAGAATGATGATCTCGCTCTACGCGGATGACATTTTACTTTTTTTGTATGACACAGTTGCCTGTATCCCACAACTTCTACAGATTATCAAGGTATTTAGCTCATTCACAGGCTACAAAATAAACCCCGCGAAATCTGAAATTTTATGGATAAATAAAACTAAGGCGAGTCAAAACACAATTTTCAAAGAGGTCCAGTATATTAGTTATCTAGGGATCAAAATTTCACGGAACCCTGGCGAGTGGTATCAGTTGAATTATAAAGAATTATTCGATAATATGGAATCAGAAATAGGAAAGTGGAACATGTATTATTTGTCACTATCTGCCCGTATCATACTGATAAAAACAATTTTCTTCCCAAAGATATTATTTCGCATGCAAAATTTACCATTAGTGATTAAAAAGAAAGATATTGACAAATATAATAGAGCATGTTCATTATTTATCTGGGGCAAGCAGAAGGCCCGTATATCAACTGAAAAACTGAGTTATGCAAAAAAACATGGTGGATTTGCCTTCCCTAATATTAGGTACTACAATTATGTAACTTTGATTAAATTCGGAATAGACTGGTTAACCGAGTCAGAATATATTACCTATTATAAACTAGAAACTGAGATAGTCAAACCTTTCAATCTGAAAGCAATGCTGCATTGTCCGTACAGGAATTTACCAAGTAATGTGGTGAATTTAGTAACATTCACTAGTATAGTCTGGGCATGGCAAAAATATTGTGATACAGTGGGCCAAGAATACCAAGTATCAGCACTGCTGCCGATTGTTGGGTGTGTAGATTTTTCACCGGGGTTACATAACAGGATCTTTCGTGAATGGCAAGGCATGGGATTGGAATACTTCTCACAAATAATAAAGGGGCCGGAGGGATTAATACGAACCTTCGAGAGCTTGGCGACAGAATATAATTTACCCGCTAAGCATTTTTATACATATCTCCAGATAAGACACTATATAAACACTTATATTATGAGATATGGTGCGGACTGGTGTCAGCCCGGGATTGAGCCGGGTCTAAAGCTATATCAGGCTGGAAAGCGTTCTATAGCTATATGGTATCAGAATATAATACAGAGGTTAGGAATGAGACAAATAAATTTGAATACAGAAAAATTTCTCAGATATTTTCCTTCCATACAAAGCGAAAATATAGTGGATAGTATTAAGAGGGCGGAGGAAGCCACGGAGAGAATTAGTTGGCGGGAGTCGCATGCAAAATTGATAAATAATTTTTATTTGACGCCAGAGAGAATTAGTGGTTGGGCCAGAACAACTCCAATAGGCTGTTATAAATGTAACTACGCAAAAGCAGATCTGATGCATTGCTTATGGAGCTGCCCGAAAGTACAGCAATTCTGGCGAAAAATTCAGTTCTGGCTCAACAAATATTTAATTGGTAGAATAAATTTGGAAGCAATACAGATATTTTTTTTGTATCAGACGGAAAATATAGGAGATAAAAATCTTACAAATCTGGCCATTTTGGCAGCACGCAGTCTCATATTCCAGAAATGGAAACATAAAGAGGTGCCAAATATGAAGGAGTTTATAAACAGCATGAAATTTCAAATGATAGTGGAAAGACAGGATCTAAAAAGCACAGACAAACATTACAAAAGGTATTTCAGTAAGTGGAAAAAATGTATCGAAGCCTGGCCGAGGGCGTTACAGCTGCAGTTTCTTGATCCTTTACAAAGCTCAGTTCCTTTTCTAAATCTAGTAGTAGCAGGAATTTTACCGGCACATTGGGTGAGGAGATGAGGCAACACATCCATCCTGCCATCCTGGATATAAATAAAAGAATAGTACAAGAGGGGCTTTTTTTTTTTTTTTTTTTTTTTTTTTTTTTTTCTTTGTGTGTCTCCCTCCCCCCCCCCCCGGCCTTCGACACTCTCGCCCGTAGTAAATAAGTTTTTCTTAGATAAAAATGGTAGATGTTGCGCGGACATTGACGAAAAGTAGATATAGAAGATGTTGAGAAAGTAGCCCTAATAGAGCGGATAGAAGATATGAAGGGTCTGAGAGAAGTATTGGATATCCGCAGGGTGGTAGTTATAGAAACACCAGATAAAGGTCGTCATCTCAGAGTGGTCATTAATCCTAGGTTTAAGAGTAAAAATGAACATGGACAAATGTATGTATTGGAAGACAGAGAATAAGACTGGCAATTAAGTATTGTGTACCGGGAGGGCCTTTATTAGGTCAGGAAGTGAATTGGATAGGTATATCATAGGTCTTATTTCCCGGGGATACCCGGGGGAAAGGATATTTGATTCAATGTATTGATGTTTCTAATGTGTTATTATTTTGTTGGTCTCCGTTTTTCAGTTTCTCTTAAATCTGTTGTCGGGTTGGTTCAAAGAATCCTTTCAGAATGTTGAGTTAGTTTAAAATTGGTATAGTATTATTTATAGAATTTAACATATGGTAATTTAAGATGACAATGAATGGAAATGCCACAATGCGGAGCTGCGTCTCCAATGATATGTATTATCAGATATAATTTTCAATAAATACATTTTTAAAAAAAAAAAAAAAAAAAAAAAAAAAAAAAACAACCCATCTACCGCCAAACTCCAAATCTAGGCCTTGGTATTCTTAGTTGAAAGCTTAACCTAGGAGGTTCATATGCTTATTTCTTAGACCTTGAAGTCCACCTCTTTCAGATTGCATTTTAACAGTTTTTCACCACTAGATGGTGTTAGTTGACGTATTTCATATAGATAACACTGTGCTCATGCACGAGAAGTTATCTGGGAGCAGGCACTGATTGGCTAGACTGCAAGTCTGTCAAAAGAACTGAAAAAAGGGGCAGTTTACAGAGGCTTAGATACAAGATAATCACAGAGGTTAAAAGTATATTATTATAAATGTGTTAGTTATGCAAAACTGGGAAATGGGTAATAAAGGGATTATCTATCTTTTAAAACAATAAAAATTCTGGTGTAGACTGTCCCTTTAAAAGATATAACCTGCAATATTCTAAAATGTATTCAACATATCTGATTCCTGCAAAACTATATGCATATATAGCATATGGATTTGTCTAAAACTTTGTGGCTGCCAAAATGTGGTTATTAATTAGTTTAAAAAAGTCTCAATTGGTTCCAAAGTTTATTAGGAATCAATATATGTTTATAATAAGAGAAATATTTACAGGTATATTTACAAATCTATTTTACAGCAAAACAGTCCAAATAATTAATACAGGGCAACTCCAATACAACCCCAATTTGTTCAATACTGCCAAAATAATCCTAGGAATATACTTAGCCAAATTCACCAATGTGTCCAACATCAGCCGTCATTTTCATCAGGAGATGGAAGAGGGTAAAAAGAGGGATAGGTTTTGGTGTTCCAGTTTTTTATACCCCAATTCAATAGGGAGTGGTTTATCAAATGCCATTCATAGGCTATTGGGAGTGTCCTTCTTAGACAGAGACTAGGCCAAGAATTAATAATAAGAATTAATTACTTGAATATTCAATTTTAAAACCAGCTATGTGAATTTCCATGGATAAAATATGTTTTAATAACAGCTAGATTAATATTTCAGTAATAAAATGTCACCACAATTGGGAATTAAACCCTTTTGGTAACCTAGTGTCTATGGTGAAGATCCAGACGGTCTCTCTCTTTAGAAGCAACCTACTGCGATCCCCACCACATTCTGGAATTTTTATTTTCTCAAAAAAAATTCCATTTCAGGAACTGAACCTCAATGAAATGTTTTACCAAAAGTGAGGAAACAACCAATTTTTTGATGTCCAATAAATGTTCCCTAATCTTGTCTCATGATTCCCGTGTTGTGCACCAAACATACTATAGTTTACAGTGGGAGAACCAGATCATGTATATAACATAATAGGAGAGACAGTTTAAACAAGACTCTAGTTTGGAAGATTTCCCATTAGCAAAGGACTCAAAATCAGGTCCATGATCCACATGGGAACAAGCAATGCATGTCCCCTAGTGACATTTATACATGCCCCTACAAGTTAACCATGAACTTGTCTTATTCTTTTTTCCTCCTCTTGTATAGGTAAACCTGCAGCCACTCTGTACAACCTTTTCTAACTTATCGTCTGCTGAAAGTATAGAAAAATGCTTCCTTATTATTTTGCAAATCTTTTCATACTGTGTAGAATATTCAGTAACAAAGGTAACTCCTTCATGTCTGGTAGAATTAGCTCTATTCCCTTGAACTTGCAAGAGACTTTTCTACTGAGTGAATTTCTCCTTTGTCTTTCGCAATGTCCCCATGTGAGTATCCTCTCACTTTTAGTCTTTTTATCAAGTCATCACTCTGCCTGGCATAATCCAATTCTTCTGTTGGCATAGAAGGGGCAAACTTTGCCCCCATAGCTGTCCCACATCTCTGGAGAAAGAAATCTCCTTCAAAAGAAAATAAATTATGTGTGAGTAAAAACTCAGCTATTCTCAATATGTATATTTGAAATTCTTGACCGTAATTAGTCATATACTTTAGAGAGTGTGCCAAAGCCTCTAAGCCACATGCATGTTAGATACTAGAATACAAAGAGGAGACATCTATAGTAAGCCATGAGTATCCTTTAATCCATTGAACTTCATCCAAGAGAGTCAACAAATGTTGTGTGTCTCTCAAATAACTCTTCAATGACAACATCAGTGGTTGTAAAATTCTGTCCAACCACTGTGGCAAAGGTTCACAGAGAGAACCTATGCCCAACACAATAGGTCTGCCTCTAATCTCAGTTAGAGATTTATGGACCTTCAGGAGCATATGGAAGATAGACAAAACAGGTTTATCAAAATACAAAAAAATAAAGGTTTGCTGATCATTGAACCCAGCATACAGACCGTCATCTAGAATGGATTTGAGTTCCAATTGGAATCTATTCAAGGGAAGCTTATTTTTCAATAATAGGAGGCATCCTCTAGCTGTCTTGTGGCTTCCTTTGAATATTGGTAGGGTAGAAAACAGATTTGGGCTGAAAGCCACTTTGTTCTTTAATTCCTTCAGTCCCACTGACTTGTTCTTGCTCAATTTGTAAGTCTTCAAGTATTTGTTCAGTATATTGATCATCAAAATCAAAATTTGTATCTGTAGTGTCTTTCTGATTGTTTACCTTGTGACCTGTACTTTATATTTCAGTGGTGCTGTCTGAAAAATAAAACTTTTTGAGAGTGAGCTGCCTTATGAGTCTATTAACATCTACTAGAGTCTGGAATATATTAAAACCGTGTGTAGGCACATAGTTCAGCCCATAGCTTAACACTTTGATTTCTACAGCACTAAGGGGGTAATCTGTCAGGTTAATGATACTTAATTGTGGTACTTGTTCCTCCAGTTTCCCCTTCTCAACTGATAGTGGGGTTGAAGTGTGTTTCCTCCTCCCCCTTCAGGTTCTTTTTGGTTTACCAGAAAAACCTGCTCATCATACTCAGTGTCCTCTCGGCCTGCCTCTTTCTGGTCTGCAGTACTCTGTTGCACTGATGATTGAAGGGTATCTATTTGGTTGTGTTTACTTACCCCCTGTTTTTCTCCTAACAACCTGCGTACCATCTCTCTCAACACTATCTGGTTTCAAAATGGATTTGACTTGTATATTTTTCTCTTTGCTGGTGCTAGGTGTAATTACATCTGACAAACCTGCTGAGTCTTCCCCAGAATCAATGTCAGTATCTGAAAACACTACTTTTTTGTTACTTTTTCCACTGCCTGACCTAAAGTTTTTCCACTGGGGGGCTGTTTGTTCTTATTATTCCTGTCCCTGGACCTGCCCCTGTTTCTACGTGTCCACTTGTAAACCTGACCAGTAGTGAAATCAGATTGGCCCCTAATAAACTTTGAATGTTTTATTTCAATGAGATCTGTTTTGTATCTGTGTATCTTTAAGTATCTTGTCATACTTGGATTAATTTGCTTTAAGCTGACTAGTATCTAAATCATTCTGTAAAGTAGTCATCTTATCCCTAATAGCATACAACTGTTTGTCCTTAAACTCTATTAACAAATGCATTAATTTAACAGAACAAACAGATAAAGTATTATTCCATCTTTCTACAAACTCAATGTCCTTAATTTCAAATGAGGGAAACTTTCTAACACGTAGACCTCTGGGAATTAGACCTAAATGGATATAGCACTCCAAAGTCCACTTTTCCCATTTCAATTTTGTTTCCTTTATCATTAAATCTTCCATGGACTTGAATTTATCACCCAGGGGATCACTGGAAGATACATAAAAAAAAATACTTTCAAAGTCCAGTGTTAGTTCATCTAAATCATCGATATTAGTGAGAGAATAAAAGTTAAGTTGGCTCCATTTTGCGGATTAAAGCAGGCAAAAAAAAAATATGACACCTAGGGGAAAAACAGGCAACACAAGCAATGAATGAGCCAAATTGAATTCCACCATTCACTGAGAGTAGAATGTTCTTGTCAGGGTATCTGTGAAATAATATTAAATAAACTACAGATGTATCACATAATTTAATATTTAGTTTTAGCTAATATCTAATTTCACATGAATTGGTCTCACTATAGCCCCCTCCCCCCTCACTGCTTAAGACAAGTTGAGGGCAAAAGGGAAACATTTGTACAATTAGTGAAGATAACTAACCCCTGTGGATAAGCATCCAAGGGGTCTACAATAATCAACTCTTTGAAGCACAAGTGTATGCACAAAAAAACAGTTTTTTTCATGAAAGTAGACTGCTTAACATGCGAAAGCTAAGTATCCCCTGCTAGGCTACATACACTGAATTCTAGACATCAAGACTCTATGAAAGATAAGAAAGAGAAGCATTTTTAACCCTGTAGTAGCTAGATGAATATAGAATCTAGCTCCTAGATTTAAGTGAGACAAACTCTCAAATATTTAATATGTGCCTCAGACTGTCCAAATAAATTGTATAAATGTGTATTTGTGGATCTGAGAAGAAATACCTAACAGTAACATATTAGATAAGTATTTGCTGAATTTAAAAGGTAGCTATATAGTCAATTTAAAATGTACAATTTACTTCAAAATGAATAACATTTGTTTTATTTTCCAGACATCTGAAATACAAACTGGATTCCAGATATGACTAGTAGATACTAATATATGAATGCCCATATAATTCTAATGTGCATAAGGGGTCTCCCCATAGTAAATATAGGGCAGATAGGGGGCACTCCAGCCCCAAAACTAAGGTCCCTAGGAAGGCCCAAGATACATCTAATAAGGTATATGACACCCCTAAAATAATTAATTTCTTAAGTGGTGCAATACCTAAATTTTCCAACAAGGGAAGCAATTCTATATTTGACCACATAGAGGCCTTTGAAAACGTTTTATTCATAATGAATGTTACTAGTGAGAAGTAAAAAATTGAATTTCTGCCCTGGGTATTTGAGGGTAAACATCACAAATTTGAGTGAAACAAAATGACAGTGCAAAAAGGAGTTTGGGCAATATCGCACTAAAACAGCTGCGAAAATAGCTGTGTACGGTTTAAAATGTAGCGCCAATCAAAGCCCTATAGAATTACTTTCTGTACTGAAAAGTGCGTACAGTATGGCCGAAGACTACCCCATATTTGAAAGCTCAGAATTTGTGAATTTATTTTACGAAGCATTCCCAGCACACATCAAACTTAATTTGGCTAGAGATTTTGATGAGCACTGCTCTTTGGACTGGCTGATCAAAGAGAGTACAAAGTTATACTCTATTCAGCAGTCCAGTGAACAGGGGGTTAAAAGGGAACCACAGCCCAGCCCCAAAATTGTGGCATAAACTAGGGTGTTACCTAGCCCCTCAATTTGGAGTCTAAAAAGAAGAGTTATGCGGAGGTGGCACGAGAAAACAGGCCTTCCCCACAAAGTTTAAACTCTGCCCCTCCCCCAACATGAACCGAGGTGCAGAGAGAATATACTCAAAATGGGGGGCATACCCAGACAAATAGTTATCCCCGTAAAAATAAATACCAAAAGTGGCAAAAATACTCTCAGGGTAACCAGACACCCCAAATAAATAGTGCTCCCCAAGATATTAATGCTGAACAAGTTGAACCCCAAAGACAACCATGTAAAAATAGAAATAATAGCTATGATTCTGAGGGATCCCAAAAATCCAGGAATCAATACCCTGTGATATAAAAAAATTGGTCCATGGGTAAAAAGAGCTTGTACAATCAAGTGGGCCAACTTAGTACACCGTTAAATCAATTATGTACACTATTCACTAATATGAGTCGTTTTGATGGCTCAGCACCCTAACAATCCTTTTTTAGGGGTAAAGCCAGTGGGCAGCAATGGGCCACAGGCACAATCATAAATACTGTGGTATTACCTGAGAGAGAGGGGAGAGATATACCAAATGAAATGATAAATGTCAATAATGGTACTAATCATGTTCTCTGCTTGCAGCCCAGAAATAGATGATGGTTTAGCTGTGCTGACAAGCAACCTCAGCCTGGAAGCTCTAACAAACCTCTTCTTTTACAGTTTTACCTTAACCTTATTTCCAGAGATGCAGTACACAGGAACCCTGTTAGCCCTATTATAGTGGAAAAGACTGGTAAGAATGAAATTTCGATACCCACGATCGAATCATGCTAATTTTATGTGTGAAATGGTAGAAACTGCAGGGAGATATTATGTATTAGCTGAGCTCCAAAATTCAGTTTCCAACCCTATCATGGGATTAATTGATACTGGATCTCAGGCAACTATTTTATCCCACACGTACTACACACAGATAAATGAGCTAACAACCCACAAACCTAAACTAAAGGAATTTAATGGTTCACTAATAGGCATTGGGGGTGACACTCTCAAAGACTACGGTACTGCATGGTTAAAGCTAAAGCTGGGGACAGGGTAATAAGGCATGCTGTCATTATAGAGGATCTACCAACTTATCATTTAATAATAGGTAGGGATCTCCTGAAATGGTTAAACACCATAATTGATTGCATAAATAATGTAATTTGGTCACAAGTAAAAAGTCCTATTAATTATGAGTGGTCCGGGATATCTTGCACCAGACATAACTGTCACGTGGTGGAAGAGAAGCCAGATGCTGTGGAGATTCATTTCAGGAATAACTCTGTACCTACAAATGGATAATCAGATTCCCCTAAGTAACTCTTGGCTAGATTTAGAGTTTTGTCGGTAAGGACCCGCATAGCTAACGCTGGCTTTTTTCTGGCCGCACCTTTAAAAAAAAACTCTGGTATTGAGAGTCCACAGAATGGCTGCGTTAGGCTCTAAAAAAGGAGCGTAGAGCATATTTAACGCCACTGCAACTCTCAATACCAGAGTTGCTTACGGACGCGGCCAGCCTCAAAAACATGCTAGTGCACGATTCCCCCATAGGAAACAATGGGGCTGTTTGAGCTGAAAAAAAGCCGCGTTCAGCTCCTAACGCAGCCCCATTGTTTGCTATGGGGAAACACTTCCTACGTCTGCACCTAACACTCTAACATGTACCCCGAGTCTAAACACCCCTAGCCTTACACTTATTAACCCCTAATCTGCCGCCCCCGCTATCGCTGACCCCTGCATATTATTATTAACCCCTAATCTGCCGCTCCGTAAACCGTCGCTACTTACATTATCCCTATGTACCCCTAATCTTCTGCCCCTAACACAGCCGACCCCTATATTATATTTATTAACCCCTAATCTGCCCCCCACAACGTCGCCTCCACCTGCCTACACTTATTAACCCCTAATCTGCCGACCAGACCTGAGCGCTACTATAATAAAGTTATTAACCCCTAATCCGCCTCACTAACCCTATAATAAATAGTATTAACCCCTAATCTGCCCTCCCTAACATCTCCGACACCTAACTTCAATTATTAACCCCTAATCTGCCGACTGGAGCTCACCGCTATTCTAATAAATGTATTAACCCCTAAAGCTAAGTCTAACCCTAACACTAACACCCCCTAAGTTAAATATAATTTTAATCTAACGAAATTAATTAACTCTTATTAAATAAATTATTCCTATTTAAAGATAAATACTTACCTGTAAAATAAATCCTAATATAGCTACAATATAAATTATAATTATATTATAGCTATTTTAGGATTAATATTTATTTTACAGGTAACTTTGTGATTATTTTAACCAGGTACAATAGCTATTAAATAGTTAAGAACTATTTAATAGCTAAAATAGTTAAAATAATTAAAAATTTACCTGTAAAATAAATCCTAACCTAAGTTACAATTAAACCTAACACTACACTATCAATAAATTAATTAAATAAAATACCTATAATTATCTACAATTAAACCTAACACTACACTATCAATAAATAAATTAAATACAATTCCTACAAAAAAATACAATGAATTAAACTAACTAAAGTACAAAAAATAAAAAAGAACTAAGTTACAAAAAATAAAAAAATATTTACAAATATTAGAAATATATTACAACAATTTTAAACTAATTACACCTACTCTAAGCCCCCTAATAAAATAACAAAGCCCCCCAAAATAAAAAAATGCCCTACCTTATTCTAAATTACTAAAGTTCAAAGCTCTTTTACTTTACCAGCCCTGAACAGGGCCCTTTGCGGGGCATGCCCCAAGAAGTTCAGCTCTTTTGCCTGTAAAAAAAAACCATACAATACCCCCCCAACAATACAACCCACAACCCACATACCCCTAATCTAACCCAAACCCCCCTTAAATAAACCTAACACTAAGCCCCTGAAGATCTCCCTACCTTGAGTCGTCTTCACCCAGCCGAGCCAAATTCTTCATCCAAGCGGAGCAAGAAGAGGTCCTCCATCCGGTAGAAGTCTTCATCCAAGCGGGGCAGAAGAGGTCTTCCATCCGATTGAAGTCTTCATCCAAGAGGCATCTTCTATCGTCATCCATCCGGAGCGGAGCGGCAGCATCCTGAAGACCTCCGACGAGGAACATCCATCCTGGCCAACGACTGAACGACAAATGACGGTTCCTTTAAATGACGTCATCCAAGATGGTGTCCCTCGAATTCCGATTGGCTGATAGGATTCTATCAGCCAATCGGAATTAACGTAGGAAAAATCTGATTGGCTGATTGAATCAGCCAATCAGATTGAGCTCGCATTCTATTGGCTGATCGGAACAGCCAATAGAATGCGAGCTCAATCTGATTGGCTGATTGGATCAGCCAATCGGATTGAACTTGATTCTGATTGGCTGATTCCATCAGCCAATCAGAATATTCCTACCTTAATTCCGATTGGCTGATAGAATCCTATCAGCCAATCGGAATTCGAGGGACGCCATCTTGGATGACGTCATTTAAAGGAACCGTCATTCATCGTTCAGTCGTCGGCCGAGCAGGATGTTCCGCGTCGGAGGTCTTCAGGATGCTGCCGCTCCAGTCCGGATGCATGACGATAGAAGATGCCTCTTGGATGAAGACTTCAATCGGATGGAAGACCTCTTCTGCCCCGCTTGGATGAAGACTTCTACCGGATGGAGGACCTCTTCTTGCTCCGCTTGGATGAAGAATTTGGCTCGGCTGGGTGAAGACGACTCAAGGTAGGGAGATCTTCAGTGGCTTAGTGTTAGGTTTATTTAAGGGGGGTTTGGGTTAGATTAGGGGTATGTGGGTGGTGGGTTGTAATGTTTGGGGGGGTATTGTATGTTTTTTTTTAAAGGCAAAAGAGCTGAACTTCTTGGGGCATGCCCCGCAAAGGGCCCTGTTCAGGGCTGGTAAGGTAAAAGAGCTTTGAACTTTAGTAATTTAGAATCGGGTAGGGCATTTTTTTATTTTGGGGGGCTTTGTTATTTTATTAGGGGGCTTAGAGTAGGTGTAATTAGTTTAAAATTGTTGTAATATATTTCTAATGTTTGTAAATATTTTTTTATTTTTTGTAACTTAGTTCTTTTTTATTTTTTGTACTTTAGTTAGTTTAATTCATTGTATTTATTTGTAGGAATTGTATTTAATTTATTTATTGATAGTGTACTGTTAGGTTTAATTGTAGATAATTATAGGTATTTTATTTAATTAATTTATTGATAGTGTAGTGTTAGGTTTAATTGTAACTTAGGTTAGGATTTATTTTACAGGTAAATTTTTAATTATTTTAACTATTTTAGCTATTAAATAGTTCTTAACTATTTAATAGCTATTGTACCTGGTTAAAATAATTACAAAGTTACCTGTAAAATAAATATTAATCCTAAAATAGCTATAATATAAATATAATTTATATTGTAGCTATATTAGGGTTTATTTTACAGGTAAGTATTTAGATTTAAATAGGAATAATTTATTTAATAAGAGTTAATTTATTTCGTTAGATTAAAATTATATTTAATTTAGGGGGATGTTAGTGTTAGGGTTAGACTTAGCTTTAGGGGTTAATACATTTATTAGAATAGCGGTGATCTCCAGTCGGCAGATTAGGGGTTAATAATTGAAGTTAGGTGTCGGCGATGTTAGTGAGGGCAGATTAGGGGTTAATACTATTTATTATAGGGTTAGTGAGGCGGATTAGGGGTTAATAACTTTATTATAGTAGCGCTCAGGTCCGCTCAGCAGATTAGGGGTTAATAAGTGTAGGCAGGTGGAGGCGACGTTGAGGGGGGCAGATTAGGGGTTAATAAATATAATATAGGGGTCGGCGGTGTTAGGGGCAGCAGATTAGGGGTACATAGCTATAATGTAGGTGGCGGCTCTTTGCGGTCGGCAGATTAGGGGTTAATTATTGTAGGTAGCTGGCTGCGACGATGTGGGGGGCAGGTTAGGGGTTAATAAATATAATATAGGGGTCGGCGGTGTTAGGGGCAGCAGATTAGGGGTACATAAGGATAACGTAGGTGGCGGTCGGCAGATTAGGGGTTAAAAAAATTAAATCGACTGTCGGCGATGTGGGGGGGCCTCGGTTTAGGGGTACATAGGTAGTTTATGGGTGTTAGTGTACTTTAGAGTACAGTAGTTAAGAGCTCTATGAACCGGCGTTAGCCCAGAAAGCTCTTAACTCCGGACTTTTTTCTGCGGCTGGAGTTTTGTCGTTCTAACGCTCACTTCAGACACGACTCTAAATTCCAGAGTTAGAAAGATCCCATTGAAAAGATAGGATACGCAAATGACGTAAGGGGATCTGCGTTATGGAAAAGTCGCGGCTGAAAAGTGAGCGTTAGACCCTTTTTTTAATGACTCCAAATACCGGCGGTAGCCTAAAACCAGCGTTAGGAGCCTCTAACGCTGGTTTTCACGGCTACCGCCAAACTCCAAATCTAGGCCTCTGATTGTAATACTTTTAAAATTTCGCCTGGAATGATAGCCAATATTTCCTGAGACAGCGATGTATAAATCATATCTCTCCACAAGGGGGACCCTAAATCCCCTAAAGGGGGAGATCACTCTCAATTCCTCGCAGAAATTAAGAAAGTTAAAGATCATCTATTTATCCCTATGCAAGTGCATGACCTTGGAAAAACCAAATATGCTAAATTGAACTTAAAACAGGAAGCTAGCTACATAAGCGAAGGCTTATTAGCGCAGATCGCTGAACCTAAAGTGGTTAAATATCTTTCTCCCCAAGATCTCTGTGTCCATGGCCTGGATGACAGGTTTGAAAGTTATAACGTCACAGCTAAATGTTTATTATCTATCTCCATAGGTAATAAATCAGCGAAGCACCTGTTTTTAGTTTTAAATAATCCCCATAATCAAATATACACTGGAAATGATCTCTTACATAGATATGCCATACAAATAGATTTGATTAATCTTTGCCTCTGGAGCAGGTTAAAGGGGGGCCCTGAAGTATTTCAGGACGAAAATGCAGCCCTGAAATCAAACCAGCAAATGCCATATGTGAATATGCAGGTGTCTAACAATGTTGTAATCCCTGCTGGGGCTGACAAATTCCTCTTATCCTTACAGGTAAAAATAGGTCAGAAATTTAAAACTTCTGAAACATTAATATGCATCTCCCATAGAATGAAAAATATGGGTATAACAATGACTGATACTCCTATGGTAAATATTGGAATTATTCCAATACATGTTATTGTACATAACATGGCCCCACAGGATATAACCTTATCCAAGGCAACTACCATAGGATATGTGCTGGAATCGAGTTATTACACTTTTGGATTCCAGAATAATATAATTGGGCTAATACCTGAAGGATACTTAACTGAAGAACAGTTAATAGAACAATCCTTTCCATCTATGGGGGATTGTTTACAATTCAGTCTATTTATCCTTTCAGCTATGAGGAAGTCATCTGTAAAATTGAAGAAGCCTCCCTAGTATTTGATCAGCTGATCAAAGACCAAGAATACCTATGAGATAGGACAGCCGGAAATCTTTCCAGGATTACAGCAAATAGTCAAAGAGCAAATCTCCTTAGCTAATGGCTGTTCCAGTGATGTTGAATGCCAACAGCTATGAGAACTCCTGATGGAGTACAAGGATATTCTTATGACTGTGGGACTACAGACCTGCACATTACAAGAATCCAAACAGATCCCAATGCACCACCTGTTTTTGTTAAACAATACAGACTACCTTTAGCCTCATATGATTCTCTTGCAGAAATCATAAGAAACTTGAAAGAAAGAGGTATTATCAGACAGGTGCATAGCTCTTATACCAATCCTATTCTAGGTGTTCTTAAGCCCAATGGACAATGACGTTTGTGTGCTGACTTAAGGCAGCTAAACAAACAAGTGTACATGTCTTGCTGGCCTGTGCCATACATAGACCAGTGCCTAGCGTAGATGCAGGGATCCAAAATATTCACTGCCATTGATTTTCTGCAGGGTTATTGGACCATAAAGGTACATGAGGAGGACCAGTATAAGCTAGCATTTTCCTTCCAAAAGGTCCAGTATGCATTCCAAAGGCTCCCGTTTGGATACATAAATTCAGGACATGAATTTGCTGTATTCATGCACAAGGCAATGCCTGGTGCACTGGGAAGGGGCATGTTATCCTATGTTGATGATGTTTTGATCAAAAGCACAGACTTTGAAAAGCACATCACAGAACTTAAACACGTCCTCAGCCAACTTAAATGGGCAGATGTAAAATTATCCCTAAAAAAGCTCAATGGTGCCACACTCGTGTAAAATTATTGGGACATGAAGTTACTTCTGAAGGGCTAAATCCTCAGAAGAAAAAGTCGGAAGCTATAATAAATTCAAAGAACCAAACTAACTTAAAGGAATTAAGATCATTCCAGGGTATGAATTATTCTCAAAAATTAATTGATAATTATGCAGAATTAGTTAAACCACTGCTACTTCTTCTAAAGAAGGATGTGAAATGGCACTAGAGTGAGGCTCAAGAGACAGCCATCAAAGAGCTGAAGAATAAACTCACTCAAGCACCTTGCTTAGCGTACCCTGAAGGTGGTAAACCTTTCTACTGAGAGAAAGGTTACCCAGATATAAGCATGAGTGCTGTTTTATACCAAAAGCATGATAATTTAAGCAAAGTCATTGCTTATGCGAGCAAAACTTTATCCCAAGTAGAAATAAAATTTAGTGATTGCGAAAAGCCCTATTATCTTCTGTATGGGCTCTACAAAATTTCCGCAGCTATATACAGGGCAAGAACATTATTGTAGAAACAGCCCACCAGCCTTTGCTATATCTGCAAAGTGAGAGAATAAGAGATGGAAACTTGTCCAATAGCCGCATAACAGCTTGGCCTCTTTCTTTACAAGGCTGGCCTTTAGAAATTCGCTATATGCAAAATAAAAAGAATCCAGTCACACAGGGGCTTGCTGAGATCCACGACTGTACTGCTAAGGATCATGGGGAAGAGTTAATAGAAGATGATTTCCTGGAGAAACAATTGCTTTCCCCATATAAAATATACAATGAGGACCAGTGTAAAACATTACCTTGGGTATATGTTGATGGTTGTTCTTACCTTGCCACTATTGAAAATGAGCGCAGATTAGTCGCCGGTATTGGTATAACTTGGGCAAATGGATTCCCAAATATTTCTGTAGGTTTCAACATTGGACTAAGATCCAGCCAAGTGACAGAACTAACTGCTGTTCTAAAAACCATTGAGATGGCTATTGAACACATTATTCATGAATTTGTGATCATTACTGACTCAAATTATGTGCGTGACAGTTTTATTGAATATCTGCCAACTTGGAAAAGAAACGGCATGCAGAAACTAATAACAAACCAGTCAAACATGGCAAGTTGTTCTGCAAGATTGATAATCTAGTGGTATCCGATGGGTTAACCATACACTGGAAAAAGACCAAGGGTCATTCCAGGATTCTAGGTCCTGATAAGGAAGGCAATGATCTTGCAGATTCATTAGCCAAACAAGGAGCCATAACTGGAGAACTTCTTAATATCGACCACTTAATGGGTGCATTTCAGGTAGAAGCCATTACCAGAAACCAGGCTAAACAACAAAATGAGCCTAACCTGGTACAATGGAGTCAGGATTCTCCTAGTGAGGACCTGATCACTAGTCAAAAAGAAGACCCAATTATAGGTATCTTTTATAAACACATAGAAGATCCTGAAAGCAACCCCATCTCAAAACAGGATGGTATTGGCAAGGAAGATCTAAGAATCTTAATGAAATCCAGATCACAATTCAAGTTACAGGTAGTGATGTCGTGAACTGTTCGCCGGAGAACAGTTCCCGGGGAACTTAGCTTGTTCGTGTTCGCCGCGGCGGGCGAACATATGCGATGTTAGATCCGCCCCCTATTCGTCATCATTGAGGAAACTTTGACCCTGTATCTCACAGCCTGCAGACCCAATTGAGCCAATCAGCAGCAGACACTCCCTCACAGACCCTCCCAGCTCCTGGGCAGCAGCCATTTTAGATTCATTACGATCTTGCATTGTTAGTGAGAGGAGGTTTAGTGCTGCTGCTGCTGATATTATAGGGAAATAGATAGCTAGGCTAGTGTATTTAGTGTCCACTACAGTCCTGAAGGACTCATCTAATCTCTGCTGTAAGGACAGCACCCCAAAAAGCCCTTTTTAGGGCTAGAACTTCAGCTCAAAAAGCCCTTTTTAGGGCTAGAACTTCAGTCGTTTTTTTTTTTTTTTTTACTTGTAATTTTATTTGCATTTGCCTGGCTGTCAGCCTGTGTGTGAGGCTCACAGCATATACTGTGATTAGTGCCACCACTGATATCTGCTTAACATTAGTGTAATTTTTTAAAAAAAAAATTTTAAATCATTTTGCTAGTGTAATCTAATTTCATTTTCTATCAGGCCTGTGTGTCAGGCTCACACAGCATATACTGTGGTTTATTGCTCTGTGCCAGCCACCACTCATATCTGCTTAACGTTAGTGTAAATTTTTAAAAAAACTTTTAAATCATTTTGCTAGTGTAATCTAATTTCATTTTCTATCAGGCCTGTGTGTCAGGCTCACACAGCATATACTGTGGTTAATTGCTCTGTGCCACCACTGATCTCTGCTTAACAATCAGTAGTGTAAATTTTTTAAAAAAACTTTTAAATCATTTTGCTAGTGTAATCTAATTTCATTTTCTATCAGGCCTGTGTGTCAGGCTCACACAGCATATACTGTGGTTTATTGCTCTGTGCCAGCCACCACTCATATCTGCTTAACATTAGTGTAAATTTAAAAAAAAAAAAACTTTTAAATCATTTTGCTAGTGTAATCTAATTTCATTTTCTATCAGGCCTGTGTGTCAGGCTCACACAGCATATACTGTGTTTAATTGCTCTGTGCCACCACTGATATCTGGTGTAACATTAGTGTAAAATTAAAAAAAAAAAACTTTTACATCATTTTGCTAGTGTAATCTAATTTCATTTTCCATCAGGCCTGTGTGTCAGGCCCACATCATATACTGTGATTAATAGCTCTGTTTTCCACCACTTATATCTGGTGTAACATTAGTGTAATTTTTAAAAAAAAAAAAACTTTTGCATCAGTCCTCTTCTAGTGTTATTTAATTTTAGTTGCCAGGCCAGCCTGACACTAGTGCCAGCCTGTGTGTCAGGCTGCCAGCACATACTGTGCCTACTTCTATCCTGAGTGCCACCACTCCTATCTGTTGTAACATTAGTGTCACTTTTTTTTAAAAAAAACCTTTACATCAGTCAGCTAGTGTTATTTAATTGCAGTTGCCTGTCTGCCAGCGTGTGTGCCAGGCCCACTTTCCAACTAGTGCCACGAATCATATTTGTTATAACAGTAGTGTAAATATTTTAAATAAAAACTTTTTTGACTTTGAATTATCAGTCTGTTAGTGCAATTGAATTGCAGTTGCCTGCCTGCCAGCGTGTGTGCCAGACCCACTTGCCAACTAGTGCCACCAATCATATTTGTTATAACAGTATTGTAAATATTTAAAATAAAAACTTTTTTGACTGTGAAACATCAGTCATCTAGTGTAATCTAATTGCAGTTGCCTTCCTCCCAGCGTGTGTGCCAGGCCCACTTGCCTACTAGTGCCACCAATCATATTTGTTATAACAGTAGTGTAAATATTTTTAAAAAAAATTTTTTGACTGTGAAACATCAGTCTGCTAGTGTAATCTAATTGAAGTTGCCTGCCTGCCTGCCAGCGTGTGTGCCAGGCCCACTTGCCAACTATTGCCACCAATCATATTTGTTATAACAGTATTGTAAATATTTAAAATAAAAAAAATTTAGACTGCGAATCATCAGTCTGCTAGTGCAATTGAATTGCAGTTTCCTGCCTGCCAGCGTGTGTGCCAGGCCCACTAGCCAACTAGTGCCACCAATCAAATTTGTTATAACAGTATTGTAAATATTTAAAATAAAAACTTTTTTGACTGTGAATCATCAGTCTGCTAGTGCAATTGAATTGCAGTTGCCTTCCAGCCAGCGTGTGTGCCACGCCCACTTGCCAACTAGTGCCACCAATCATATTTGTTATTACAGTAGTGTAAATATTTAAAATAAAAACATTTTTGACTGTGAATAATCAGTCTGCTAGTGCAATTGAATTGCAGTTTCCTTCCTGCCAGCGTGTGTGCCAGGCCCACTAGCCAACTAGTGCCACCAATCATATTTGTTATAACAGTATTGTAAATATTTAAAATAAAAACCTTTTTGACTGTGAATCATCAGTCTGCTAGTGCAATTGAATTGCAGTTGCCTGCCTGCCAGCGTGTGTGCCAGGCCCACTTGCCAACTAGTGCCACCAATCATATTTGTTATAACAGTATTGTAAATATTAAAAATAAAAAAATTTTTGACTGTGAAACATCAGTCAGCTAGTGTAATCTAATTGCAGTTGCCTTCCTCCCAGCTTGTGTGCCAGGCCCACTTGCCAAGTAGTGCCACCAATCATATTTGTTATAACAGTAGTGTAAATATTTTAAAAAAAATATTTTTTGACTGTGAAACATTAGTCTGCTAGTGTAATCTAATTGAAGTTGCCTGCCTGCCAGCGTGTGTGCCAGGCCCACTTGCCAACTATTGCCACCAATCCAATTTTTTTATAACTGTTTGAAAATATTTAAAATAAAAACTTTTTTGACTGTGAATCATCAGTCTGCTAGTGTAATTGAATTGCAGTTGCCTGCCTGCCAGCGTGTGTGCCAGGCCCACTTACCAACTAGTGCCACCAATCATATTTGTTATAACAGTAGTGTAAATATTTAAAAAAAAATCTTTTTTGACTGTGAAGCATCAGTCAGCAAGTGTAATCTAATTGCAGTCGCCTTCCTCCCAGCGTGTGTGCCAGACCCACTTGCCAACTAGTGCCACCAATCATATTTGTTATAACAGTAGTGTAAATATTTAAAATAAAAACTTTTTTGACTGTGAATCATCAGTCTGCTAGTGCAATTGAATTGCAGTTGCCTGCCTGCCAGCGTGTGTGCCAGGCCCACTTGCCAACTAGTGCCACCAATCATATTTGTTATAACAGTATTTTAAATATTTAATAAAAAAACTTTTTTGACTGTGAAACATCAGTTAACTATAGCAATCTTATTGAAGTTGCCTGCCTGCCAGCGTGTGTGCCAGGGCCATTTGCCAAGTTAGTGGCACCACTCATATTTGTTGTCACAGTACTTTTAATATTTAAAAAATAAACTTTTTTGACTTTGAAACATCAGTCTGCTTTTTTGTGTCAGGCTCACAGCGTATACTGTGCCCACTTGCCCAGTGCCACCACTCATAATTTGTTTAATAGTATTGTAAGTGTACATTTAAAAAAAAATGACAGGCAGAGGCAGGCCACCCCGCAGATGCCGTTGTGGTGCTGTGATTCCCTTAGACCCTACAACTATGCACAGTGTTCAGAGGCCAGGTGCCAGGGATGCAAAAAGTTCTGAGGAGGACCTAGTAGAATGGCTAACATAGGACACCCAATCTTCTACAGCTTCTGCTCCTAGTCCTAACCTTGACGCACCATCCACCTCCACCTGTGCTTTGGGCACCTCTCAAGTGACCAGTGCCACTCGCCCGCCTGTCGCCACCACCAACACTAGCACCACAGCCACTTCACTTGATCTGTCAGAGGAGTTATTGACACATCAGTTGGAAGAAATGAGTGATGCGCAACCATCATTGACAGAGGACGTAGATAACAGTGATATGTCTCAGTCAGGCAGCATTACAGACATGGACGTACGGTGTGATGATGATGATGATGTACCCACTGCTGCTTCCTTTGTTGATGTGTCAGATACAAGTGAAGCGGTTGATGATGATGTGTCCGTGGATGTCACGTGGGTGCCCGCTAGAAGAGAAGAAGAAGAGGGGAAAGTTCAGATGGGGAGACAGAGAGGAGGAGGAGGAGGCGAGTTGGAAGCAGGTAGAGGTCGTCGCAAGGAGCTAGTGGCACAGTCAGACAGCATGCATCGGCACCCGGGGTCAGCCAGACAGCACGCCAATCAACGCATGCTGTTGCCACCACCAGAATGCCATCATCGCAGAGCTCAGCAGTGTGGCATTTTTTTTGTGTGTCTTCCTCTGACAACAGCGATGCCATTTGCAACCTGTGCCAAAAGAAACTGAGTCGTGGGAAGTCCAACACCCACCTAGGTACAACTGCTTTGCGAAGGCACATGGTCTCACATCACAAACGCCGATGGGAAGAACACATGAGTAGAAGCAGCACACAAACTCAAAGCCGCCCTCCTCCTCCTGGTCCAGCATCTTTAGCCACGTCAACCACTGCTGTCCTCCTTTCCCCCTCTCAACCATCCTCCACTCAGTCTCTCTTACGTAGCAGTTCCTGGTCATCTGCCCACAGTCAGGTGTCTGTCAAGGACATGTTTGAGCGTAAGAAGCCAATTTCCCAAAGTCACCCCCTTGCCTGGTGTCTAACAGCTGGCTTGTCTGAACTCTTAGCCCACCAGCTTTTACCATATAAGCTGGTGGAGTCTGAGGCTTTCAAAAAATTTGTATCGGGACACCGCAGTGGAAGGTACCTGGCCGAAATTTCTTTTCACAAAAGGCAATCCCAAACCTGTACTCGATTGTGCGAAAGGAAGTAATGGCATGTCTGGCACACAGCGTTGGGGCAAGGGTCCATATGACCACTGATATCTGGTCTGCAAAGCATGGTCAGGGCAGGTATATCACCTACCCTGCGCATTGGGTAAACCTGCTGATGTCTGCCAAGCATGGAATGTGTGGCTCTGCAGAGGAGTTAGTGACACCGCCACGACTTGCAGGCAGGCCTGCTGCTACGTCCTCTACTCCTCCTACTCCATCCTCTTCCATAACCTCTTCCTCGGCTGAGTCCTCTTCTGCTGCTGCATCTTGCTCCACACCAACGGCACCCCCCCAGCTCCCCAGGTACTATTCCACATCCCGGATATGGCAGTGTCACGGCGTCTTGGGGTTGACTTGCCTGAAAGCCGAGAGTCACACCGCACCAGCACTCCTGTCCGCCCTGAACGCACAGGTGGATCAGTGGCTGACTCTGCATCAACTGGAGATTGGCAAGGTTGTTTCTGACAATGGAAGTAATTTGGTAGCGGCATTGAAATTGGGCAAGTTGACACATGTGCCGTGCATGGCACATGTGTGTAATCTGATTGTACAACGCTTTGTGCATAAGTACCCAGGCTTACAGGACATCCTGAAGCAGGCCAGGAAGGTGTGTGGCCATTTCAGGCGTTCCTACACGGCCATGGCACACTTGTCCGATATCCAGCGTCGAAACAACCTGCCAGTGAGGCGCTTGATTTGCGACAGCCCGACACGTTGGAATTCAACACTCCTAATGTTCGACCGACTGCTCCAACAAGAAAAAGCTGTTAACGACAGGGGTGCTAGGACAGCCTCTGGGGAGCTGGGGATTTTTTTGCCAAATTACTGGACGCTCATGCGCAATGCCTGTAGGCTCATGCGTCCTTTTGAGGAGGTGACAAACCTTGTCAGTCGCACCGAAGGCACCATCAGCGACATCATACCATTTGTTTTCTTCCTGGAGCGTGCCCTGCGAAGAGTGCTGGATCAGGCCATAGATGAGCTTGAAGAGGAAGAGGAAGAGTTGTGGTGTCCATCACCACCAGAAACAGCCTTATCAGCATCGCTTGCTGGACCTGGGGCAACGCAGGAAGAGGAATGGGAAGAAGAGGAGTCAGAGGAGGAATGTGGCTTTGAGGAGGAGGAGGAAGACCAAGCACAACAGGCATCCCAGGGTGCTCGTTGTTGTCACCTATCTGGTACCCATGGTGTTGTACGTGGCTGGGGGGAAGAAGATACCTTCAGTGACATCAGTGAGGACGAGGAACGGGACATGATTAGCTCGGCATCCAACCTTCTGCAAATGGGGTCTTTCATGCTGTCGTGCCTGTTGAGGGACCCTTGTATAAAAAAGCTGAAGGAGAACGACCTGTACTGGGTGTCCACGCTACTAGACCCCCGGTATAAGCATAAAGTGACTGAAATGTTACCAAACTCCCGCAAGTCGGAAAGGATAGAGCAGTTCCAAAATAAATTAAAAACTATGCTTTACACAGCGTATAAGGTTGATGTCACAGCACAACAGGAATCTAACAGAGGAAGAGATGAAAGTAATCCTCCTCCTCCTCCCACGACCACGGCGGCAAGGACAGGACGCTTTCCTGATGTGTTGTTGATGGAGGACATGCGGACCTTTTTAACTCCTATGCATCGCCAGAGCCTTTCGGGATCCAGCCTCAGAGAAAGACTCAACCAACAGGTAGAAAGTGAGATAAAAGAAGGCGCCAACATAGTGCAAAAATCAATGAGGTAAGACACGCAATATATGTAAGTCGAAATGTACTCACAAGATTGCAGACACTTGAGAAGTGTCACAAAAGCCTCCTGGACCCTCAGAGTCGTCCAGCTAACTCCCACTCCAAATGTGGTAAGGTAAGTCTGCTCGTGTAGACCGGCTGTGTTGGCTTCGGTGGTAGTCTCTGCTTCAGACAGTCTTTACAGCTGACAAAACTGTGGCCAGCTCAGGATACAAATGTACGGTTTGTGCTCACCCGTTAAGAGCCAATAATCAAGACAACTCAAGACTGGGCGATATTGCAGTAAAATAATGAATACCAGAAGGTAAAGAATAAAAGTTCCTGGCAAAAATCTTAGTAAAATAAATAAGACTTTAATGGGCACAACGTTTCTCGGTCTGTACGTGACCGTTTCCTCAGGTGCAAAAGTGTATAATAAAATCACAACAGCCACAAACTTATACATCCCTAAACGGCGTCTTCCAAAACACACCGCACATGCACGTAGGTGTGTCCAAAATCTGGGAGTTCAGTTTTAGTCAAATGACCAATAAGGTGCTTGAAGTGAAACACACCTCTCTGATGCGTATATCGCAGGGGTAAACAAATGACCAATAAGGTGCTTGAGGTAAAACACACCTCTCTAATACGTAATCTTGGTAAAGATGTTGTTTGCAATGTAGTGTGGAGCCAAAATCGGCCCATATTACCACTGAATAGACTATCTGATGGGATATAATATAAACTGCCAGATCGGACATGCCTACTGCCGTACTATGCTCATAACAAATTGATTATATAAACATTCCTTTAAAAAAATATTAAAAAAACCAAACAAATTTCTTCATACAAACATATCATAAAATACAAATTGAAATACAATAATGATAAAAAAGACAGAGCCATGAAAAACATAATGTGGCTACAACAAAATGTCATCAAAATCATATAAAATAAAATACATCGCATGTGAGTGTGTACATTAGCATGTCACTCAATGATATCAAAATCGGTATACACTGGTATATAAAAACAAATATATATTATTGTTAAAAATGTTCGTAATGCATAGAGAGGTACATGACAGGATGCCATGCCTGGGAAAATATAAAAAAATGTTCAGACATAATTAAAAACCCCAAATGCTAGAATTAATCATTTTAAACTGGTACCGGTCCCTAATGTATGCTATACAAGCAACTGATATCTGATAATAAAGGCTCCATTATTTTTCCAAGGGAAACTGTGGCATGCATCATTTCTGATATTTTAGAGACTACATTGCTAACACATTCCATATAAAACATAAAGAACACTAGTATTATAAAAACCAATATGTGTCCATATAATTGTTTCGAGTGTTGCTGAGAGATGGATATATGTGTGTGGAATATACAAAGCAGTGAAGTCTCGAACTCATCCCACATATCAATATTAGTATTTAATGATGTGGGTAATGGAGTTAAAACCATATAGATATCATATTTCACAGTCACCTATAACTGTATTTCCTACATGGTAATAGAGTCATCATATATATAATTGTATTGAGGTTTATCCTCCTGACTAACTTATTTAAAACCAAAAATATATATAATAATAGTGTGGTCTGACAAAGGGAATGGTTCCATTGAAATTTACAATAAATCAATGAATGACTCATATGTGGATATATATATATATATATATATATATATATATATATATATATATATATATATAATGAATGAATTTGTAGATAAAATAATCTAAGTAATTAGCCTTGATGTGTGACCTCAAAAATAGTGTCATAAATCTGGCATGTTGGTAATATATTGTAACCATATATAGAGCCTTAGTATATTTCAGTTAAAAGCAGCCATATCAATATTTGCATTTAAGCTGCCAGGAGACAAAGTTCGCAATTTCCAAATCCAGAAAGTCTCCCTTTGTCTTAAATGCAAATATCTGTTCCTACCCCATTTGGGGTTCACTTGTTCTATAGGAAAAATGCTAAACAAATTGGATGTACCTATATGGCAATGGTTAGCGTGTCTAGGGACACTGTGGTTAGCAATAGTTTTACTAATATTTCTCAGGTGTTCACTCCATCTTTTTTTGAGGGGTCTCAAGGTTCTTCCCACATATTGAACCCCACAATTACATTCTAACAAGTAGACTACGAATGCTGAATCACACGTAAAGTGTGTTTTGATGTGAAATTTTTCCTTACTTACATGAGATACAAATTCAATTCTCTTATTGTTAGTGTATTGACACAATCCGCAATTGGCCCTATTGCATTTAAAAATACCTGGTTTACCTAGGAAACTATTGCCAAATTTACTTGTTTTTTTTGCCAGTTGGACAATTCTTCTTCATTACAATCTTACTGGGAGCCAATAGATTTTTTAATGTGGGGGCACGTCTGAAAGTACAGATAGGCGAATTTCCTATACTCTCCCTCAACAAAGGATCCCCTGTCAGAATGTGCCAGTATTTACCTAGAATATTTTTGATTTTATTATGATTGTTGTTATATTGTGTTATAAATCTGACCTTCTCATTTACCTTATCAGATTCCTTGGCTGTAATTTGTGTAATCTCCTTATTCTTAGTAAAGAAATCCTCTCTGCACTTATTTCTTGCTCTCATATAACTTTTTTCAAGCAGATCTAGGGGGTAATGTTTCTCAATAAACCTATTTTTCAGTACAGTCGCCTGCATGTCATAAGTTTCTAAGTCAGTACAATTCCTGCGAATCCTACAAAATTGATTGTAGGGGATATTTTTCTTCCAAGGTAAATGGTGGTTGCTTTTGTAGTTTAAGTAACTTTTCGCATCCACTAACTTGAAAAAAGTTTTGGTAGAGATGTTCCCTAAAGTGTCCCATGTTAGTATCAGATCCAAAAATTCTATGCTATTGCCATCCATTTTAGAAGTAAACTCAAGACCCAATGGATTACTATTTAAACTGTCAATGAAATTCTGAGCTTCTAGGGCATCACCTTCCCATATAAACAGGAGATCATCTATAAAGCGGCCATAGAAGACTAGGTTCGCCCCATATGAGGAAGGGTAGATGTAATGTTCCTCGAAAAATCCCATAAAGAGATTAGCAAAACTAGGGGCGAACCTAGTCCCCATGGCCGTTCCTTTGATCTGCAAGTAGAATTTTTCTTGGTAAACAAAATAATTGTGTTCCAATACAAAGGAAATACATTCTAATAGAAAATCCCTTTGTTTGACTGGCATGTAGATGTCTCTCTTTAAATAATACTCAATAGCTTGAATTCCCAAATGGTGAGCAATGTTGAAGTATAAAGCATAGACATCACAGGTCAACCAGACCAGGTCTCTCCCTTCTTCTTGGGATTTTTCGAGGAACATTACATCTACCCTTCCTCGTATGGGGCGAACCTAGTCTTCTATGGCCGCTTTATAGATGATCTCCTGTTTATATGGGAAGGTGATGCCCTAGAAGCTCAGAATTTCATTGACAGTTTAAATAGTAATCCATTGGGTCTTGAGTTTACTTCTAAAATGGATGGCAATAGCATAGAATTTTTGGATCTGATACTAACATGGGACACTTTAGGGAACATCTCTACCAAAACTTTTTTTTAAGTCAGTGGATGCGAATAGTTACTTAAACTACAAAAGCAACCACCATTTACCTTGGAAGAAAAATATCCCCTACAATCAATTTTGTAGGATTTGCAGGAATTGTACTGACTTAGAAACTTATGACATGCAGGCGACTGTACTGAAAAATAGGTTTTTGAGAAACATTACCCCCTAGATCTGCTTGAAAAAAGGTATATGAGAGCAAGAAATAAGTGCAATGAGTGTAATGAAGAAGAATTGTCCAACTGGCAAAAAAAACAAGTAAATTTGGCAATAGTTTCCTAGGTAAACCAGGTTTTTTTAAATGCAATAGGGCCAATTGCGGATTGTGTCAATACACTAACAATAAGAGAATTGAATTTGTATCTCATGTAAGTAAGGAAAAATTTCACATCAAAACACACTTAAAAATATTGCTAACCACAGTGTCCCTAGACACGCTAACCATTGCCATATGGGTACATCCAATTTGTTTAGCATTTTTCCTATAGAACAAGTGAACCCCAAATGGGGTAGGAACAGATATTTGCATTTAAGACAAAGGGAGACTTTCTGGATTTGGAAATTGCGAACTTTGTCTCCTGGCGGCTTAAATGCAAATATTGATATGGCTGCTTTTAACTGAAATATACTAAGGCTCTATATATGGTTACAATATATTACCAACATGCCAGATTTATGACACTATTTTTGAGGTCACACATCAAGGCTAATTACTTAGATTATTTTATCTACAAATTCATTCATTATATATATATATATTTATCCACATATGAGTCATTCATTGATTTATTGTAAATTTCAATGGAACCATTCCCTTTGTCAGACCACACTATTATTATATATATTTTTGGTTTTAAATAAGTTAGTCAGGAGGATAAACCTCAATACAATTATATATATGATGACTCTATTACCATGTAGGAAATACAGTTATAGGTGACTGTGAAATATGATATCTATATGGTTTTAACTCCATTACCCACATCATTAAATACTAAGGCCTAGATTTGGAGTTTGGCGTTAGCCGTGAAAACCAGCGTTAGAGGCTCCTAACGCTGGTTTTAGGCTAACTCCGGTATTTGGAGTCACTCAAAAAAGGGTCTAACGCTCACTTTTCAGCCGCGACTTTTCCATACCGCAGATCCCCTTACGTCAATTGCGTATCCTATCTTTTCAATGGGATCTTTCTAACTCCGGTATTTAGAGTCGTGTCTGAAGTGAGCGTTAGAAATCTAACGACAAAACTCCAGCCGCAGAAAAAAGTCAGTAGTTAAGAGCTTTCTGGGCTAACGCCGGTTCAAAAAGCTCTTAACTACTGTACTCTAAAGTACACTAACACCCATAAACTACCTATGTACCCCTAAACCGAGGCCCCCCCACATCGCCGCCACTCGATTAAATTTTTTTAACCCCTTATCTGCCGACCGCCACCTACGTTATACTTATGTACCCCTAATCTGCTGCCCCTAACACCGCCGACCCCTGTATTATATTTATTAACCCCTAATCTGCCCCCCACAACGTCGCCGCCAGCTACCTACAATAATTAACCCCTAATCTGCCGACCGCAAAGCGCCGCCACCTACATTATAGCTATGTACCCCTAATCTGCTGCCCCTAACACCGCCGACCCCTATATTATATTTATTAACCCCTAATCTGCCCCCCTCAACGTCGCCTCCACCTGCCTACACTTATTAACCCCTAATCTGCCGAGCGGACCGCACCGCTACTATAATAAAGTTATTAACCCCTAATCCGCCTCACTAACCCTATAATAAATAGTATTAACCCCTAATCTGCCCTCCCTAACATCGCCGACACCTAACTTCAATTATTAACCCCTAATCTGCCGACCGGAGCTCACCGCTATTCTAATAAATGTATTAACCCCTAAAGCTAAGTCTAACCCTAACACTAACACTCCCCTAAGTTAAATATAATTTTAATCTAACGAAATAAATTAACTCTTATTAAATAAATTATTCCTATTTAAAGCTAAATACTTACCTGTAAAATAAATCCGAATATAGCTACAATATAAATTATAATTACATTGTAGCTATTTTAGGATTAATATTTATTTTACAGGCAACTTTGTAATTATTTTAACCAGGTACAATAGCTATTAAATAGTTAAGAACTATTTAATAGCTACCTAGTTAAAATAATTACAAAATTACCTGTAAAATAAATCCTAACCTAAGTTAGAATTAAACCTAACACTATACTATCATTAAATTAATTAAATAAAATACCTATAATTACCTACAATTAAACCTAACACTACACTATCAATACATTAATTAAATACAATATCTACAAATAACTACAATGAAATAAACTAACTAAAGTACAAAAAATAAAAAAGAACTAAGTTACAAAAATAAAAAAATATTTACAAACATAAGAAAAATATTACAACAATTTTAAACTAATTACACCTACTCTAAGCCCCCTAATAAAATAACAAAGACCTCCAAAATAAAAAATGCCCTACCCTATTCTAAATTACTAAAGTTCAAAGCTCTTTTACCTTACCAGCCCTGAACAGGGCCCTTTGCAGGGCATGCCCCAAGAAGTTCAGCTCTTTTGCCTGTAAAAAAAAACATACAATACCCCCCCCAACATTACAACCCACCACCCACATACCCCTAATCTAACCCAAACCCCCCTTAAATAAACCTAACACTAAGCCCCTGAAGATCATCCTACCTTGTCTTCACCTCACCAGGTATCACCGATCCGTCCTGGCTCCAAAATCTTCATCCAACCCAAGCAGGGGCTGGCGATCCATCATCCGGTGGCTGAAGAGGTCCAGAAGAGGCTCCAAAGTCTTCATCCTATCCGGGAAGAAGAGGCGATCCGGACCGGCAACCATCTTGATCCAAGCGGCATCTTCTATCTTCATCCGATGACGACCGGCTCCATCCTGAAGACCTCCACCGCGGACCCATCTTCTTCTGGCGACGTCCAACTGAAGAATGACGGTTCCTTTAAGGGACGTAATCCAAGATGGCGTCCCTCAAATTCCGATTGGCTGATAGGATTCTATCAGCCAATCGGAATTAAGGTAGGAATATTCTGATTGGCTGATGGAATCAGCCAATCAGAATCAAGTTCAATCCGATTGGCTGATCCAATCAGCCAATCAGATTGAGCTCGCATTCTATTGGCTGATCGGAACAGCCAATACTATTGGCTGATTGGATCAGCCAATCGGATTGAACTTGATTCTGATTGGCTGATTCCATCAGCCAATCAGAATATTCCTACCTTAATTCTCATTAAGCCACCGGATGATGGATCGCCAGCCCCCGCTTGGGTTGGATGAAGATTTTGGAGCCAGGACGGATCGGTGATACCTGGTGAGGTGAAGACAAGGTAGGATGATCTTCAGGGGCTTAGTGTTAGGTTTATTTAAGGGGGGTTTGGGTTAGATTAGGGGTATGTGGGTGGTGGGTTGTAATGTTGGGGGGGGGTATTGTATGTTTTTTTTACAGGCAAAAGAGCTGAACTTCTTGGGGCATGCCCCGCAAAGGGCCCTGTTCAGGGCTGGTAAGGTAAAAGAGCTTTGAACTTTAGTAATTTAGAATAGGGTAGGGCATTTTTTATTTTGGGGGTCTTGGTTATTTTATTAGGGGGCTTAGAGTAGGTGTAATTAGTTTAAAATTGTTGTAATATTTTTCTTATGTTTGTAAATATTTTTTTATTTTTTGTAACTTAGTTCTTTTTTATTTTTTGTACTTTAGTTAGTTTATTTCATTGTAGTTATTTGTAGGAATTGTATTTAATTTATTTATTGATAGTGTAGTGTTAGGTTTAATTGTAGGTAATTGTAGGTATTTTATTTAATTAATTTAATGATAGTATAGTGTTAGGTTTAATTCTAACTTAGGTTAGGATTTATTTTACAGGTAATTTTGTAATTATTTTAACTAGGTAACTATTAAATAGTTCTTAACTATTTAATAGCTATTGTACATGGTTAAAATAATTACAAAGTTGCCTGTAAAATAAAATCCTAAAATAGCTACAATGTAATTATAATTTATATTGTAGCTATATTAGGATTTATTTTACAGGTAAGTATTTAGCTTTAAATAGGAATAATTTATTTAATAAGAGATAATTAATTTCGTTAGATGTAAATTATATTTAACTTAGGGGGGTGTTAGTGTTAGGGTTAGACTTAGCTTTAGGGGTTAATACATTTATTAGAACAGCGGTGAGCTCCAGTCGGCAGATTAGGGGTTAATAATTGAAGTTAAGTGTCGGCGATGTTAGGGAGGGCAGATTAGGGGTTAATACTATTTATTATAGGGTTAGTGAGGCGGATTAGGGGTTAATAACTTTATTATAGTAGCGCTCAGGTCTGCTCGGCAGATTAGGGGTTAATAAGTGTAGGCAGGTGGAGGCGTCGTTGTGGGGGGCAGATTAGGGGTTAATAAATATAATATAGGGGTCGGCGATGTTAGGGCAGCAGATTAGGGGTACATAGGGATAATGTAAGTAGCGGTGGTTTACGGAGCGGCAGATTAGGGGTTAATAATAATATGCAGGGGTCAGCGATAGCGGGGGCGGCAGATTAGGGGTTAATAAGTGTAAAGTTAGGGGTGTTTAGACTCGGGGTACATGTTAGAGTGTTAGGTGCAGACGTAGGAAGTGTTTCCGCATAGCAAACAATGGGGCTGCGTTAGGAGCTGAACGCAGCTTTTTTGCAGGTGTTAGGTTTTTTTTCAGCTCAAACAGCCCCATTGTTTCCTATGGGGGAATCGTGCACGAGCACGTTTTTGAGGCTGGCCGCTTGCGTAAGCAACTCTGGTATCGAGAGTTGAAGCTGCGTTAAATATGCTCTACGCTCCTTTTTTGGAGCCTAACGCAGCCTTTATGTGGACTCTCAATACCAGAGTTATTTTTATGGTGCGGCCAGAAAAAAGCCGGCGTTAGCTTTTCGGTTCGTTACCGACAAAACTCCAAATCTAGCCGTAATATTGATATGTGGGATGGGTTCGAGACTTCACTGCTTTGTATATTCCACACACATATATCCATCTCTCAGCAACACTCGAAACAATTATATGGACACATATTGTTTTTTATAATACTAGTGTTCTTTATGTTTTATATGGAATGTGTTAGCAATGTAGTCTCTAAAATATCAGAAATGATGCATGCCACAGTTTCCCTTGGACCCAATAATGGAGCCTTTATTATCAGATATCAGTTGCTTGTATAGCATACATTAGGGACCGGTACCAGTTTAACATAGTTAATTCTAGCATTTGGGGTTTTTAATTATGTCTGAACATTTTTTTATATTTTCCCAGGCATGGCATCCTGTCATGTACCTCTCTAAGAGGACGTAATATGCATTACGAACATTTTTAACAATAATATATATTTGTTTTTATATACCAGTGTATACCGATTTTGATATCATTGAGTGACATGCTAATGTATACACTCACATGCAATGTATTTTATTTTATATAATTTTGATGACATTTTGTTGTAGCCACATTATGGCCTAGATTTAGAGTTCGGCGGTAGCCGTCAAAACCAGCGTTAGAGGCTCCTAACGCTGGTTTTGGCCGCCCGCTGGTATTTGGAGTCAGTGATTAAAGGGTCTAACGCTCACTTTACAGCCGCGACTTTTCCATACCGCAGATCCCCCTACGCCATTTGCGTAGCCTATCTTTTCAATGGGATCTTCCTAACGCCGGTATTTAGAGTCGTTTCTGAAGTGAGCGTTAGAGCTCTAACGACAAGATTCCAGCCGCCTGAAAATAGCAGGAGTTAAGAGCTTTCTGGCTAACGCCGGTTTATAAAGCTCTTAACTACTGTACCCTAAAGTACACTAACACCCATAAACTACCTATGTACCCCTAAACCGAGGTCCCCCCACATCGCCGCCACTCGATTAAAATTTTTAACCCCTAATCTGCCGACCGCCACCTACGTTATACTTATGTACCCCTAATCTGCTGCCCCTAACACCGCCGACCCCTGTATTATATCTATTAACCCCTAACTTGCCCCCCACAACGTCGCCGCAAGCTACTTAAAATAATTAACCCCTAATCTTCCGACCGCAAATCACCGCCACCTACGTTATCCCTATGTACCCCTAATCTGCTACCCCTAACATCGCCGACCCCTATGTTATATTTATTAACCCCTAATCTGCCCCCCTCAACGTCGCCGACACCTACCTACACTTATTAACCCCTAATCTGCCGAGCGGACCTGAGCGCTACTATAATAAAGTTATTAACCCCTAATCCGCCTCACTAACCCTATCATAAATAGTATTAACCCCTAATCTGCCCTCCCTAACATCGCCGACACCTACCTTCAATTATTAACCCCTAATCTGCCGACCGGAGCTCACCGCTATTCTAATAAATGTATTAACCCCTAAAGCTAAGTCTAACCCTAACACTAACACCCCCCTAAGTTAAATATAATTTTTATCTAACGAAATAAATTAACTCTTATTAAATAAATAATTCCTATTTAAAGCTAAATACTTACCTGTAAAATACATCCTAATATAGCTACAATATAAATTATAATTATATTATAGCTATTTTAGGATTAATATTTATTTTACAGGCAACTTTGTAATTATTTTAACCAGGTACAATAGCTATTAAATAGTTAAGAACTATTTAATAGTTACCTAGTTAAAATAATTACAAATTTACCTGTAAAATAAATCCTAACCTAAGATATAATTAAACCTAACACTACCCTATCAATAAAATAATTAAATAAACTACCTACAATTACCTACAATTAACCTAACACTACACTATCAATAAATTAATTAAACACAATTGCTACAAATAAATAAAATTAAATAAACTATCTAAAGTACAAAAAATAAAAAAGAACTAAGTTACAGAAAATAATAAAATATTTACAAACATAAGAAAAATATTACAACAATTTTAAACTAATTACACCTACTCTAAGCCCCCTAATAAAATAACAAAGCCCCCCAAAATAAAAAATTCCCTACCCTATTCTAAAATACAAATATTACAAGCTCTTTTACCTTACCAGCCCTGAACAGGGCCCTTTGCGGGGCATGCCCCAAGAATTTCAGCTCTTTTGCCTGTAAAAAAAAACATACAATACCCCCCCCCCCAACATTACAACCCACCACCCACATACCCCTAATCTAACCCAAACCCCCCTTAAATAAACCTAACACTACCCCCCTGATGATCTTCCTACCTTGTCTTCACCATGCCAGGTTCACCGATCCGTCCTGGCTCCAAGATCTTCATCCAACCCAAGCGGGGGCTAGACATCCACTGAAGAAGTCCAGAAGAGGGTCCAAAGTCTTCCTCCTATCCGGCAAGAAGAGGACATCCGGACCGGCAAACATCTTCTCCAAGCGGCATCTTCTATCTTCTTCCATCCGATGACGACCGGCTCCATCTTGAAGACCTCCAGCGCGGATCCATCCTCTTCTTCCGACGACTAGACGACGAATGACGGTTCCTTTAAGGGACGTCATCCAAGATGGCGTCCCTCGAATTCCGATTGGCTGATAGGATTCTATCAGCCAATCGTAATTAAGGTAGGAATTTTCTGATTGGCTGATGGAATCAGCCAATCAGAATATAGTTCAATCCGATTGGCTGATCCAATCAGCCAATCAGATTGAGCTCGCATTCTATTGGCTGATCGGAACAGCCAATAGAATGCGAGCTCAATCTGATTGGCTGATTGGATCAGCCAATCGGATTGAACTATATTCTGATTGGCTGATTCCATCAGCCAATCAGAAAATTCCTACCTTAATTCCGATTGGCTGATAGAATCCTATCAGCCAATCGGAATTCGAGGGACGCCATCTTGGATGACGTCCCTTAAAGGAACCGTCATTCGTCGTCTAGTCGTCGGAAGAAGAGGATGGATCCGCGCTGGAGGTCTTCAAGATGGAGCCGGTCGTCATCGGATGGAAGAAGATAGAAGATGCCGCTTGGAGAAGATGTTTGCCGGTCCGGATGTCCTCTTCTTGCCGGATAGGAGGAAGACTTTGGACCCTCTTCTGGACTTCTTCAGTGGATGTCTAGCCCCCGCTTGGGTTGGATGAAGATCTTGGAGCCAGGACGGATCGGTGAACCTGGCATGGTGAAGACAAGGTAGGAAGATCATCAGGGGGGTAGTGTTAGGTTTATTTAAGGGGGGTTTGGGTTAGATTAGGGGTATGTGGGTGGTGGGTTGTAATGTTGGGGGGGGGGTATTGTATGTTTTTTTTTACAGGCAAAAGAGCTGAAATTCTTGGGGCATGCCCCGCAAAGGGCCCTGTTCAGGGCTGGTAAGGTAAAAGAGCTTGTAATATTTGTATTTTAGAATAGGGTAGGGAATTTTTTATTTTGGGGGGCTTTGTTATTTGATTAGGGGGCTTAGAGTAGGTGTAATTAGTTTAAAATTGTTGTAATATTTTTCTTATGTTTGTAAATATTTTATTATTTTCTGTAACTTAGTTCTTTTTTATTTTTTGTACTTTAGATAGTTTATTTAATTGTATTTATTTGTAGCAATTGTGTTTAATTAATTTATTGATAGTGTAGTGTTAGGTTAATTGTAGGTAATTGTAGGTAGTTTATTTAATTATTTTATTGATAGGGTAGTGTTAGGTTTAATTATATCTTAGGTTAGGATTTATTTTACAGGTAAATTTGTTATTATTTTAACTAGGTAACTATTAAATAGTTCTTAACTATTTAATAGCTATTGTACCTGGTTAAAATAATTACAAAGTTGCCTGTAAAATAAATATTAATCCTAAAATAGCTATAATATAATTATAATTTATATTGTAGCTATATTAGGATTTATTTTACAGGTAAGTATTTAGCTTTAAATAGGAATCATTTATTTAATAAGAGTTAATTTATTTCGTTAGATAAAAATTATATTTAACTTAGGGGGGTGTTAGTGTTAGGGTTAGACTTAGCTTTAGGGGTTAATACATTTATTAGAATAGCGGTGAGCTCCGGTCGGCAGATTAGGGGTTAATAATTGAAGGTAGGTGTCGGCGATGTTAGGGAGGGCAGATTAGGGGTTAATACTATTTATGATAGGGTTAGTGAGGCGGATTAGGGGTTAATAACTTTATTATAGTAGCGCTCAGGTCCGCTCGGCAGATTAGGGGTTAATAAGTGTAGGCAGGTGTCGGCGACGTTGTGGGGGGCAGATTAGGGGTTAATAAATATAACATAGGGGTCGGCGATGTTAGGGCAGCAGATTAGGGGTACATAGGGATAACGTAGGTGGCGGCGGTTTACGGAGCGGCAGATTAGGGGTTAAAAGTGTAATGCAGGGGTCAGCGATAGCGGGGGCGGCAGATTAGGGGTTAATAAGTGTAAGGTTAGGGGTGTTTAGACTCGGGGTACATGTTAGAGTGTTAGGTGCAGACGTAGGAAGTGTTTCCCCATAGGAAACAATGGGGCTGCGTTAAGAGCTGAACGCTGCTTTTTTGCAGGTGTTAGGTTTTTTTTCAGCTCAAACAGCCCCATTGTTTCCTATGGGAGAATCGTGCACGAGCACGTTTTTGATGCCGGCCGCGTCCGTAAGCAACTCTGGTATCGAGAGTTGCATTTGCGGTAAAAATGCTCTACGCTCCTTTTTTGGAGCCTAACGCAGCATTTGTTTGAACTCTCGATACCAGAGTTAAATTTATGGTGCGGCCAGAAAAAAACCCGCGGAGCGTTAACAGCCCTTTTACCGCCGAACTCTAAATCTAGGCCCATGTTTTTCATGGCTCTGTCTTTTTTATCGTTATTGTATTTCAATTTTTATTTTATGATATGTTTGTATGAAGAAATTTGTTTGGTTTTTTTAATATTTTTTTAAAGGAATGTTTATATAATCAATTTGATATGAGCATAGTACGGCAGTAGGCATGTCCGATCTGGCAGTTTATATTATATCACATCAGATAGTCTATTCAGTGGTAATATGGGGCGATTTTGGCTCCACACTACATTGCAAACAACATCTTTACCGAGATTACGTATTAGAGAGGTGTGTTTTACCTCAAGCACCTTATTGGTCATTTGTTTACCCCTGCGATATACGCATCAGAGAGGTGTGTTTCACTTCAAGCACCTTATTGGTCATTTGACTAAAACTGAACTCCCAGATTTCGGACACACCTACGCGCATGCGCGGTGTGTTTTGGAAGACGCCGTTTAGGGATGTATAAGTTCGTGGCTGTTGTGATTTTATTATACACTTTTGCACCTGAGGAAACGGTCACGTACAGACCGAAAAACGTTGTGCCCATTAAAGTCGTATTTATTTTACTAAGATTTTTGCCAGGAACTTTTATTCTTTATCTTCTGGTATTCATTATTTTACTGCAATATCGCCCAGTCTTGAGTTGTCTTGATTATTGGCTCTTAACGGGTGAGCACAAACCGTACATTTGTATCCTGAGCTGGCCACAGTTTTGTCAGCTGGAAAGACTGTCTGAAGCAGAGACTACCACCGGAGCCAACACAGCCGGTCTACACGAGCAGACTTACCTTACCACATTTGGAGTGGGAGTTAGCTGGACGACTCTGAGGGTCCAGAAGGCTTTTGTGACACTTCTCAAGTGTCTGCAATCTTCTGAGTACATTTCGACTTACATATATTGCGTGTCTTACCTCATAGATTTTTGCACTATGTTGGCGCCTTCTTTTATCTCACTTTCTATTTAGTTACTCGCCCTGGATCACCAACAGGATTCGTTTGAAGAAGCTGCTTGCCATCTGTTAGTTGGATACCATCCACAATATCACCAAATACATAAGGACATTGGGTCTAAGATTATCTTACCTATTGTATACCTTAAACATTACTCTTTCCAGTTCACGATATCTTTATTGTTGTATATTGTTGTTTACAGTTTATTTTGTGATGAGTAGTATACAGGGAGTGCAGAATTATTAGGCAAATTAGTATTTTGACCACATCATCCTCTTTATGCATGTTGTCTTACTCCAAGCTGTATAGGCTCGAAAGCCTACTACCAATTAAGCATATTAGGTGATGTGCATCTCTGTAATGAGAAGGGGTGTGGTCTAATGACATCAACACCCTATATCAGGTGTGCATAATTATTAGGCAACTTCCTTTCCTTTGGAACAATGGGTCAAAAGAAGGACTTGACAGGCTCAGAAAAGTCAAAAATAGTGAGATATCTTGCAGAGGGATGCAGCACTCTTAAAATTGCCAAGCTTCTGAAGCGTGATCGTCGAACATTTAAGCGTTTCATTTAAAATAGTCAACAGGGTCGCAAGAAGCGTGTGGAAAAACCAAGGCGCAAAATAACTGCCCATGAACTGAGAAAAGTCAAGCGTGCAGCTGCCAAGATGCCACTTGCCACCAGTTTGGCCATATTTCAGAGCTGCAACATCACTGGAGTGCCCAAAAGCACAAGGTGTGCAATACTCAGAGACATGGCCAAGGTAAGAAAGGCTGAAAGACGACCACCACTGAACAAGACACACAAGCTGAAACATCAAGACTGGGCCAAGAAATATCTCAAGACTGATTTTTCTAAGGTTTTATTGACTGATGAAATGAGAGTGAGTCTTGATGGGCCAGATGGATGGGCCCGTGGCTGGATTGGTAAAGGGCAGAGAGCTCCAGTCCGACTCAGACGCCAGCAAGGTGGAGGTGGAGTACTGGTTTGGGCTGGTATCATCAAAGATGAGCTTGTGGGGCTTTTCGGGTTGAGGATGGAGTCAAGCTCAACTCCCAGTCCTACTGCCAGTTTCTGGAAGACACCTTCTTCAAGCAGTGGTACAGGAAGAAGTCTGCATCCTTCAAGAAAAACATGATTTTCATGCAGGACAATGCTCCATCACACGCGTCCAAGTACTCCACAGCGTGGCTGGCAAGAAAGGGTATAAAAGAAGAAAATCTAATTACATGGCCTCCTTGTTCACCTGATCTGAACCCCATTGAGAACCTGTGGTCCATCATCAAATGTGAGATTTACAAGGAGGGAAAAAAGTACACCTCTCTGAACAGTGTCTGGGAGGCTGTGGTTGCTGCTGCACGCAATGTTGATGGTGAACAGATCAAAACACTGACAGAATCCATGGATGGCAGGCTTTTGAGTGTCCTTGCAAAGAAAGGTGGCTATATTGGTCACTGATTTGTTTTTGTTTTGTTTTTGAGTGTCAGAAATGTATATTTGTGAATGTTGAGATGTTATATTGGTTTCACTGGTAAAAATAAATAATTGAAATGGGTATATATTTGTTTTTTGTTAACTTTCCTAATAATTATGCACAGTAATAGTCACCTGCACACACAGATATCCCCCTAAAATAGCTATAACTAAAAACAAACTAAAAACTACTTCCAAAACTATTCAGCTTTGATATTAATGAGTTTTTTGGGTTCATTGAGAACATGATTGTTGTTCAAAAATAAAATTAATCCTCAAAAATACAACTTGCCTAATAATTCTGCACTCCCTGTATACCACTATCTTTAATATTAATTTATGTAGGAGCATTTACATTTAGATCCTGCTATAGAATAGGTGTTCTTTGACAGTCACTTATTTCATCATTTTTTTATATATACTTACACATTAGCAACTTGACCGTTGGCGCACTGATTTACTTTTGCATTTTTGTTTTAGTCAACCAACAGGTAGCAGACTACCTAGCATTAACTGCAGATCTCGACACTCTGAGGAGCGATGGCCCCCTTGACTATTGGGTGTGCAGGCTTGACCTGTGGCCTGAGCTATCCCAATTTGCAATCAAACTTCTGGCCTGCCCCGCTTCAAATGTCCTGTCAGAAAGACCTTCAGTGCAGCAGGAGGTTTTGTCACTGAGAAGAGAAGTCGCCTAGGTCAAAAAAGTCTTGATTATCTCACCTTTATTAAGATGGATCCCGAAGGGACTGACACTGGGTGATACATTTGATTAAAAAAGGCCTGATGATGAGATGAGCTGCCTTGGGCTACAAATGGTACACACGCTGCCGTATTTTTTCTTAGAATGCCGGATGACTTGCGTGACTTATCCACCAACAACTAGTGTTCAAGCCGCAAGGTTTTAGGGCACTTTCTAACTGTTTTACAAACATCAATTTTTCTGGCCGCTGCTACAGCAGCGGTTGCAACAATACCTGATTTTTCAGGCATTTGGACATGCCTAATTTTTCTGGCCTCTGGTGCTGCACTGTGACTACAAAACCCAAACCAAAAAAAGGCACATAACAGTGATGAAACTGTTAATAATAGTACTCATTAACACACCACTCATATCTGTTGGCACAGTAGATTGCACGCGCAGTGCGCCAAACTTGAAGTAGGAGGACCGACCAAGCATCTTTTTCCATCTCACGGTTCAGAAAAATTATCTATGGGTTCCTAAAAACGATGCCATACCTGTACTCTATTGTGCAAAAGGATGGCATATGTGGTGTTTCATGCTGTTGTGCCTGTTTAGGGTAGTGGACCATTGTATAAAAGTCTGAAGGAGAACGACCTGTACTGGTTGTCTAAGCATGTTTTTTGTTCAATTTCCCGGTTCCTAAAAATTATCTCCAGGTCCCTAAAATCAATGCCATACCTGTACTCTATTGTGCAAAAGGATGGCATATGGGGTGTTTCATGCTGTTGTGGCTGTTGAGGGTCGTGGACCATCGTATAAAAAGGCTGAAGGAGAATGACCTGTACTGGGTGTCCAAGCACGTTTTTTATTCAATTTCCTGGTTCCTAAAAATTATCTCCGGGTTCCTAAAATCGATGCCATACCTGTACTCTATTGTGCAAAAGGATGGCATATGTGGTGTTTCATGCTGTTGTGCCTGTTGAGGGTCGTGGACCATCGTTTTAAAAAGGCTGAAGGAAAACGACCTGTACTGGGTGTCCAAGCATGATTTTTTATCAATTTCCCGGTTTCTAAAAATTATCTCCGGCCCGGGTTCCTAAAATCGATGCCATACCTGTACTCTATTGTGCAAAAGGATGGCATATGTGGTGTTTCATGCTGTTGTGTCTGTTGACGGTCGTGGATCATTGTATAAAAAGGCTGAAGGAGAACGACCTGTACTGGGTGTCCAAGCACATTTTTTGATCAATTTCCTGGTTCCTAAATATTATCTCCAGGTTCCTAAAATCGATGCCATACCTGTACTCTATTGTGCAAAAGGATGGCATATGTGGTGTTTCATGCTGTTGTGCCTGTTGAGGGTCGTGGACCATCGTATAAAAAGGCTGAAGGAGAACGACCTGTACTGGGTGTCCAAACACGTTTTTTGATCAATTTCCCGGTTCCTAAAAATTATCTCCGGGTTCCTAAAATCGATGCCATACCTGTACTCTATTGTGCAAAAGGATGGCATATGTGGTGTTTCATGCTGTTGTGCCTGTTGAGGGTCGTGGACCATTGTATAAAAAGGCTGAAGGAGAATGACCTGTACTGGGTGTCCAAGTACGTTTTTTTTCCAATTTCCCGGTTCCTAAAAATTATATCCGGGTTCCTAAAATCGATGCCATACCTGTACTCTATTGTACAAAAGGATGGCATATGTGGTGTTTCATGCTGTTGTGCATGTTGAGGGTCTTGAACCATCGTATAAAAAGGCTGAAGGAGAACGGCCTGTACTGGGTGTCCAAGCACGTTTTTTGATCAATTTCCCGGTTCTTAAAAATTATCTCTGGGTTCCTAAAATCGATGCCATACCTGTACTCTATTGTGCAAAAGGAAGTAACCTTACCATGGGTCCCAGCCCGCATGTCTTGTTGTTATATTTTGTCAGGGTAATCGGGCAGGCCATATAGACCTCACCCAATAGGGGGAGTAACACGTATTAAAGTGCTAAGAATAGTACTACTTAACACAACCTAGTTACCATGGCTCACAGACCGCATGTCTTATTGTTATATTTTGTCAGGGTAAGTAGGCGGGGCCATATAGACCTCACCCGATAGGGGGGAATTACAGGGCTTAAAGTGCTAAGAATAGTACTACTTAACACAACCTAGTTACCAGACCGCATATTTTATTATAATACTTTGTCAGGGTAATCATGCAGGCCATATAGACCTCCCCCGATATCGGGACTAACAGGTATTAAAGTGCTAAGAACAGTACTACTTAACACAACCTAGTTACCATGGGTCCCAGACCGCATGTCTTGTTGTTATGCTTTGTCAGGGTAATCAGGCAGGCCATATAGACCTCTCCCGATAGGGGGAGTAAAAGGGATTAAAGTGCTAAGAATAGTACTACTAAACGCAACCTAATTATGATGGGTCCCAGACTGCATGTTTTATTATTATACTTTGTCAGGGTAATCATGAAGGCCATATAGACCTCCCCCGATATGGGGAGTAACAGGTATTAAACTGCTAAGAACAGTACTACTTAACACAACCTAGTTACCATGGGTCCCAGACCACATGTTTTGTTGTTATACTTTGTCAGGGTAATCATGCAGGCCATATAGACCTACACAGATAGGGGAAGTAACATGGATTAAAGTGCTAAGAATAGTACAAATATAAACGCAACCTAGTTACCATGGGTCCCAGACCGCATGTCTTGTTGTTATAATTTGTCAGGGTAATCATGCAGGCCATATAGACCTCCCACGATAGGGGGAGTTACAGGGATTAAAGTGCTAAGAATGGTACTACTTAACACAACCTAGATACCATGGGTCCCAAACCGCATGTTTTATTATTATACTTTGTCAGGGTAATTATATATCTATCAAATCGATCTATTTATCTTCTATCGATCCTATCTAACTATCAATCTATGTATATCTATCTATCAAATCTATCTATCTCGTGGCCGGACTGATTTGAGACAGCCACTTGTGTTTAGGCCAAATTTGAAGTAGGAGGACAGACCAATCATCTTCTTCCATCTCCCTGTTCCAAAAATGCAGGCCATATAGACCTCCCCCGATAGGGGGAGTAACAGGTAGTAAACTGCTAAGAATAATACTACTTAACACACCACGGGTGCCAGACTGCATGTCTTATTGTTATACTCTGTCAGGGAAATCATATATCTATCAAATCTATCTATTTATCTATCAAATCTATCTAACTATCAATCGTATCTATCAAATATAAATTGCATCTATTGATCTATGTAATTCGTATCTATCAAATGTATATTGCATCTTTTGATCTATGTAATTCGTATCTATCAAATGTATATTGCATCGATTGATCTATGTAATTCGTATCTATCATCAAATGTATATTGCATATATTGATCTATGTTATTTGTATCTATTGTATATTGCATCTATTGATCTATGTAATGTATGTATCTAACTATCAAATCTATCTAACTCGTGGTTGTGCAAATGGACTGTTTGCAGTTGTTTGCGGTGCGTTACATGGGGAGTTTGGTCTGTCACTGTGAAGCGGGCGTAACCCTTACACTAACTGATCGATACTACATCATTTTAGGAATGTTAGGTGATTAAGGCCCTTTATGGCTTAAAACCAGACTCTGCATCAACTATGTAATTTTCCGTGGGAGTTTTGCCATGGATCCCCCTCCGGCATGCCACATTCCAGGTGTTAGTCCCTTTGAAACAACTTTTCCATCACTATTGTGGCCAGAAAGAGTCCTTTTGGATTTTAAAGTTCGCCTGCCTATTGAAGTCAATGGCGGTTCGCACGGTTCACCGGTTCGCGAATAGTAACGGAAGTTCGAGACCGCCGTTCGCGAACCGAAATTTTAAGGTTTGCAACATCACTAGTTACAGGATGGTTTGTTAATTAGAACCTCCAAAACTGGCATCCAACAATGGGTTGTACCTACCAAGTTCAGAGGTCTCATTCTTAAACATGCCCATGATGCTCCCTCCTCTGGTCATCGTGGTGCCAAATTAACATATGAAATATTGCGTGATAACGTCTTTTGGCTGCATATGTTGAAGGATGTTCAAACCTGCTGTCAAGGTTTTTAATCTGTCCACAGTTCCAACCCACTGCGCCAACGCATAGAGCGCCATTGCAGAAATGAAGATGGTAATGCCATGGTCAGACAAACAAATTGATTTTATTGATCCAGTAACTTGGTCATCAAGAGGTAACAGATACATGTTAACAGTGACATGCCTGTTCACTAAATGCGTAGAGTGCATCAGTGCACCTAACAATAATGCTGAAACATGCACAGCATTGCTCATCAACCACGTGTTTTCCAGATTTGGTTTACCCCAAAGAATCGAATCTGATCGGGGAACCCACTTCACCTGCGAAGTGATGACCAAAATGTGGAAAATACTAGGGGTTAAAAGAAAGCTCCATATTGTATATAGGGCTGCCTCTAGTGGTGGTGTAGAGCGTTACAACCAGTCCATTGTGAAAATCCTTAAAAAGTTTGTGAGTGAAACTGGTAAAGACTGGGATGTAAAATTACCTCAAGTCCTAATGACATTAAGAGCAACTCCAAGTAGTGCTACTTAGATGTCACCTTTTGAATTGATGACTGGTAGAAGAATGGTTCTACCTCAGCATCTATTGTACCGTACATCAGACCAGAACTTGATAAATGTTGCCAATACACATCAATATGTGGAGAACTTAAGAAAGCACCTGCAATATGCCTTTGCATTTGCTCAAAGGAACATAGAAAATTCCGCAACCGCCGCTAAAACCTATTATGATTTTAAAACTTCCAAAAATGAATATGAAAGTAATGATAAAGTTTATGTTTATAACTTTGGAAGAGATCAGATTAAGGAGAATACATTTCTTCCATCATGGAAGGGTCCTTTTGTCACTGACAAAATATCTCCAAATGATACTTTTATGGATAAATGGGTCCATATTAACCAGCTGCAAGCCTGCCATCCTAGATCCCAATTACAAGTCATAGAGGGAGAATGAAGTATCATATCCCCAAGTACACTAAAGAAATATTGTAGTTTAAACATGCCTAGCTAACGAGCATAAATATGAGGATTGAAAAATAACAGGCTCGCTTCATAATAAGACTGTCTATGACGCATACAGGGAGTGCAGAATTATTAGGCAAATGAGTATTTTGACCACATCATCCTCTTTATGCATGTTGTCTTACTCCAAGCTGTATAGGCTCGAAAGCCTACTACCAATTAAGCATATTAGGTGATGTGCATCTCTGTAATGAGAAGGGGTGTGGTCTAATGACATCAACACCCTATATCAGGTGTGCATAATTATTAGGCAACTTCCTTTCCTTTGGCAAAATGGGTCAAAAGAAGGACTTGACAGGCTCAGAAAAGTAAAAAATAGTGAGATATCTTGCAGAGGGATGCAGCACTCTTAAAATTGCAAAGCTTCTGAAGCGTGATCATCGAACAATCAAGCGTTTCATTCAAAATAGTCAACAGAGACGCAAGAAGCCTGTGGAAAAACCAAGGCACAAAATAACTGCCCATGAACTGAGAAAAGTCAAGCGTGCAGCTGCCAAGATGCCACTTGCCACCAGTTTGGCCATATTTCAGAGCTGCAACATCACTGGAGTGCCCAAAAGCACAAGGTGTGCAATACTCAGAGACATGGCCAAGGTAAGAAAGGCTGAAAGACGACCATCACTGAACAAGACACACAAGCTGAAACGTCAAGACTGGGCCAAGAAATATCTCAAGACTGATTTTTCTAAGGTTTTATGGACTGATTAAATGAGAGTGAGTCTTGATGGGCCAGATGGATGGGCCCGTGGCTGGATTGGTAAAGGGCAGAGAGCTCCAGTCCGATACAGATGCCAGCAAGGTGGAGGTGGAGTACTGGTTTGGGCTGGTATCATCAAAGATGAGCTTGTGGGGCCTTTTCGGGTTGAGGATGGAGTCAAGCTCAACTCCCAGTCCTACTCCCAGTTTCTGGAAGACACCTTCTTCAAGCAGTGGTACAGGAAGAAGTCTGCATCCTTCAAGAAAAACATGATTTTCATGCAGGACAATGCTCCATCACACGCGTCCAAGTACTCCACAGCGTGGCTGGCAAGAAAGGGTATAAAAGAAGAAAATCTAATGACATGGCCTCCTTGTTCACCTGATCTGAACCCCATTGAGAACCTGTGGTCCATCATCAAATGTGAGATTTACAAGGAGGGAAAACAGTACACCTCTCTGAACAGTGTCTGGGAGGCTGTGGTTGCTGCTGCACGCAATGTTGATGGTGAACAGATCAAAACACTGACAGAATCCATGGATGGCAGGCTTTTGAGTGTCCTTGCAAAGAAAGGTGGCTATATTGGTCACTGATTTGTTTTTGTTTTGTTTTTGAATGTCAGAAATGTATATTTGTGAATTTTGAGATGTTATATTGGTTTCACTGGTAAAAATAAATAATTGAAATGGGTATATATTTGTTTTTTGTTAAGTTGCCTAATAATTATGCACAGTAATAGTCACCTGCACACACAGATATCCCCCTAAAATAGCTATAACTAAAAACAAACTAAAAACTACTTCCAAAACTATTCAGCTTTGATATTAATGAGTTTTTTGGGTTCATTGAGAACATGGTTGTTGTTCAATAATAAAATTAATCCTCAAAAATACAATTTGCCTAATAATTCTGCACTCCCTGTACTGTCAGTACACTCACCAAGTACCAGTGACTTTAAGCCAATTCAAATACATGTGTCCTACATATATTGAAATTGGAAGGGGGAATTATGTCAGGGCTCCTGTGAAATAACATTAAATAAACTACAGATGTATAACATAATTTAATATTTAGTTTTAGCTAATATCTGTTATGCTCGTGCTATACTCCTCTATCAGATCGAACTCGGCCAGTAGTCTTGTTATCCTGGCATCAAGCCAGAAAGATAGGGAATAACCCAGAGCAGAGAAAGTTAGCAAGAGGAGGGAAGCAGCACTCACCACAGGCAGGGTAGTCTTCAGCGGCAATGGTAGAGCAGTCCAAGGTAAACCCTAGAATGGTCAGGCAGGCAGAGTTTGGCAACAGTAAAGCAGTCCAAGTGCAAACCACTAGAATGGTGAGGCAGGTTTTGGCAATGGTAAAGCAGTCCAAGGGCAAACCACTAGAATGGTCAGGCAGGCAGGGTTTGGCAACAGAGAGGCAATCCAGAATAATAGGGGTTATTAGGCTGAGTAAAAGTCCAAGAAGCAGCCGCACCATACAAATAATCCTTTATTAGGTTAATACAAAAGCATAAAAATACAACATTTCAAACCACACAGGTTCTTAGTCATGCATATGCATGACTAAGGACCTGTGTGTCTCAAAAAGTTGCATTTTTATGCTTTTGTACTAACCTAATAAAGGATTATTTGTATGGTGCGGCTGCTTCTTGGACTTTTACATTGTTTTGAGGGTTTGTGAGTGTGAACCCTGCAGCAAGCACATTCCAGATACTGGTGCTGAACTATTTTGTCTTTTTTAATAGGCTGAGTAGTCAGGCAAGCAGAGTTCAGCAGCAGAGTATCAGTCCAGCAATTTAGAGGTTAAACAGGTAGAGTAGTCAGACAAGCAGAGTTCAGCAGCAGTATATCAATCTACGAATTCAGGGGTATAACAGGCAGAGTAGTCAGACAGGCAGGGTTCAAACACAATAAGGCAATATATCAGTAACGATCTATCACACCCAGGAGCACACAAAGTAACACCTATACTTGGGCAGTGATAAATCATTTTGAAAGGACTTACATAGGCACAGGATTTGCGCCACAGGTGTCCGGACTGGCATCAGTGAGAGAGGAGCATGTGGCGATGACGTCAGCGCTGCATGCATCCAGACCTGACACAGTCCCTGGCAATGAGCAGGGAAGGAGACGCTGTGCCCCTAGCAACGGCTAGAGCGGCATGGTGTGACAATATCTAATTTGACATGAATTGGTCTCACTATAGCCCCTGCCACCCTCACTGCTTAAGACAAGTTGAAGGTAAAAGGTAAACATTTGTTCAATTAGTAAAGATAACTAACCCCTGTGGATAAGCAGCTGAGGGGTCTACAATATTCAACTCTTTGAAGCACAAGTGTTTGCACAAAACCCCCCAGTTTTTTTCATGGAAGTAGACTGCTTAACATGCGAAAGCTAAGTATCCCCTACTGGGCTACATACACCAAATTCTAGACATTACGACTCTATGAAAGATAAGTAAGAGAATCTAGATCCTAGATTCAAGTGTATTGTGAGACACACACTCAAATAATATGTGCCTCAAACTGTCCAAATAAATTGTATAAATGTGTATTTGTGGATCTGAGAAGAAATGCCTAGCAGTAACATATTAGAAAAGTATCTGCTCAATATAGCCCCTGCCCCCCCCCCCACTGCTTAAGACAAGTTGAGGGTAATAGGTAAACATTTGTACAATTAGTAAAGATAACTAACCCCTGTGGATAAGCAGCCGAGGGGTCTAAAATATTCAACTCTTTGAAGCACAAGTGTTTGCACAAAAAAACAGTTTTTTTCATGGAAGTAGACTGCTTAACATGCGAAAGCTAAGTATCCCCTACTGGGCTACATACACCAAATTCTAGACATTATGACTCTATGAAAGATAAGTAAGAGAATCTAAATTGTATAAATGTGTATTTGTGGATCTGAGAAGAAATGCCTAACAGTAACAGTAACATACAGGGAGTGCAGAATTATTAGGCAAATGAGTATTTTGACCACATCATCCTCTTTATGCATGTTGTCTTACTCCAAGCTGTATAGGCTCGAAAGCCTACTACCAATTAAGCATGTTAGGTGATGTGCATCTCTGTAATGAGAAGGGGTGTGGTCTAATGACATCAACACCCTATATCAGGTGTGCATAATTATTAGGCAACTTCCTTTCCTTTGGCAAAATGGGTCAAAAGAAGGACTTGACAGGCTCAGAAAAGTCAAAAATAGTGAGATATCTTGCAGAGGGATGAAGCACTCTTAAAATTGCATAGCTTCTGAAGCGTGATCATCGAACAATCAAGCGTTTCATTCAAAATAGTCAACAGGGTCGCAAGAAGCGTGTGGAAAAACCAAGGCGCAAAATAACTGCCCATGAACTGAGAAAAGTCAAGCGTGCAGCTGCCAAGATGCCACTTGCCACCAGTTTGGCCATATTTCAGAGCTGCAACATCACTGGAGTGCCCAAAAGCACAAGGTGTGCAATACTCAGAGACATGGCCAAGGTAAGAAAGGCTGAAAGACGACCACCACTGAACAAGACACACAAGCTGAAACGTCAAGACTGGGCCAAGAAATATCTCAAGACTGATTTTTCTAAGGTTTTATGGACTGATGAAATGAGAGTGAGTCTTGATGGGCCAGATGGATGGGCCCGTGGCTGGATTAGTAAAGGGCAGAGAGCTCCAGTCCGACTCAGACGCCAGCAAGGTGGAGGTGGAGTACTGGTTTGGGCTGGTATCATCAAAGATGAGCTTGTGGGGCCTTTTCGGGTTGAGGATGGAGTCAAGCTCAACTCCCAGTCCTACTGCCAGTTTCTGGAAGACACCTTCTTCAAGCAGTGGTACAGGAAGAAGTCTGCATCCTTCAAGAAAAACATGATTTTCATGCAGGACAATGCTTCATCACATGCGTCCAAGTACTCCACAGCATGGCTGGCAAGAAAGGGTATAAAAGAAGAAAATCTAATGACATGGCCTCCTTGTTCACCTGATCTGAACCCCATTGAGAACCTGTGGTCCATCATCAAATGTGAGATTTACAAGGAGGGAAAACAGTACACCTCTCTGAACAGTGTCTGGGAGGCTGTGGTTGCTGCTGCACGCAATGTTTATGGTGAACAGATCAAAACACTGACAGAATCCATGGATGGCAGGCTTTTGAGTGCCCTTGCAAAGAAAGGTGGCTATATTGGTCACTGATTTGTTTTTGTTTTGTTTTTGAATGTCAGAAATGTATATTTGTAAATGTTGAGATGTTATATTGGTTTCACTGGTAAAAATAAATAATTGAAATGGGTATATATTTGTTTTTTGTTAAGTTGCCTAATAATTATGCACAGTAATAGTCACCTGCACACACAGATATCCCCCTAAAATAGCTATAACTAAAAACAAACTAAAAACTACTTCCAAAACTATTCAGCTTTGATATTTTTTGGGTTCATTGAGAACATGGTTGTTGTTCAATAATAAAATTAATCCTCAAAAATACAACTTGCCTAATAATTCTGCACTCCCTGTATTAGATATGTATTTGCTGAATTTAATAAGTAGCTATATAGTCAATTTAAAATGTACAATTTATTTCAAAATGAATAACATTTGTTTTATTTTCCAGACATCTGAAATACAAACTGGATTCCAGCTATGACTAGTAGATACTAATATATGAATGACTAAATATACTATTTCAGTTAGTGTCTGCTGTGTTAAATAAATAACCACACATGTAAAATGTTTAACATACTGTCGGCTATATTGCGAGTTTTGCGGTATGAGTGAAAAAGCAGCGTTATGGCTCTTTTTTCACTACAGCTGGTATTACCAGCCTTGCAGGTTTAGCTGCTCTGCACCCTTTTTTGACCGTAATGCAACGTAACTACTGCAGCTTTCCAAAAGTCCTTTTTTAATGGGACTTACACAGCGCCGGTATTACGAGTTTGCCTGTCCGGCCAAAAAGTTTATACAATTAAGATCCATACAGTAAACTGAAAGTCAGTTGTTATGGGTTTTGCGCTACAAAGCTGTAGTATAAAACTAATAACTAAAGTGCTAAAAAGTACTCTAACACCCATAAACTACCTATTAACCCCTAAACCGCCATACTCCCGCATCGCAAACACTAGTTAAATATTATAAACCCCTAATCTGCTGTCCCTAACATCGCCGCAACCTACATTACTGTTATTAACCCCTAATCTGCTTCCCCCAAAATCGTCACCACTATCCTAAAGTTATAAACCCCTAAACCAAACCCTAAGTCTAACCCTAACACCCACTAACTTTAATATAATTAAAATAAATCTAATTAAAAATTCCTTTCATTAACTAAATAATTCCTATTTAAAACTAAATACTTACCTGTAAAATAAACCCTAAGCTAGCTACAATATAACTAATAGTTACATTGTAGCTAGCTTAGGTTTTATTTTTATTTCACCTGTAAAAAAAAATACAAACAACCCCCCAACAGTAAAACCCACCACCCACACAACCAAACCCCCCAAATAAAATTCTATCTAAAAAACCCTAAGCTCTCCATTCTCCTGAAAGGGGCATTTGGATGGGCATTGCCCTTAAAATGGCATTTAGCTCTTTTTTGGTGCCCAAACCCTAAGCTAAAAACAAAACACACCCAATAAACCCTTAAAAAAAACTAACACTAACCCCCGAAGATCCTCTTAATGTTTTTGAAGACTCGACATCCATCCTCAGCGAAGCGGCAGAAGTCCTCAGCAAAGCCGGCAGAAGTCTTCATCCAAGCGGGCCGAAGTCTTCATCCAAGCCGGCAGAAGTCTTCATTCAGACATCATCTTCTATCTTCATCCATCCGGCTCGGAGCGGCTTCATCTTCAAGACATCCGGCGTGGAGCATCCTCTTCTTACGACGGTGACTGAAGAATGAAGGTTCCTTTAAGGGACGTCATCCAAGATGGCGTCCCTTGAATTCCGATTAGCTGATAGAATTCTGTCAGCCAATCGGAATTAAAGGTGAAAAAATCCTATTGGCTGATGAGTAAGGTTAATTTTTAAAGATATATTTTTTTTATGATCTGTTGTATAGAATATTGTAATAGAATAAGTGTGTATAATTGATTCATAATCTAGTTTCTACGTAAATATAATTCAATGTGTATATAAATTGAACTAATCAAGAATTTAGGAATAAATATTAATTTCAATAAATATATTGTTACGTATATACATTTTATTGGTTCGCAACTGCTAAAATATTAATAAATGATATTGTAGACCTGGTATATACCGACAATCTGATTGTTCTACCAGAATCCAAAATTTTTCACCAATGTCTTAACTTATCCATGACTCAGTGCTCTAAAAAGTGGAATAAATGACAGCCCAAGAATAGTAGGGTCTCATGGAATCAGATCTGTACATACAGCAAATCTGCCCTGCTGTGAGTGTGCCAGTGCACATGTGCATGTGAATTGTGCACATATAGCAGCAGTTCAGTAGAAGCACAGCGTGGGACAAGGAGCAGATAGCACTGGACCTGGACACCGCAGTTAAGTGATACCAGCCCACTGACACCAATAAATGTATTTTTTTTTTTGTTTACCCACTTACACCAATGCATTATTTTATATATATATATATATATATATATATATATATATATATATATATATATATATACACATAGATACATACACACATAAACACTACAGCCCACTGGACACGTATGGCTAAAATTTACTGGGCCTCAAGTTCATTTTGGTTGAGAACCACTGTCTTTGATAATCTTAATAGTGGAGCACTTTAGATAATCTCAATAGTGGAGCGTTGTTTAGATCATTAGGCTTTATGTATTTTGTGAGGTGAGCGAGTGCCCCTTTCTACTTGATTATGATCGATATGCTTACTGAAATAACAAGGGACTGCAATTGCTATGGTGATCACCTGATAGAGACTACACAACAAGATGGCAATCCAAAGGAATAAACAAAATAAAAAAGACCAGGTCAAAAACAGGTCAAAAACAGAAGAATCAGCAGGCACAGGACAAATGTGCAGAGGCTCAGACAAAGGGAGGCATAATGTCAGGGCAGGGAGTGGCTAGGGAAGCAGGCTTAAATAGTCTATACTTGATTAAAAAACTACCTACAACTGGCAGGCTGATGGAGCCAGCGAGCCAGCCAGTGCATGCACCAGGTCTTCAGAAATTAACTTTAGCCAGAGCCCTCCAATAGTTCAGAGGGGAAGCCACAAGACTGTGAACCAGGAGACTGAGGATCAATCCTGGGCACCGACAAGACACAAAGAAACTTTCCTCTTTCAATCAGGGGAATCATGCTGCTCTTATATAAGCAGAGAGGGAGATAGGGGCTCTTTTATAACCGTCTATAAAACCTCTTCCCACAGTATAAGCAATGACAATGCGTCTGTACTGTTGGTTCCTTCCTAACATTTTTATTAGATCTATAAGCAAACATGATAATAAAGATGGAGCCTTCTTATCTTCTTTTTATTTCAGTACAGCAATGAACATACTAAAATGCAGATGATTTTTTTCAACATTATGAAAGAAATTAGAGGACAACTATGCAGCACCCTCTGTTTATGGGCATATGCACTCTCACTTCAGCTAAAAATCATCCACTAGGATGCAGGGCAAGTCCAAAGTAATATCAGATCATTAAGGCTTGCACTTACCAGACTTTTAAAAAGTGGCTCATTTATTAGTTGATGTTTGGGGAGATACATTTATTTATATTGCACTTTTTTAAGGAAGCTAGCACGCATGTGAGACATCAAAGGGAGTGAGCGCTATAGCAAGTTAACAGCGCTACAGGGTCACCTCCTGGTTAGTTGTGCCCCTGCAACAGTTTAGAGAAAAAACTCTGTGGGCATGGGGGCAGCAGGAGGACTTAAAGGCATATACAATGTAATGTCCCCTTAATTAAAAATACAAACAAAATTAACATTGTCTCTTTAAATACTCTACTTATCCAAATGAATATTTAAAGTTGTGGAAGACTTTTAGATTTACAGCTGAGCTTTCCTAATCTATTAACTTTTTAATAATACTAGAAGCAAACTCATTATGACATTCTCTCAGTCCTATTCCCCTTATTTTATTTAATCTTCAAATTAAATGTAGTGGTAGGCGTATAGAATGCAGGTTACATTGTCTGGGGAAAAATGTATGTAATACATTTTCATTTCTCATCAGTAATGTTTTACTTTGTGTGTAGTTAATGCATAGGGGTAGATATATTATGGGTCGTGCAGACATACGCTGTCGGCATTTAACATTGCACAAACATGTCTGGTGAAATGCTTGTGCAATGCTGCCCCCTGCACATTCATGGCCAATCGTCCAGTAGCAAGGGTTTCAATCATACCGATCAGATCAGGATGATTGAAGTCCGCCACCTAAAAGGTGGCGGACAAGTTAAAAAGCAGCGGTCTTACGTCTGTTTCCAGCGAGCCAGAAACATCGCACAGAGAAAGCAGCATCCCCTGCTTATTAAATCTCCCACATAGTCTTGTTATGACACAGAATTCATGGGGATCTATTTTGTTTGATTCCCTCAATTTGCAAGCAAAACACAAACACCGAAATGACAAATATGTTATAAATGAAAGGAAGAAACATACACAGCCAACCACCAATATAAACCAAGCAACAAACATATTCCCCAATGTCACATGGAGTTAATGATTTCAGCCACACATTTTCTATATAAAAGCCACAACCTGAAAACAATTTCCTTGCTTCTTCAAGATGATATAGCAACAATCTATAGATAATATCTCATTGTGGTCCAAATATAGATTTCTTAATTTTGTTTCTGTTAAATGTTTCAACACACACATTTCCTTAGCTCATCTTACTTATGTGGTGAATTTCAGGTCTATGTTGTGTGGCTTGTAACCCTTACTGAAAAATGCTTTTATTTTATAAAAAAAGGCAATTCCTTCATATGTGAGAAACCAATACATTTCTTGAATCAATTGAAGATTTTTTTTATCAGGATCACACCAGCCAAAGTTACATATTTCATTTTTTTATAGCCCTTTATAGGTTTTACAGCTAATTTCTTTGAATTTTTTTTATTTAAAATTTTGTATCAGATGAAGGTAAATCTAAAAAGTCAATCATCTATATTAATATTTATGTCAATATAATACTCAAATATCCAAGAAGTTGTTTTTTTTTTTGTGGCAAATTCATAAAAAATATTATAATGTCCTCACATTTTTGTGTAGCATATATAAAGGATAATAGGTATCATAGGGACACAGGTGTGGAACATTACCTTTTTCTCTACCTGACCTGTGTATTCTTTATGGTAGTGCACTGCATTCTATTAAGACTTAGGGGCCAATTTATCAAGTGTCTGTCCAACATGATCCACTGAGCCATGATGCCGCTGTCGGAATTTAACATTGCACAAGCAGTTCTGTTGAACTGCATGTGCAATGCTGCCCCCTGCAGATTAGTGGCCAATCGGTCGCTAGCAGGGGGTGTCAATCAGCCGAATCGTATATAATCGGGCAGATTGATTTCTGCAGCCTCAGAGGCTGTTGACGATTTATGGAGAAACAGTATTTAGACCGCTGCTTCTTAACTGCTGTTTCCGGCGAGCCTAAAGGCTTGCGCGGAAACAGCTGCATTGGGGCCGATTGACAGCTTGTTAAATCGGCACCTAATAGTTAATTTTTAAAACACAATAAGTAAATGTGATAGTCTTAAAAGAGACTATGGGGCCTATTTAATATGGTGCGAGTGGACATGATCCGATATTGCGGATCATGTCTGCTGCACATCGATAAATGCAGACAGCATACGCTGTCAGCATTTATCATTGCACCAGAAGTTCTGGTGAAACACGGGGCATCAAGCTCCATACGGAGCCTAATAAATATGCCCCTAAAACTCAGGATATTCCAAAGAGAAAATGTGATCCTCGACAGATTTGTTAGGAATGCCCCAGATGTACAAAGCAGCCATGGAGGTACAGAGCATAGTTTTGAATCTGGGTCTGCTGATTTATATAGATTTCCTTGTGAAAGCACTTACCCCTTATTTTCTGTAACTAGGTGAGCTGTTTGTGTTTAGAGGCTTCAAGTGTTGATATTTCTTATATTTTCTCTTTTTGAGTCCTTGTTTACAACTTATCAACAGGGACCTATTGCAGTCAGTTTATAAAACCCTTTTAACTTTTTAGCCAGTTTTTTGGGGATTAGCTTATTCTCAATCATTCATTCAACACAAATGCTGATCTAATCTTTCTGTTTTGACTTTAGTTTGTCTATTGGATCCAAGCTTGTTCTTCCACCTGGGAACCAACTTTTGTTTTACTGTAGCTCATTTTTATACCTTGACTTTAACTGTTCCAGTATTGCAATGTCTGGTGTTTAAGACAATCACTTGTGTTTGCAGAATACCTGTGTATCTGTAGCCTAGCTATCTGCTGGTCTCATAGGTCTTACTTAAGACCAGCCTACACATCTTGGGGGCTTTTCTGGTCCTTCAGTTAATAGTGTTGTTCCTACAATGGTAGAGTAGCCAAAGTGCTGCTTTAAAAGAGGAATCTTATAAAAAAAATATGTCAGTGACCTTTTAAATAAGTTGTTTTAAAAATGTTTTTTGAATTTGAAAATGTTCCATAAGAACCCTGATATGTATATGTTTTTCATAAGTCTTCTTTTACAGCAGCAATTTGGCAAAACTATAGAGTGAATCCAGTAGTGTCTGGGCTACACCTACATCATGTATGGTCTCTCCCTCTGCAAAACAGGGCACACAGTGTACGGAAAGGCCATAGTTTGACTTTACAAGAATGGTGGCAGGGTAATGTTGTACATGAAAACATTGTACAGGAAAGTGACACAAGTGGTATAGACTAATCAAGTAGGAAGAATGACACAGTGTCACAGATAAGCTGCCCCTCTTGCTGCAATGTGGCTTCTGTTTCTGCTGATTGCAAACAGAAATTGGGGGCCCCACCACAGCCTTTGCCCAGAGGCCCATTGAGTTCTAGTTATGTCCCTGATTGCAGCCCCAATTTTTTGCCTCTTTGCACTCTGCACAAGACCTCAGTGTCTGGGAGCAATGATTGTGAAAAATAACAATAAAATTATTAACCTAAAGGTTTAAATGACTTTGTTATTGTCACCGCTCACTTACCTACAGCGCTGATATTACAGGTATTTATAAACCCGGCGTTAAAAGACAAGAAGTGAGCATAGAGCAAACTTGTGCTCCATACCGCACTCCAATACCAGCGCTGCTTAAGTCAGCGGTGAACTGGTTGTACGTGCTCGTGCATGATTTCCCCATAGACATAAAAAAAGCCTAACACCTGCTATAAAGCAGCGTAAAGCTCTGTAATGCAGCCCCATTGATTCCTATGGGGAAACTAAATTTATGTTTACACCTAACACCCTAACATGAACCCCCAATCTAAACACCCCTAATCTTACACTTATTAACCCCTAATCTGCTGCCCCCGAGATCGCCGACACCTACATTATACTTATTAACCCCTAATCTGCCGCTCTGGACATCGCCGACACCTACATTATACTTTTTAACCCCTAATCTGCTGCCCCCAACATCGCCGATACCTACATTATATTTATTAACTCCTAATGTCCCGCCCCCAATGTCGCAGCAACCTACCTACATTTATTAACCGCTAATCTGCCGCACCCAAAGTCGCCACCACTATACTAAATTTATTAACCCCTAAACCTAAGTCTAACCCTAACACCCACTAACTTAAATATAATTAAAATAAATCTAAATAAAAATTACTATCATTACCTAAATAATTCCTATTTAAAACTAAATACTTACCTATAAAATAAAACCTAAGCTAGCTACAATATAACTAATAGTTACATTGTAGCTAGCTTAGGGTTTATTTTTATTTTACAGGGAAGTTTTATTTATTTTAACTAGGTAGAATAGTTACTAAATAGTTATAAACTATTTACTAACTACCTAGCTAAAATAAATACATATTTACCAGTAAAATAAAACCTAACCTGTCTTACAATAAAACCAAACATTACACTACAATTAAATAAATTGCCTAAATTAAATACAATCACCTAAATTACAAAAACAAACACTAAATTACACAAAATAAAAAATAAATTATCAGATATTTAAACTAATTACACCTAATCTAATAGCCCTATCCAAATAAAACAGCCCCCCCCAAAAAAATAAAAAAAACCCTAGCCTAAACTAAACTACCAATAGCCCTTAAAAGGGCCTTTTGTGTGGCATTGCCCCAAAGACAACCCCCCCAACAGTAAAACCCACCACCCACACAACCAACCCCCCAAATAAAATCCTTACTAAAAAAAACTAAGCTCCCAATTGCCCTGAAAAGGGCATTTGGATGGGCATTGCCCTTAAAATGGTCATTTAGCTCTATGGCTGCCCAAACCCTAACCTAAAAATAAAACCCACCCAATAAACCCTTAAAAAAACCTAACACTAACCCCTGAAGATCCACTTACGGTTTTGAAGAGCCGACATCCATCCTCAACGAAGCTGTCAGAAGTCTTCATCCAAGCAGCAAGAAGACCTCAATGAAGCCGAGAGAAGTCTTCATCCAAGCCGGCAGAAGTGGTCCTCCAGACGGGCAGAAGTCTTCATCCAGATGGCGTCTTCTATCTTCATCTATCCGGCGCGGAGCAGCTCCATCTTCAAGACATCCGACGCGGAGCATCCTCTTCTTTCCAATGACTAACGACGAATGAAGGTTCCTTTAAATGACATTATCCAAGATGGAGTCCCTTGAATTCCGATTGAATTCTATCAGCCAATCGGAATTAAAGGTGAAAATTTCCTATTGGCTGAAGCAATCAGCCAATAGGATTGAGCTCACATTCTGTTGGCTGTTCCAATCAGCCAATAGAATGCAAGCTCAATCCTATTGGCTGATTGGATCAGCCAATAGGATTGAAGCTCAATCCTATTGGCTGATTGCATCAGCCAATAGGAATTTTTCACCTTTAATTCCGATTGGCTGATAGAATTCTATCAGCCAATCGGAATTCAAGGGAGACCATCTTGGATGACGTAATTTAAAGGAACCTTCATTCGTCGTTATTCGTCGAAAAGAAGAGGATGCTCCACATCGGATGTCTTGAAGATGGAGCCGCTTCACGCCATATGGATGAAGATAGAAGATGCCGTCTGGATGAAGACTTCTGCCTGTCTTGAGGACCACTTCTGCCGGCTTGGATGAAGACTTCTCCCGGCTTCGTTGAGGACTTCTTGCCACTTCGCTGAGGGCTTCTCCCGGCTTCGTTGAGGATGGATGTCGGCTCTTCAAAACTGTAAGTGGATCTTCAGGGGTTAGTGTTAGTTTTTTTTAAGGGTTTATTGGGTGGGTTTTATTTTTAGGTTAGGGTTTGGGCAGCAATAGAGCTAAATGCCCTTTTAAGGGCAATGCCCATCCAAATGCCCTTTTCAGGGCAATGGGGAGCTTAGGTTTTTTTAGTTAGGATTTTATTTGGGGGGTTGGTTGTGTGGGTGGTGGGTTTTACTGTTGGGGGGGTTGTTTGTTTTTTATTTTACAGGTAAAAGAGCTGATTTCTTTGGGGCAATGTCCCCCAAAAGGCCCTTTTGAGGGCTATTGGTAGCTTAGTTTAGGCTAGGTTTTTTTTATTTTGGGGGGCTTTTTCATTTTGATAGGGCTATTAGATTAGGTGTAATTTGTTTACATATCTGATAATTTGTTTATTATTTTGTGTAATTTAGTGTGTTTTTTTTTGTAATTTAGGTAATTTATTTAATTTTAATGTAATGTTAGGTTTTATTGTAAGACAGGTTAGGCTTTATTTTACAGGTAAATTTGTATTTATTTTAGCTAGGTAGTTAGTAAATAGTTAATAACTATTTAGTAACTATTCTACCTAGTTCAAATAAATAGAAACTTGCCTGTAAAATAAAAATAACCACTAAGCTAGCTACAATGTAACTATTAGTTATATTGTAGCTAGCTTAGGGTTTATTTTATAGGTAAGAATTTAGTTTTAAATAGGAATTATTTACGTAATGATAGTAATTTTTATTTAGAATTATTTTAATTATATTTAAGTTATGGGATGTTAGGGTTAGGGTTAGACTTAGGTTTAAGGGTTAATAAATGTAGGTAGGTGGCGGCGATGTCAGGGGTGGCAGATTAGGGGTTAATAATATTTAAGTAGTGTTTGCAAGGCGGGAGTGCAGTGGTTTAGGGGTTAATATATTTATTCTAGTGGCGGCGATATCGGGAGCGGAAGATTAGGGGTTAATAATTTTATTTTAGTGTTTGCGATGCGGGAGGGCCTCGGTTTAGGGGTTAATAGGTAGTTTATGGTGTTAGTGTACTTTTTAGCAGTTTAGTTATGAGTTTTATGCTACAGCTTTGTAGTGTAAAACTCATAACTATGACTTTAGAATGCGTCACGAATCTTGCGGGATAGGCTGTACCGCTCACTTTTTGGCTTCCAAAAAAAAGCTTGTAATATCGGTGCTATGGAAGTCCCATTGAAAAAAGACTTTATGCAAATTGCGTAAGTTAATTTGCGGTACGGCCAAAAAAGTGTGCGGGACAGCTGAACCTACAAGACTCGTAATAGCAGCGGTAGTGAAAAAGCAGCGTTATGAGCCTTAACACTGCTTTTTTACTCATAACACAAAACTCGTAATCTAGCCGTTTAAATTGAAGCCGCTAAAACTTGTGAGGTTAAAAGTTTTAAACACCTTCATCCTAACAATATTAGCTACAGTCATTAAAGTCAATTAAAGCCAATTTATCTTTATTGCTATAGTAACTGAACCAAAATACCTGCAAATGAGCTGCAATTTTTCACTCCTAAAATATCAAACATATAATTTTGTTAGTAATTGCCTAGTAGAAGTGGTTACCAAACCAATTATCTATTAATCGTTCAAGGTCCTTTTCTTAAGCCCAAAAGAAAACAAAAAAAAAAAAACCACATGGATGCTCCATTTTCCATTTTCGTTTTTCTAACAAAAGCATGCTAAATAGATAATCACACCAGTAATGGAGATCATAGAAAAAAAGAACAACTGCTTAGGATACTATTAAAACATAAGTGAACATATTAATATATAACAAAAAGGATCTTGTGATCTCAGCTTAAAGGGACATTAGGTTGCTCTTGCTTTTTTGTAAAAATGTGCTTTTCCCATGCTCCCTAGCCTAAAACACAACCAGTAACCTAAGTTTTCTGTTGCTAATCAATAGCTGGTTTAGGTAATTTGCATTATTTTGATGAAAGCCTCTTTAAAGTGTGGGGCAAAACCCAATCTTTTCCACAAACATAAGAGGTGGCCGACATCCTTTTCCTTACACTTTATTGGTGTCTACAGGTGGTTTTTATCATCTAATCTTACACCAAATACTTCTACACAGGTTTACTTCATCCAACAAATGGATATTAATGGTGGTAAAAGGTAAATAATATCATGCACAACATTATGAGAAATATGGCAGGTGACCTAATTTACCCTTACTCAATAAAAATATTTGTTTACAAAACATAATAAATCTGTGTTGTAGCTTATCAGGGGGTGTATGAAAAAATTCCACATCCCCCAGACACTAGGAATCACCAACAACATAGTTGCTTAAAAAAGGTAAATATGCACCCACTGCAGTATCTGTATATTCCCTGCTCATATGTACTACTAGTAATAAAATACCCTTGCGTTTGTGTTGTGGGGGGTTGGCAGTTTAGGGGTTAATAGTTTTATTAGGTACTTTGCTTTGTGGGGGATGGCAGTTTAGGGGTTAATAACTTTTATTAGTAAATGCAATGTGGGGGATGTGGGTTCAGGGGTTAATAACTTTTATTAGTGATTGTGATGTGGGGGGATGGCGGATTAGGGGTTTTGAATGGCATTTTGATGTGTTGGTTTAATTTTTATGTTTCGGTTTAGATTTTTACGGGTAAATTCAACATTTATTTAATTTTTAGTTACGCGTGCAAGATGATATACTGGTGTAAGTAACTGGCAACTCCAGAAATGTGTAGTTGTGCACATTTCTGAACCTCACTAGTTTTTTTAATTTACGGCAGTATATATTTTTTGTCTTGTGTAACAGTGAACCAGAGCTCTGAAGTTGTGCTAACCCAAAACACGTTAAAGTTTATTGCGCTAAAACGAACAAATTTACTTTCAACTGCACACTATTTCCGTATTGCGTTGCTCTCTTGGTATTCTTAGTTGAAAGCTAAACATAGGTAGGCTTATATGCTAATGTCTAAGCCCTTGAAGGTCACCTCTTATCTGAATGTTTTTCCCAGCTAGTGGGAGTAAGTTCATATGTGCCATATAGATAACATTGTGCTCACGCCCGTGGAGTTACTTATGAGAGGGCACTGATTGGCTAAAATGCAAGTCTGTCAAAATAACTGAAATAAGGGGGCAGTCTTCACAGGCTTAGATACAAGTTACTCACAGAGGTAAAACATATATTAATATAATTGTGTTGGATATGCAAAACTGGGAAATGGGTAATAAAATAAAAAAAAATCTTTCTTTTTAAACAATAACAGTTTTTGAGTAGACTATCCCTTTAAAGGGATTCTTAAATAAAACTGTCAACACATAAAGAAATCAATGAACATGCACATTTCAAACCATAGTGTTCCATTTAAAACATCTGAAAGGAACCATCTCTAAAGCAGTTTTCAACTAAGAAAATCAATAAATGTTCATAACGCATTGCAGTTTCACAAAACCTAAAGCAGTAAGAGAGCAATTACTGTTCATGCGCCAATATAACATTATTAATCTTTAGTAGTGTAATTGCACAAATGTAAAATTAAATGTTTAATCTTAAACACATAAGCTATGGAAATACTGCTTGAGCTACTTTCTATTATTCAAAATACCACAGAATGGACTCCATATAATAAGCAGTGAATGCTGCTCTGCAGCCCTTATGGGGCAGGTTCACCAGTATGAGGTTGCAGAGATAAATCCCCCCAAACTTTATTGGTCATAAGATAGGAGGGGGTGGAGCTGCACAAGCAAATGCTTGTTCAGTAGTACATGTGGGCAGCTGATATAAAGTATATTCCGCCTGTTCACTGTGTAGTTTTCAAGTCAGGAACCTTGTCTGCCCACCATATAGTACATGTGCCCCAAAGTTGTAAGCTATTTCTCCTTAACATATTTATTCATTCAGCCATTGGGATTGAAGTCTGGCTAAACTGACTAAACATAGCAAAATCCTACAATCAGATCTCTTATCAGTCTTAAAAACTGTCAGACAGACTGACATTTACTGCCAAATTGCATTCATTATAATTTTTAAGAAACACTTGAAAAAGTAAGTGTACTAATCCAAATCTTAATAAGTTGCTGTGAGGCAGCAGGGTTAGTACCATATTTGGCTAAAACCTGTCAATTTAATTATCAGCATAAGGCAAACCTCATAGGATAGTCTTACTGTAATACATTTTAGTATATAATGCAATTAAAATTAGTTTTCTGTGCACAAATACTGGTCTAGCCTAATCAATAGGACAGGGATGCATTATCTTGAGCTTGAGAATACTGCATGATCTGGCATAACAAGTGGATTGTTAAAAATAGACATGCATTTGTTTCATAAGGAATGCCAATTCGTTAACAAAACATGGATATTAGTATTATTTCATGTCATGAATATCTGAACGAATGCAAAATGAAATGAAAAGAAAATTAATCAAACTGCCGATAGTAGGCAGTATTCTTTTGTTTCTTTAAATTACCTTAGGGGTTAAAATACCTGTTAAAATACCTGCAGCGCACTGGAGAACCGCCCTAATCATGATCATTCTTCACAGAGCCCGGGCGCAGGTCCTTTAGCACAGGCCCTTTGATCTGCCACGCTAAGCCTCCTATTAGCGTGCTCTGAGGCTCTGTGAAGAAGGATCAGGAGAAAGGGTAAATATTTAATGCTACAGGTGACCTTTTTCTCTCGTAGCAAAGGAACATTTACATTTGCAAATGTAAATGTTGCACAAATATTCAATATTTTTTTTGTTTAAAACAAAACGAATACCGAGTAGCACTGGCAACAAATATTCAAATACAACAAGTTTTTAGAATTTTCGTTACAAAAGATTCCAAACCAAATTTTTTTGTCTGTGCACACTTCCAGTTAATGCGGCTAAAACTTTTTTATAGTGCCGTATACTTTAAATAGATAGCACAGAGACTCTTTCTGGGCTCATTGTGCTTGTATTACAAGCGGTAAATTATGTGTTGTGCTCGAGGATAATCCCAAATACCACTGTAGAAAATAGCATATTTGAGACCTGAAGTAAGTGATAATCACTTGATAGATTGCAAAACAAAACTGTGCTATGGAAATAAAGGATTTAAGTTATATTTTGAAATAATTCTTAGAAAACAAAGGTTTATTAGTTGCAAAAATGGCATAATTAAAGGAATATGGCATATGACAAGGGGCGGGACTGGGAAGGGGTCAGAGATGTGTGTTTATGAGTATCTTACCTTTCATGCTTCAGTTTAATTTAAACAGTATAGCACAGAACTAAACAAAGAACTCTACTACTTGAGCAGTTTTTTTTGTGCACCATCGGCTTAGCGCTCAAGTATTATCTAACATTATTTGTAATGCGCCCCCAATAGAAGTCTAATATGTGAGGGATTTATTGCACCTGCAATAGTTAACATAAAATTTTAGCACATACTATACTAGTGATCGAGTGGTAACATTTAACTTTGTACTTGTAATATAAGTGCCAAAGCGTAAGTGGTATGGATTGAGCTTGAGTGATCTTTGCATACCATAGTGCTAACATTTTGGCTAGCCACTTTTGGCTGTTCGGCAGCCTACATAGAAAATCTCTTGAGAGCAGGGTGGGGTTATTTTAAATTCACCAAAATAACCCTTTCAGGAACATAAAAATAAGGGCTGGTAAATACCAGCTAAATTTTGTAGCACAAAAATAGAAACATCGTCTTCTGTTCTCATTAGAGATGTTCTATATAGGTTGCAGAGACAACCTAGGTAAAATGTCATGGAACAGAGTTTTACCAAAGGATACCAGGATAAAGAAAAAAATTTGATTATAGTAATACTGTCATGATAGGTATTTGTCTAAAAGATTTCTGTCCCTGCTGCAGTTCGGCATACTGTACCTTTAACCTTTTCCTCTGTGTTTGTAGCATGAGGTTGTGTATTGAGTTTATTCCTCTTGCTCTGACAATTACTATTTAGATATACTGGTTTGACTTCTGCTTCCACTGACTATACTTCTGTTTAACCCTTTGTTTGGACTGACTTGATTTATGACTTTAGTTTGTTTGTGGACTGCATTTATTTAATGATTTTGTGCTGCTTTTCTTCTGTGAGACCTTGACCTGGACTGTCTGACTTAGATTACTTTAATCCTGGATTCCTCTGTTATCACAAGATCTGCATTTAAGTAACTTATGCAAGTTTATATTTGCCTGGAAAGAGAGACTAAACATATATAAATTTATGTCTTTCTTTGATATTTGAATTAATACATTTACAGTTACTTTCCAGTACTTAATTGTTGTTTGTTTTGTGGGAGCTGATTAAAGTACTTGAGAGTGTTTACCTACTAAGTTTAGTCTCATTGCTCTCTTACCCCTGGTCTTTGTTTAAACACTGAGTTTACGTCCAGTGCTCTTGTAAGGGCTTGATTTCAGCTTGTTTCATTATAAAACAACAGCACTGCACCTGACATTGAGAAGACACATGCTCGAACAAGAACGTGGTTTTCTGTTTGTTACAAATACATTGGATTTTTTTTTTTAAATCTAAGTTCTGTGTGAATCATGAATGTTTTAATTTTATTTTGGCATCGCTATAAAAAGAATTGTCACCATGTGGTTGGTTAACTATGGTCACAAAATAGGTTAGAGAAATGGAAAAAAAAATAACAAAGAAGGTATCAACAACAGAAATATAAAATTATTAAGATGGCAGATTTCTTTTCTATATAAAAGAACCCTTGTGACCTATAAGGAAATATTTTCAATTTTATTTTAAATTTACTAACTTACTGTGACATAACACTTTTTACGCCTTCTACCCAAATGCAGGGAACAAATTGATTAATGATCCTTTTGATCTTCAAGAATTCAAGTTGAAAGTGTTGTTGATAATTAAGTATCACAACCCCTTAAGGATTAATATGCTTAAAGGATTAGAGTTTTATCCATTATATGTTTTTGCTTTTGATTCTAGAATGGCATTCAAGGGTATCTTGTGACTTTTTAATATCTTCTAAATAGCTTGTTCAATTAACATTTTGTATGTTTTCAAAGATACAAATACATTACTGATAACACTGTGTGGTTTAGTGATGTACAGTATAAATAGGAAAAAAACATTATATCAGGTTTTTGCGTCTGTTTGCACGCAAGTTAATTTGCACTCGTATTACAAGTTGAAAGCAAATGCAAACGAGTTGGCGCAATCACGATTTACACTACAATGATTACCGCAACCTCAGAGCTCTGGTTAACTGTTTCGCAAAACTAAAAAGTTTCACAAAACACATCAAAATTACATTACGCAGTAACACCATGCAATAAAAATTATTCAAAAATAATATTGCACAAAAAAAGTTGTAAGGGCCTCAAATATATGAGAACTCAGGTATTGTTAAGGCAAAGGGCTTTAACATAGACATACATAGATACATGTCTAAATATAGATATGTATGTGTGTGTGTGTGTGTATATATATATATATATATATATATATATATATTTATAAATAGCCAACGTGAGTTATGAATATTTTACATTCTAATTTTATTCACATAGAAGAGAATGTTCTTTTTATTTTTAAATAGATATTTATATATATATATATATATATATATATATATATATATATATATATATAATGTATATTTTGAAAATATACTATATATCTATACATTTATATAGCTCTGGAAAAAATGACTAAACGGATAGGAAAGTCAAAATTAAACTTGCATGATTCACATAGAACATGTCATTTTAAGACACTTTTAAATTCACTTCTATTTTCAAATGTGCTTCGTTCTCTTAGTATCCCTTGTTAAAAAATGAATACGCACATATCATACACTAGTGGGAGCTGCTGCTAATTGGTGCCTGCACACATTTGTCTCTTGTGATTGGCTAACTAGATGTGTTCAGCTAGCTGCCAGTAGTGCAATGCTGTCCCTACAGCAATGGATAACAAGAGAATGAAGCAAATTTGATAATAGAAGTAAATGGCAAATTTGTTTAAAATTGTATGTTCTATCTGGATCATAAAAGAACATTTTGTGGTTTACTATCCCTTTAAATATATGTGTTTGAGTAAAATTAACATTTTTGTTTTATTCTATAAACTACTGAAAACATTTCTCTCAAATTCCAAATAAAAACATTGTCATTTAGAGCAGGGTTCTTCAAACCACGGGTCAGGACCAATTACTGTGTCACAATACCATGTGTACTGGGTCGCATCTTGTGTGTTGTAGGAGTGTTTGTGGTGTATTGTATGAGATTGTGTGTGTACTGTGTATGAGAGTGTGTGGGGTGTGTGTTGTATGAGAGTGTGTGTGCTGTATGAGTGTGTGTGTGTGGTGTGTGTGTTATATGAGAGTGTGTGTGGTATGTGTGTTGTATGAGTGTGTGTGGTAAGCATGTAATATGAAAGTGTGTATGTTGTATGATAGAGTGTGTGGTATGTGTGTTATATGAAAATGTGTGTTGTATGAGAGTGTGTTTGTGTTGTATGCTTATTTGTGTGTTGTATGAGTGTGCATGTTGTATGAGAATGTGTGTGTTATTACGTTTTACAACGCTTTCAAATTTGACTACAATCAGGAATAAAGCATGCACATATTTTAGTCTCTTTGCCAACAATTGCAGCTATCATGTTGTTTATTTCTTAAGAAATTTTAAGACCAAGGGGTCTATTTATATATGTGCGGACGGACATGATCCGCTATAGCGAACCATGTCAGCCGAATATCGATAAATGCCGTCAGCATACGCTGTCGGCATTTATCATTGCTGCACCCTTCAGATTCGCGGCCAATCAGCCGCTATCATGGGGTGTCAATCAGCCCGATTGTACAAGATCGGGCGGATTGCTATACGCCACCTCAGACGCGGCGTATGAGTTTCTTGTGCATCATCTTTAAAAGAGGCTTCCTTCTGGGACAACAGCCAATTTTATTCAGTGTGCAGCGTATGGTCTGAGCACTGACAGGCTGACCCCCCCACCCCTTCAACCTCTGCAACAATGCTAGCAGCACTCATATGTCTGTTTCCCAAAGACAACCACTGGATATGACGCAGAGCACGTGCACTCAACTTCTTTGGTCGACCATGGCGAGGCCTGTTCTGAGTGGAACCTGTCCTGTGAAACCGCTGTATGGTCTTGCCCACCGCGCTGTAGCTCAGTTTCAGGGTCTTGGCAATCTTCTTATAGCCTAGGTCATCTTTATGTAGAGCAACAAATCTTTTATTCAGATCCTCAGAGAGTTCTTTGCCATGAGGTGCCATGTTGAACTTCCAGTGACCAGTATGAGAGAATGTGAGAGTGATAACACCAAATTTAACACACCTGCTCCCCATTCACACCTGAGACCTTGTAACACTAATGTGTCACATGACACCAGAGAGGGAAAATGGCTATCAGGACCCAATTTGGACATTTCCCCTTAGGGGTGTACTCACTTTTGTTGCCAACAGTTTAGACATTATTGGCTGTGTGTTGAGTTAGTTTGAGGGGACAGCAAATTTACACTGTTATACAGGCTGTTCACTCGCTACTTTACTTTGTAGCAAAGTGTAATTTCTTCAGTGTTGTCACATGAAAATGTATATTAAAATATTTACAAAAATTTAAGGGGTGTAGTCACTTTTGTGGGATACTGTTTATATATGTATATATGGGTATATACATATATACACATATAAATACATATTTATACATATATATACATTCATATACCTATTTAGACATGTACAGTATATGTATGTTTTGTATAATATATATATATATATATATATATATATATATATATATATATATATTTATTATTGTACATTGTCTATAATGATTGTTGATCGAAACCAATTGGAGGCATTCAGTTAGGATTTATATCCAATGACGTTCCAGGATTAGCACCTCTTGACACAGTATGGCCGTGACCTGACGATACATGTTGAGGAATTTTTGTCCCACACCGGCACCCATAAGGAGCATTAATGGACTTCGGCATTGATGCACAGCTTAGCTGTTGGTGAACAGACGTAAACCATAGAACCTTGTAAGTTCCAGACGTAGTGACAATGCAGGGGACATGAGTATGTGTTTTTAATATGCTTATTTTTACTTTTACAGATTGAGTAGTACTTGTATAAGAGCAACATACTCTTTTATTATAGCTACACTTAGATCACTAATCTCTCCTTTTCCTCTGTTGGCTTTAACTTACTGATTTAACTGACTTACAACACAAAAAACTTACTTTATTCCAATATTAGAATATCGTGCAAAAGTTCATTTATTTCACTAATGCAACTTAAAAGGTGAAACTAATATATGAGATAGACTCCTTATATGCAAAGCAAGATAGTTCAAGCCGTAATTTGTTATAATTGTGATGATTATGTCTTACAGCTCATGAAAACCCCAAATCCACAATCTCACAAAATTAGAATATTGTGAAAAGGTACAATATTCTAGGCTCAAAGTGTCCCACTCTAATAAGCTAATTAAGCCATAACACCTGCAAAGGGTTCCTGAGCCTTTAAATGGTCTTTCAGTCTGGTTCAGTAGGAATCACAATCATGGGAAATATTGCTGACCTGACAGTTGTGCAGAAAACCATCATTAACACACTCCAAAAGGAGGGAAAGCCTAAAAAGTTAATTCTAAAAGAAGTTAGATGTTCCCAAAGTGCTGTATCAAAGCACATTAATAGAAAGTTATGTGGAAGGGAAAAGTGTGGAAGAAAAAGTTGCACAAGCAGCAGGGATGACCGCAGCCTGGAGAGGATTGTCAGGAAAAGGCCATTCAAAAGTGTTGGGGACTTTCACAAGAGCCACCACACACAGACGGATCCTGGACATGGGCTTCAAATGTCATATTACTCTTGTCAAGTCACTCCTGAACAACAAACAACGTCAGAAGCGTCTTACCTGGGCTAAAGAAAAACAGACCTGGTCTGTTGCTCAGTGGTCCAAAGTCCTTTTTTCTGATGAGAGCAAATTTTGCATCTCATTTGGAAACCAAGGACCCAGAGTATGGAGTAACAATTGAGAGGCACACACTGCAAGATGCTTGAAGTCCAGTGTTAAGTTTACACAGTCTGTGTTGATTTGGGGAGCCATGTCATCTGCTGGTGTTGGTCCACTGTGCTTCATTAAGTCCAGGGTCAATGCAGCCGTCTACCAGGAGATTTTGGAGCACTTCATGCTTCCTTCCACAGACGAGCTCTATGGGGATGCTGACTTCATTTTCCAGCAGGACTTGGCACCTGCCCACACTGCCAAAAGCACCAAAACCTTGCTCAATGACTGTGGGATTACTGTGCTTGATTGGCCAGCAAACTCGCCTGTTCTGAACGCCATAAAGAATCTATGGGGCATTGCCAAGAGAAAATTGAGAGACATGAGACCGAACAATGCAGAAGAGCTGAAGGCCGCTATTGAAGCATCCTGGTCTTCCATAACATCTCAGCAGTGCCACAGGCTGATAGCTTCCATGCCACAACGCATTGAGGCAGTAATTGCTGCAAAAGGGGCCCAAACCAAGTACTGAGTACATACAGTATGCATGCTTATACTTTTCAGAGGTCCGATATTGTTCTATGTACAATCCTTGTTTTATTGAGTGCATGTAATATTTTAATTTTCTGAGATTGTTTATTTGGGGTTTTCATGAGCTGTAAGCCATAATCATCACAATTATGGCAAATCACGGCTTGAACTATCTTGCTTTGCATGTAATCTATCTCATATATTAGTTTCACCTTTTAAGTTGCATTAGTGAAATAAATGAACTTTTGCACAATATTCAAATTTTTCGAGTTTCACCTGTATGGACAAAACAAAAAACAATTTGTAATGTTTGCTGTAGGAGATGAGCATTTAGTACATTTTATTAACAATAAATCACTGTTCAATTCTGATAATAGCGATGGTGTCATATATATTTGGTGTAAACGTTTACATTGTTGTTCTCTATAAAATACAGCTAAAAATTTCTTTCTGTTTTCCCAACAGATTGTAATATTATTTTATTATTAAAAATAAAATAGAAAAAGTGCTCGAGAGAAAAAATGTAATCCTGCTGACCTCAGTTTAACCCCTCCAGTTCAAACAAAAAACACAATATACATAGAAGAGGTATCGCTAAAAGCACGGGTTAGTAACTAAATATATAACAATATAAGTGTACAATGTATCAAAATGCTCAGACAAATGGCAATTGAAATTAAAACATTTAATATAATCCAAGATTAGAACTCTAGAAAATACAATGAAATGGCAATGGGACATCTCCCTATAAAAAAATATATAAAAGACCAGCATAAAAATTAATATGCAAAACAGTACATAATCGATGAATAAGCTGGAACACGCTTAATGTGTATAAAGGAACCTTCTAATAAGCGTATAAAACACCACCAAACACCACCAATGAGCAAGGAAGGGTAGCACCAATTGCGCAATGGAAAAGACAATGGGGTGTAGTTATCAAGCCGTCTACTTTACCTGCCTTCGCCGGTCCAATACGCCCGCCTAAGCTCGCCTACCATCGCCGCCCCGGACCTTCAAAATTTCCCCTAAGTTATCAAAAAAGCTGTCAAAAAGCCACGCACCAAGTATGGGGCGATGAGCAGCGGATTGTGAGAGTTATCACTCATCCAATCTCGCTGCTCTTCGGCTTTTTGACAGCTTTATTGATACCCCTGTCACTAAGCACCCACACTAACTACACTGTTCTACCCCCTATACCGGCGCCCCCGGAGCCCCCTGCAACTCAATAAGGTTATTAACCCCTAAACTGCCGCTCCTAGACCCCGCGCCACCTACATTATACCTATTAAACCCTATCCTGCCCCCCCTATACCGTCGCCACCTATAATAAAGTTATTAACCCCTATCCTGCCCCCCCTACACCGCCGCCATCTATATTAAAGTTATTAACCCTAATCCTGTGGATCCCGGACCTCTCCGCAACGAAATAAATAGTTTAACCCCTAAACTGCCGCTCCCGGACCCCAACGCAACCTATATTAAACTTATTAACCCCTAATCTGCCCCCCCCTACACCGTCACCACCTATAATAAATTTATTAACCCCTATCCTGCCCCCCCTACACCGCCGCCACTGTAATAAAATTATTAACCCCTAAACCTAAGTCTAACACTAACCCTAACACCCCCCTAACTTAAATATTATTTAAATAAATCTAAATAATATTTTTCTTATTAACTAAATTAATCCTATTTAAAACTAAATACTTACCTTTAAAATAAACCCTAATATAGGTACAATATAACTAATAATTATATTGTAGCTATTTTAGGATTTATTTTTATTTTACAGGCATCTTTCAATTTATTTTAACTAGGTACAATAGCTATTAGTTATTAACTATTTAATAGCTACCTAGCTAAAATAAAGAGAAATTTACCTGTAAAATAAAAACTAACCTAAATTACAATTACACTACACTATACTTTGATAAATTATTCCTACATTCCTATTTAAAACTAAATACTTACCTGTAAAATAAACCCTAAGATAGCTACAATATAATTAATAATTACATTGTAGCTATTTTAGGATTTATATTTATTTTACAGGTAACTTTGTATTTATTTTAGCTAGTTAGAATAGTTATTAAATAGTTATTAACTATTTAATAACTACCTAGCTAAAAGAAATACAAAATTACCTGTAAAATAAATCCTAACCTAAGTTACAATTAAACCTAACACTACACTATCATTAAATTAATTAAATAAATTAGCTACAAATAACTATAATTAAATACAATTATATAAACTAACTAAAGTACAAAAAATAAAAAAAACTAAGTTACAAAAAACAAAAAAATAAGTTACAAACATTTAAAAAATATTACAACAATTTTAAGCTACTTACACCTAATCTAAGCCCCCTAATAAAATAACAAAGCCCCCCAAAATAAAAAAATGCCCTACCCTATTCTAAATTAAAAAGTTACCAGCTTTTTTACCTTACAAACCCTTAAAAGGGCCTTTTGCGGGGCATGCCCCAAAGAATTCTGCTCTTTTGCCTGTAAAATAAAAATACAAACCCCCCAACATTAAAACCCACCACCCACATACCCATAATCTATCCCAAACCCCCCTTAAATAAACCTAACACTACCCCCCTGAAGATCATCCTACCTTGAGTCGTCTTCAGCCAGCCGACCACCGATGGAACCGAAGAGGAGATCCGGAGCGGCAGAAGTCATCCTCCAAGGGGCGCTGAAGAAGTCTTCCATCCGATGAAGTCATCATCCAGGCGGCGCTGAAGAGGTCTTCCAACCGGGCGATGTCTTCTTCCAAGCGGCATCTTCAATCTTCTTTCTTCCAGATCCATCTTCATCCGGCCAACGCGGAACATCCTTCTTCCCCAACAGACTAACGACGAATGAAGGTTCCTTTAAGAGACGTCATCCAAGGTGGCATCCCTTCAATTCCGATTGGCTGATAGGATTCTATCAGCCAATCGGAATTAAGGTAGGAAAAATCTGATTGGCTGATAGAATCAGCCAATCAGATTGAAGTTCAATCTGATTGGCTGATCCAATCAGTCAATCAGATTGAGCTCACATTCTATTGGCTGATCGGAACAGCCAATAGAATGCGAGCTCAATTCTATTGCTTGTTAGCATTTTTCAAATCAATCAAATGTTTTTGTTATTATCCTCTACTCATTGGTAAATATAGCATAACACTTTGTCCTTGCATCTACTATAGTCATATAAGAAAATGTAAAATTTATATAATTGCAACTTTTGTGCCAAGCTATGAAATGTTCTTTTAATATGGCGATTTTTTAAATTTTATCTGGTAATTTACTAATTTTGATATGTGGTAAAGTTTTAAGATCATAAGGCACTACTAAACTATACTTCTATCAAGGTGTCTCAGTTCTAGAATCCAGTCCAGTACTATATTACTCAAAGCTGCTAAACTGTATTTCTCAGCATCAGGAATAGCCTACCCAAATCTTGGTTTCTTGTATCCAAATGAATTGCATTATTCATTTATTCATCAGAATTATATAATTCTTTTTGGAGAAATTGGATCACATGTAAAATTTTGTGAAAATGCATTTGTATTTTTAACTAACCATAATAGTTTTGATTTTGTTGTATTTATTTTATAGCCTGAAAAAGGCCAAAATTCTTCAATCAAATCAGAAATTATGTTAACACTACTAGAGAAATAATCTAATAATAATAGTAAGTCATCAGCATATAGCGATAATTTAATCACAATTTTCCCTATTTTAATTATTTTAATTATATTTTTCAATGCTATAGACCATGGGGGATATTTATCAAGTCGTCAACCGCATATACGCCGGAATTCCGCAGCATAATTGTTGCGAGCTTGATCCGACCTAGTTATCAAAGCCTACAGACCGTCAAAAGTTGAAATTTGTGACATAACATACGACCACCCTGGAGGCCGCGGATGCCATAGGAATCAATGGGAGTCTGAAAGTAGCGAAAGCTTATGTTCGATGCTGCCAGATATCCCATTGATTTATATGGTTGAAAACAAGTAACATTGACACCTAACACCCTAACATAAACCCCAGGTCTAAACACCCTAATCTGCTGCCCCCGACATCGCCGCCACCTACATAATGTTATTAACCCCTATCCCGCTGCTCCCGGACCCCACCGCAACCTAAATAAACTTATTAACCCCTATCCCGCCGCTCCCAGACCCCAACGCAACCTAAATAAATGTATTAACCCCTAAATCCCTGGCCTCCCACATCACTATCACTAACTAAACCTATTAACCCCTAAACTGCCACCCCCCCACATCACCATAAACTAAATTAAGCTATTAACCCCTAAACCTAACAACTCGCTAAAACCCACCACCCCTAAACTGCCAGCCCCCCACATCGCCATAAACTAAATTAAGCTATTAACCCCTAAACCTAACAACTTTCTAACTTTAAATTAAAATTACAACATCCCTATCTTCAAATAAATTTAAACTTACCTGTAGAATTGAAATAAACTATTTTTAAACTATTAATTAACCTACCCTAACTATTTTACTATCAATTAAATTAAACTAGCAATTAAATAAATTAAATTACATATTCAAAAAACCTAACCCTACTCAAATTATTTAAATCTACTTGTAAACCTTTGAAAAAAATTACTAAATTACCAAAAAAAATAAACGCTAATTTACAAAAAATAAAAAAACACTAAATTACAAAAAAAACAAATTATCAAAAATAAAAAAGAATTACACCTAATAGCCCTATCAAAATAAAAAAGCCCCGCCAAAATAAAAAAAAAAATAGCCTACAATAAACTACCAATGGCCCTTAAAAGGGCCTTTTGTGGGGCATTGCCCCAAAGAAATCAGCTCTTTCACCTTTAAAAAAAAAATGCAAACACCCCTCAACAGCAAAACCCACCAACCAACCAACCCCCCAAATAAAAAAAACTTTCTAAAATAACCTAAGCTCCCCATTGCCCTGAAAAGGGCATTTGTATGGGTATTTAGCTCTTTTACTGCCCAGACTCTAATCTAAAAATAAAACTCACCCAAAAAACCCTTAAATAAACCTAACGCTAACCCCCGATGATCCACTTACAGTTATTGAAGTCCCGCTTGAAGGATCCATCCAGCCGGCAAGAAGTCTTCATCCGGGCGACCTCTTCCATCTTCATCCAGTGGCGAAGTCCTCATCCAGGTGGCAAAAAGTCTTCATCCAGTCAGCATCTTCTATCTTCATCCATCCGGCGCGGAGCAGGTCCATACTGAAGACATCAGGCGTGGAGCTCCTCTTCATAAACCGCCATAAACTGGAACTTCAATGCAAGTGAGTGTGACGTCATCCAAGATGGCATCCCTTGCATTCCTATTGGCTAAAAGATTTCAATCAGCCAATAGGATTAGAGCTTCTAAAATCCTATTGGCTGTTCCAATCAGCCAATAGGATTTGAGCAGCTCTCATCCTATTGGCTGTTCCAATCAGCCAATAGGATTGAGCTCTCATCTTATAGGCTGATTGAAACCTTTTAAGGGCCATTGGTAGTTTATTGTAGGCTAGGTTTTTTTATTTTGGGGGGCTTTTTTATTTTGATAGGGCTATTAGATTAAGTTTAATTCTTTTTTATTTTTGATGGTTTGTTTTTTTTCGTAATTTAGTGTTTTTTATTTTTTGTAACTTAGCGTTTATTTTTTTTTAGTAATTTAGTCATTTGTAATAAGGTTTAATAGTAGATTTAAATAATTTTAGTAGGGTTAGGTATTTTAAATATGTAATTTAGTTTATTTAATTGATAGTTTAATTTAATTGTAGTATAATAGTTAGGGTAGATTAATTAATAGTTTAAAAAGTTTATTTTAATTCTACAGGTAAGTTTAAATTTATTTGATGACAGGGATGTTGTAATTTTAATTTAAAGTTAGTGGGTTGTTAGTTTTAGGGGTTAATAGCTTAATTTAGTTAATGATGATGTGAAGGGCTGGCGGTTTAGGGGTTAATAGGTTTAGTTAGTGGTAGTGATGTGGGAGGCCAGAGATTTAGGGGTTAAAACATTTATTTAGGTTGAGGCGGGGTCCGGGAGTGGCTGAATAGGGGTTAATATGTTTATTTAGGTTGCAGCGGGGTCCGGTAGTGGCGGGATAGGGGTTAATAACTTGATATAGGTTGCGATGGGGTCCGGGAGCGGTGGGATAGGGGTTAATAACTTGATATAGGTTGCGGCGGGGTCGGGGAGTGACTGGCGGGATAGGGGTTAAACATTTTAGTATAGTGGCAGCGTTTAGTGACAGGGTATAAATAAAGTTGGTAAAAAGCTGAATAGACGCGAGGTCGATGACTGCTAGTTAACAACAGTCCAAAGCTCATCGCCCTGTACTTGGTGCACGTCTTTTTGACGACTTTTTTTAATAAATATGGAGATCGTATTCAGGTCCGCGGCTGCGATGTTAGGCGAGCGTATTGGTTCTGGCGAATCAAGCACAGTTGGCAGCTTGATAAATATCCCCCCATGGCTCAATAGCCATATTAAACAATAATAGGGAAATTGAGCATCCTTGCCATGTGCCTTTTAAAATTCTAAAGGTAGATGTTTGTGAAGCATTTTTAATAAATTAAGCAGATAAATGAGTATAAATATTTCTAAGTAATTGTATAATATTAACCTAAAACCCAAACCTTGTCATAGAGAAAAATAAATGATTCCACGTTATTGCATCAAAGGTTTTATGTGCATCTAGTGAAAAAAATACTTTATCTGGTTCAGTTCTAGAAAGCGTCTCTTACAATTCTTTACTTCAATATATTTTTTCCAGTTCGATTAATTTGTATTTTGCATTTACCTGCTATAAGAGTTTAAAAATTGATTTGTAACTTTGATTTTATGATCAACCTGCTTTTTCTTGTATTTAGCCAAATATGCTATCATTTCACCTCTTAATGCAGCTTTAGAAGTTTACCAATAGATTTCTAATTTATCTGTAGTTTTTTTCATTAAAATAAAATATTACATTTGATATCATTAAATAAATAAATAATTTAAAAAAATGTGTAAGTATACTATCATCCACAGTCGCTTCTGATATAGATTCATTACTTATCTTGTTATTCTTTTTTCTTGGTTGATTTGGTTTTTGAACAATTAATATATTTCTCCAAAAAAGGAGAAAAAAAAAGTGAATCACTGCAAATATAAAACCTGTAAGAGATTAAAAAGGTAGAAAAAAATCCCCAAGTGTTACAGTGCACAGATATATTATTAATTCTCTCAAGTGTTGGATTCGATAAGCAATATTGTGACATTGCTCACTAGTGCATATTATAAGGGGAAACTAAAAGGTTGCGTTTGAGCACAAACAGAAACTGCACGAGAAGAATTAGAACATTTGGAGATGAAGCGTAAATTGTAAGGGTTAAAAATGTTTTCTTAAAATACACTCATATATACACTATTTAATAAAAAAATATCAATTAAAAATTTATAAAAATGTTTTATAAGGGTTAAAAGGGATATGGTAAATGACAAGATATTTGACTGGAAAGGGCTCCAATGTATATAAATATTTGTCTAAATATATGTATGAGTGTATATATATATTGTGGTTATCTATTAATTTAAAATATCTCTACTTTCTACTAAATATAATATACTAAATCTCTATGGTGGTACCACTAAAACCAACACAGATAAATTGTGAAATAAACTCTATGAGGGTCCTCCATTATTTGTCAAACAGTTTATTTAGGAATCAATATATGTTAATAATAAGATAAATATTTACAGATATATATATCAATCTATTTTACAGATACAGTCCACATTTTAAGATACAGGGCAACTTTTCTAAACTAACCCCAAATGTGCTACACAGAATATTATCCCAGAAATACTTAGCCAGATTCTCTGTGTCCAACATCATCCATCTTTTAGCAGGAGCAGGATACAATAGAAGAGACAGAGGCTCTGGTGTTACAGTATTTTATAACCCAATTCAAAAGGGAGTGGCTTATCAAATGCCACTCAAAAAGACCAATGGGAGTGTCTATAGTTCAGAGAGAAAGGTGTACCTGGGGGAAGGGATCCCAATAACAGCTAAGTGAATATTCCAGTGATAAAATGTCACCACATTCCCTCACTTTTTCTTCTCCTATGTTGCCCCGTTTTCTAGTTATACCCACTAGTACAGAAGAACACAGTGGGAGCGAAAACCTTACAGGAGAAATTCTCCCACCATCCCTCCGGAATCATTCCCTCGGCGATATGAGCTCTTCTGTACTTTCCTAGGACTGTCAATTCCTAATCTAACTTTATACAATTCATTAGAAAAAAACAATTTAAAATTATACATAGAAACACAAAATCCTATGCTAAACCCCATTAGCAACATTTATACAATGGTCTTAAATATTGGGAAAAGTTCATGTATGAGTGTGGGTACACTAGATGGGTATGTGTGTAGTAAAATCTTTATTAAGAAAGTGTGAATTGTGCCTGTAAAACAAAAGTTATAATGGTTCACTGAAGTTCTTTGTTGTCATCTTTTGGTATCTGGTCCTTGCTTTTGGCATCTGGTCCTTGCTTTTGCTTTACCAAATCTCTCTCTTTGAACCATTTTGTTTTTTCCAAGACCCTCAAAGGAATGAAAAAAAGATTAAAACCAGGCATATATTTACTTCACACTACAACACTCCATTTGCAGTAGAAACCACATTCACAGTTATTAACTTCAAGTTGGAAAGTGCCTCTGTTATTGCATCATCCCACTCGCACCCTTACTTAACTTATGTTGCTTGATTTATATGATTATTAACCCCTTTATGCTATATATATATATATATATATATATATATATATATATATATATATATAATTATTTTGGCCTAATGCACCATTTTACATCTCCATTGTGATACATTATACTTATTTAATTTGTCCAACGCCACCATCATAGCTTCATGGTAAGATCAGTCCTGAAGACACCTGAAAAACAACAATCTATAATATATGTTATTGGGGAAAAACTGGAAGGAAAGGTGAGAAGCCTTCTATCTTCATTGGTTTTCTTCCTGCAAGATAAGACTTCAGACAGTTTACATAGAAATGGTATTGCATGTGGCCTCCCAAAACTAATCACAATGGAGGTATCTGTTATTGTTTTTTAGAAAGAGAATGCATCAATTAACTATACATTCTTAATATTGGCATTTAAAACTTAATAATGAAAAACACTTAAAATTATTAATTGAACTTAAAACTAAAGTACACATTACACGATACAAATGTACTGCAAACAAATATGCTTGTTATAAAAAAAATGAATGATTTAATTTGAGCCCTCCAGCTCTGTCAGTTGCTTCTTTAGAAACCCAATTTGATCTCTCATTCTGTTTTTTTGTTTGAGTTCCCAATAACTTAAGTTGGCCTTATTGTTTATCTCATTTGACCTCAGCCTCCAATTTTCTCCTCTGTTAATATCGCCATTTAAATTCCTGTCTCTCCAGTTTTCTGTATTTTATGCTCTACTATTCTGATATCCACAAACATTCCTTCTATTACCCCTCTCTGATTCCTGCCTGTGAATATTCAGATTATTCTCCATTGACTGCTTCACTGCAGAATTTGCCTTAATGGTGTATGGGTGATAATTCCACCACTTCTCAGCTCTAGTGAGCACCATATGTAGGTTTGTGGAGTTTGGATCATACAGCTTTACAGACTACTGACATTTTCTGGGGAGAGCTTCAAGTACCCTCTGTATGTGAGCTGGTGACCCCCAGACCATTTGGGTCTGTGGCTGGCGCAACACACACCAAAATAAAACTCTTTTTGCTACTTCAAATGGCCCATCTAGTGGTCTCATGGTAATTTCACTAATCTCTTTCTCTAGACTAGTAAAATTGAAAAAGGTTTTAGCTATCCTGCCAGCCTGATCACATATACTTGAATTAAATCCTAATAACCTGTTGGCATAGGGGTCCATGGCATCTTGAAGCAATTCTGTCCATTCCGGCATGCTCATACCTAATTTTATGGCTTTTTCAGTTCCCTTGTAAACCAATGTGAAAAGTTATTAAAGCTGTTTGTGGGGATTGTGCCCCACCATTTCTTACAAATGTCTTTATCTGCTACAGTCATTGGCCTGGTCTGATTTGAAAAACCTGTAGGAACTTTCAGGTTGTTAAAATTCTCAGAAATTATGACAGGGGCAATTGGAACCGAACTTGGGTTTTTAGTGGGGCCCATTTGCATTTTATCTTGTTTTACTACTTGTTTTGGCTCTTTCCTTTGTGGCAGTAAGTTATCACTATCTGCATTGTTCCCAGAAATATCACTAATTATTTTTTCTTTTTGTTCAATTTTCATCTGTAACTCAGTAATTTTGTTTGAGTATTCGTTACTGTGTTCTGTTAATTTTAATTTACGTTGTAATTTACTGATCTGTATGGTGTTAGTTAAAGCAGAAAGCTTAATACAATCTCTGTCAGTCTGTGTGTTATCTAACTTTAATTTAAGGTCTTTATTTTGCTCTGTAAGTTCTCCAATAATGTCCGTTTATCTCTCTATAGTTGAAATCACTGCCTGCGCTATCATACATTTTCTTTTATTATTATTCATCTTTTTAAGAGTTAATACCTGTGTTAGTATATCTAAAACACTTTCACACTTGTTGTTTTTAGCTTCTGGGATGAGGAATGGACCATTATATTTATGAATGTAATTGTTAAAGTAATCACAGATTTCCTGTGAAATATAGTTTTTCCCAGACATTTTTAACAGATAGCCGTTAGAACTAAAATAATAATAAAAAAATAAAAAAAATTCTATATATATTATATACTAGAATAGTGTGTCTCTCACAGCATAGTTTTTTTTTTAAAATGTTAACACAGGATGTACAAGATACCATTGAGATGCTAATTTTACACAACAAAGGACATAGCAGTTAAGCCATGTAGAAGGGTAGTAATTAGATCTGTTATAAGCAGGTCAGCATTCCAGCAGAGGTGGTAATATATTTAAATTTAGTTTTTCTAACCACTGCTGATTATTCTTTATATTAAAACTGGGGAACAGACTATTGTGTGTCTCTCACAGCATAGTTTGATAGACTATTTTAACTGCCAAAAATGCAAGGAATTATAATCTCTATAGGGCAATGAAACTAAACAGAAATTAAGCAGAACAAAATTAAAAAATTAAATATTGTTCTCTTTTAAAAGGTGTGAACCATCAATAATACTAACCTAAATAAAATAAATGAACAAAGCAAAGCAAGGAATCCTTTTTACTGATATTTTCCCAAATTGAGGAAAAATTATAAAAATATTTTAAGTACAGGAAGATTCTATAGAACTTCTAAATGCTAATTTCAACTGTAGTTTTGGTTCCAGGATCTGCTCCAAACACAGGAAATGCAAATTTTTTACTTTGTTACCCAAAACAAAGCTTAATTAAACTGTAATTTCTTAACTTTAAAATCTACACAATTTCCTATACAATTCAGAATTAAATTTATGTATAGGGCAAGCTACAGCTCTGGGTGTAACGCATTCACAGAAATGAATCCTTTGTAAAAATAAATAAATAAAAAACCTTACTGTTGGCAGCTATTACATAGTACTGTAAAGCTTTTGTTTGTAAAAAAAACATTTAGATGGGACCAACACAACACATGTCTCTAAAATTCATTAGAAAACTGATAGAAAACTGGCTCAACAATAAAAGTATCCAGTTTCCAAAAACAAGAAAAATACAAGAGTTAAAGGGACAGTCTAGTATAATCAACTTCACAATTTACTTCCATCATCAAACTTGCTTTTTTTTCTCTTGGTATTCTAAGTTGAAGCCAAACATAGGTAGGCTCATATGCTGATTTCTAAGCCTTTTAGGGTTGCCTCTTATCACATGCTTTTTTAAAAAAACCTCTTTTCAACACAAAAAGACACTGTGGGGGTTATTTAAGATTTAGCAGGCTACAAAACAGGCCTTCCCCTATGCAAATGCAAATTTATACAGACCAGAAATACAGTTTTTTTTTAAAGCCATGCTTTTCTTGAGAAACATACAACAGGCCTTTGAAACCAACCCCTATTTGCGCTTTTTTAAATAAAGTACTACATACAAAAACTTTGCTATAAAACACCAAATCTACATTTACTGCAGTTAAATTTAAAATAAATCAACATTCATTTGATTCCTGCAAAACTAAATGGCATATGGATTCGTCTACAACTTCATGGCCGCCAAAATGTGGTTATCTATTAATTTAAAATATCTCTACTTTCTACTAAATATAATATACTAAATCTCTATGGTGGTACCACTAAAACCAACACAGATAAATTGTGAAATAAACTCTATGAGGGTCCTCCATTATTTGTCAAACAGTTTATTTAGGAATCAATATATGTTAATAATAAGATAAATATTTACAGGTATATATATATCAATCTATTTTACAGATACAGTCCACATTTTAAGATACAGGGCAACTTTTCTAAACTAACCCCAATTGTGCTACACAGAATATTATCCCAGAAATACTTAGCCAGATTCTCTGTGTCCAACATCATCCATCTTTTAGCAGGAGCAGGATACAATAGAAGAGACAGAGGCTCTGGTGTTACAGTATTTTATAACCCAATTCAAAAGGGAGTGGCTTATCAAATGCCACTCAAAAAGACCAATGAGAGTGTCTATAGTTCAGAGAGAAAGGTGTACCTGGGGGAAGGGATCCCAATAACAGCTAAGTGAATATTCCAGTGATAAAATGTCACCATATATATATATATATATATATATATATATATATATATATATATTTTGCACAGGGGGTGCATTGCCTGGGTAGTGTACATTGTAACAATAGCACATGTTCACATTTCTAAAGTAAACATTTTAGAAGAGAGAAACACTAAGATAAGAATTATACAAGAATTGAACAAGGATTGGACAAGGGGCAAGACACAAGGCAAGTACTCCTGTAATATTGTGTTTCTCATTGCATCCATATTGAAGTGCTGCTGTAATACTGTGTCTCATGTGTTTAATTGGTTCCCACTTTTGTAATAATGCTCAATATCTTCATATTCCTCTTTGCTACCTCTTGTCTCTATAACAAACTACATTATTCAATTACTCCTTCACCCTCTCCACCTGCACTGTTCATTAGCCTATCTCTCTTATACTCACCTTACTTTTGTACTCATTAACTTTCCCTATTCCTAAACACTTTCTCTACCCCTTGCATGTCAGCCCAAAAACAGTCTCACTACTGCAAATCTGCTTCTCATCTCATGTCACTCTCCCTCTTGCTCATACTAGCTGCTGGCGACATCTCCCCTAATCCTGGTCTCCCACAACTTACTAGCCTTGCACATCCATGTGTACTTTTCAATAGACTCAGAAACAAAACACTGGTAACCTTAATCTAATTCCTTTTACATCTAAAACCACCTCCCCCTTCACTTGTGCACTCTGGAACTCTTGCTCTGTTTGCAACAAGCTCACTTCTATCCATGATCTCTTTATCTCCAACTCTCTTAACCTTCTGGCTTTTACAGAAACCGGGCTCTCTGCTTCAGACACAGAATCCACTGCTGCACTGTCACATGGGGTCTCCACTTCAGTCACACGCCTAGGTCTGGCAATAGACAAGGAGGTGGTGTTGGTATTTTACGTTCCTCTCGTTGCACCTTTCAACAAATACAGCCCTTCTCTTCCCTCACATTTTCTTCATTTGAAGCACACATGATTAATTTATTCTCTCCACTCTCTATACTTGTTGCAGTCATATACCGCCCCCCTGGCTCTCCAACTCAATTTTTAGATCACTTTGTTGCCTGGCTTCCTTATTTCCTTTCCTCAGACACTCCTGCCCTCATTCTTGGCGACTTCAACATCCCTCTTGACAATCCCACTGCCTCCTCTGCAAAACAACTTCTTCAACTCACTTCTTCTTTTGGCCTGTCACAATGGACTGACTCTCCCACTCACAAAGATGGTCACTCCCTTGATCTGATTTTCACCTATCGATGCACTATCTCAAATTTCACAAACTCCCCTTTTCCTCTTTCTGACCATCATCTCCTAACTTGCAATATCACTTCCCTCCATCAGAAATGAAATCAGCTCTCAACATACTACCAATCTCCCACCCCCTAAAAAGCTCACAATCATCCAAAACCCAAATATCAAAAAATGTAGCTTTTTTGCCCCTGTTAACGAGAATGAAGTTTCTGCCCTTATACTGTCCTCCCACCTCACTACCTGTCCCCTCGACCCCATCCCCTCACAGCTACTCCCCTCCCTCTCTTCTACCCTCACCCCCATACTCACACACATTTTCAACCTCTCCCTCAGCACTGTTATATTTCACTCATCTCTAAAATATGCTCTGGTAACACCTATCCTCAAAAAACCTTCCCACGATCCAACCTCCCCATCTAACTTCCGCCCTATTTCCCTACTCCCTCTTGCCTCAAAGCTCCTCGAAAATCAAGTATATGCACGTCTATCCCATTTCCTTACACTAAACTCTCTTCTTGACCCACTGCAATTTTTGTCCCCATCACTCCACAGAGACAGCAATTGTCAAGGTTACCAATGACCTACTTACAGCAAAATCCAAAGGTCACTTCTCTCTGCTTATCCTCCTTGACCTGTCTGCAGCCTTTGACACTGTTGACCACCCTCTTTTGCTTCAAACCCTCCAATCCTTCAGCATCTGTGACGCATCTCTCTCGTGGTTCTCTTCCTATCTGTCTAACTGTACATTTAGTGTAGCCTTCTCCGGAGCATCCTCTGCCCGTTACAACTTTCTGTTGGGGTACCTCAAGGCTCTGTCCTCTGTCCCCTTCTCTTTTCAATCTACACATCATCATTAGGTTCCTTAATAAAGTCCCATGGGTTTCAATATAATTTCAATGTCGATGACACCCAAATCTACCTCTTTGCAGCAGACCTACCTCCTTCCTTACTAACCCGTGTCACTAACTGTCTTTCTCATATCTCATCTTGGATGTCCTCTCACTACCTTAAGCTAAATCTCTCCAAAACTGAACTCCTTATTTTTCACCCTTCTTCAAATTTCTCCACCCCCAAATTTTTTATAACTGTCGATAATTCCATCATTACCCCTACCCCGCATGCCCGATGTCTCGGGGTCACACTTGACTCAGACCTTTCCTTTACTCCTCACATTCATTCCTTGACTAAAGCCTGCCACTTCCACCTTAAAAACATCTCTAAAATTAGACATTTCCTTACAAAAGACACAACTAAGATTTTAATCCACTCTCTCATCCTTTCCCGCCTCTATTACTGCAACTCCATCCTCTCTGGTCTACCTAGCTGCCGCATAGCTCCTTTACAATCCATTATGAATGCCTCTTCCAGGCTCATCTTCCTTACACGTTGCTCTTCATCTGCTGCACCTCTCTGCCAATCCCTTCATTGGCTCCTTCTTGCCACTAGGATTAAACACATAATCCTCACTCTGACATACAAAGCCCTCAACTGCACTGCTCCCCCCTATATTTCAGAACTTGTCTCCAGATACTCTCCCTCCCGTCCCCTTCGATCTGCTCACAATCTCCTCCTCTCCTGTTACTTCCTCACATTCTCGTTTACAGGACTTCTCCAGACTGGCCCCCATCTTGTGGAACTTCTTGCCTTGCTCCACAATACTCTCCCCTAGTTTTAACAGCTTCAAGCACTCCCTAAAGACTCTACTATTCAGGGATGCATACAACCTACACTAACCTTTCCTACTGCATTGCTTTCCCTTTGAACCCCTTAGAAGGTAAGCCTATAAGCCCAGCTGTTAGCAGATCGCCTTCATAAGAGCCGACTACAACAGTGAAACTCTCGGCAAGGCCCTCTACCCACTTGATCCCTACAAAAGTTATCCTATATACCGACTATGTTTAATATGTTTTAATCTGTTGGTGCTCTACAAATACCTGATGAAAATAGTAATAATACATATATATATCTGGAACAGAAGAGAAAAGGGCGCACAGCAAAGGAGACCTTCCTGGTGTAGTATGTAAATTGCACTTGAAACTGTTCTACAGAATAAAGCCAAATGGACACTCACATGTTTCTACCTCAAGTCCTATGAGGTATGGATAAGACACTGTGTGGTAGATGACCACTGGAGAAGGCAGCTCAGTCCCCTTTATTTTCCCTGTCAGCATACATTCCCATCCTCAGATCCAGTCCTCAAGCTGCACTGTGTTCTCTCAGTGTATTCATTTATGAACCTGCATTTTTCCATGAAACATACTATTCTCCTACTTTTGACTCTGGATTTGTTGCTTCAGTTTGGGGACAAGTTTTTCCACTGCTGATATTCATGTACGGTGCTCTTCCTCTTCCTCAAAATACATGGAGGAGCCCTACTTTGCAGAAAGTTTTATCTTAGCCTGATGACATAAAACGTCTAGGCTAGTGAATGGACTAGATAACAGGGAGATAGATTTGCTCATGCCGCAACTGACAGAAGAAAACGTAGGTTTTGAAAATTATCTGCTCTTAAAACACTGGGGGCAGGGCTACACTGAGAATTTCTAAGTGCTAATTTTGCAAGATAACAAGCACATATTCCCTTTTCCCCACAAGAGTTGTCACAACCCCATTCCACACAGAGTGTTCATCCCCCTTTCGAAGCGGTTCATCTTCTGTTGGCGAGGTGAGGACTGGATCTGAGGAGTGGAACGTATGCTGACAGGGAAAATAAAGGGGACTGAGCTGCCTTCTCCAGTGGTCATCTACCAGACAGTGTCTTATCCATACCTCATAGGAGTTGAGGTAGAAACATGAGAGTGTCCATTTGGCTTTATTCTGTAGAATAGTTTCAAGTGCAATTTACATACTACACCAGGAAGGTCTCCTTTGCAGTGCGCCCTTCCCTCTTCTGTTCCAGATTTTCTTTGGAAGTTTTCCTGTCTTCAGGTGGACTCCATTGGCTCCTTTGGGATTAGGCTGCGAGTGAAGGACTAACCTTTCTCCCTCCTACTCACACTGGATGGTTTGTTTGGGATTTCCTAAGGAGACCTGCAATTTCAGGACAATACTGGTACTCCAAATTTTGTGACATTTATATTTGTAGCGCTGTATTTTCCCTGTGTTTTATATATATATATATATATATATATATATATATATATATATATACACACACGTATATAAATATATATAGATATGTAATATAACTTTTCATTTAATATCAGTATCATTAATTATGCTTTATTGTGTTTTGAATACAATATATATATATATATATATATATATATATATATATATGTATATATATATATATATATATATATATATATATATATATATATATATGTATATGCAATATATAGCTATATAAATATCTATATCTGTATATAGATAACTGTTAATTGTTTTTTTGTTTTTTTTGCATTATGCCCCATAAAAGTCTATGGGGAGAAGAAATTAGTGTGGTCTCAATATCTGAAGTATTGAAGCTAGCTCGCCTGATCTTTTGCTTGCACAATAACTTATTACTTTGAACCTGTAATATGTGAGCAAACCCGGCCACATTAAAATTTAACTTTCAGTGCAGTTAGTGTACGAGTGGAAAAATATTTATAGCACCACTTGTAATGTACCCCTAAGTAGGGGGGGGGGAAATATTATTAACAAATTATTTTCTTTTTTCATTCTTTATAAAGCTCTGAGTCCTACACAATGCAGGTACACAAGGTACACTCAGGGCAAGTTTTTATGACTTAAACATATTTTATCTTGCTAGTACTCCAAAAAGTTAATCCATCTATACACCCCCCAATTAAAGGGCATACTACAAAATATTTTAGACCATCTCAATACTTAAGCTTCCCACTCTATCCCTTTAAATGGATAGTCTAATCAAAATTAAACTTTCATGATTCAGATAGAGCATGCCATTTTAAGCAACTTTCTAATTTACTCCTAATATCAATTTTTCTTCATTCTTTTGGTATCTTTATTTAAATGTATAAGCTTAGGAGCTGGCCCATTTTTGGTTCAGAACCTGGGTAGCAATTGTTGATTGGTGACTACATTTGAACACCAATCAGAAAGCGCTACCCAGGTGCTGAACCAAAAATGGTCCGGCTCCTATGCTTACATTCCTGCTTTTTAACGTAAAGATATCAAGAGAACGAAGAAAATTTGATAATAGGAGTAAAGTGGAAAGTTGCTTAAAATTCCATGCCCTATCTTAATCATGAAAGTTTAATTTTGACTAGACTATTCCTTTAAACTGTAAGCTAAATGTCTTTTGTTAAAATAATACCTTAGTAATGCCAAGTTTCCTGAATGTTTATAACATGTCTCATGCTGCTTGTACTAGTTTGTTCACAGTTTGCCTTATTTTTACAATTGAAAGTTGGTATACAATATTTGTGTGTGGTTAGTGGTTGCATATGTTTAATACCTAGTTCGCTGAATGTTTATAATTTTTCCCATGCTGACTGTATTAGCTTGCAGCCTGTCCTATATCTACATTTTGGGGCTGGTATATAATATTTGTATGCTATTAAATATATTTGTTGTATAGTCTAACCACAATCAAAGGCTAATATGCAGCTATGTCTGGGTGTTTGTGTTTCCTTACCCCCTTAAAGCCAGACTATAACGTAGACTAACCACAACCGACAGATAGGGTGTAATTGAATCTGGAAAGCAAGGACTCACTATAAATCCTCATTTGACCACCTCTTATAGCTGACAATACCTTATAATGTCCACAGCCTTGTACCCTAAATTTCCCTGCATCGTTTAGATATTACCCGAGACTATCTTGGACATAGTCAAAAGAGTTTATTTTCACAAGACAGAAATGGGATTATTACCCCTACTAAAGCTAGTACTGAGGGTTACAACAATAGGATACGCCATAAGTTCTGTATCTGTAAGTATACACGTCTTCCACTCCCTCATCGTCTCTTAGGCTCATATAGCTGTAACACTATTATACATTTTTATATTGCACTTCCGACATATTACAGGCAGACGTTACATTGGAGTGCAGGTACATCGCTGTCCTATTTATATACTTAATCCAGTCCTGCTGTTGGCGGCCACAATGGTAGGTATACATAAACATAGTATAGGGCAGAGCAGTGTGGAATACTTGAGCTCTCTAGAAGACATTGCAATATCATACTGCCTAACATACCAAGTCTAGGGCTATTAACAACTCCCTGAGGGAGTGTAGATTGGGACTAAACACCTATATGACTAGTTAGTGTTATTTGTTGTTGTTCAGTATTCTTCAGTATTCTTATCCTCTAAAAGCATACATAGTTTAGCTAATTGCGAGTATCCGTACATCACACATACTCCATTTCTTTATACTGATCTCAATTCTAACCAACTCTCTATTTCCACATTGCCCTTCGCTCTCTTACAAGGGCTGATTGGGGTTACTGATGGAACAGCGCTAACATACGCAATTTTACATTCTCATTAGCATACAAAAAACTACTGCACATTTTCCTTTTTTTATGTTAAATTATATTGTTGTTAACAGTCCAAGTGTGGCTGATAAAGTTTATCATAAAGAAGTTATTTTGCATTGTATCTATACTTTAGTTTTATCAGAAGCTAATTATTTTCTTTGTACTAAGGTCCAAGAGTGGCCAAAAAAAAATTGTACCTCTCATTCCTAATATTATTTTATTAATCTAAATTGTTCAATTCCAAGTATGATCATAGTAGGCAGTATATCCTCATAAAGAGGTACCATGATAACCTTGATAAAACCTAAAAAAATTAGCGGCTGGATTTAGAGTTTTGCATTAGAAGGGGTGCGTTAGCTACGCATGCTTTTTTCCCCCCGCACCTTTTAAATACCGCTGGTATTTAGAGTTCACAGAATGGCTGCGTTAGGCTCCAAAAAGGGAGCGTAGAGCATAATTTACCGCAACTGCAACTCTCAATACCAGCGGTGCTTACGGACGCGGCCAGCTTCAAAAACGTGCTCGTGCACGATTCCCCCATAGGAAACAATGGGGCAGTTTGAGCTAAAAAAAAAACCTAACACCTGCAAAAAAGCAGCGTTCAGCTCCTAACGCAGCCCCATGGTTTCCTAAGGGGAAACTCTTCCTAAGTCTGCACCTAACACCCTAACATGTACCCCGAGTTTAAACACCCCTAACCTTACACTTATTAACCTCTAATCTGCCGCCCCCGCTATTGTTGACCCCTGCATATTATTATTAACCCCTAATCTGCCGCTCCGTACACCGCCGCAACCTACATTATCCCTATGTACCCCTAATCTGCTGCCCCTAACACCGCCAACCCCTATATTATATTTATTATCCCCTAATCTGCCGCCCCCAACATCGCTGCCACCTACCTACAATTATTAACCCCTAAATTAATAACTTTATTATAGTAGCGGTGAGGTCCGGTCGGCAGATTATAGAAACATAGAAACATAGAATTTGACGGTATATAAGAACCAAAAAGGCCCATCAAGTCTACCCATATTACATGTTACTTTTTCCATTTGAGGTGGTAAACACAAAGACTGTAAAGGAATTTAAAAATGCCTGGGACATGCATAAGGCTATCCTAAGGAAAAAGTAACATGTAATATGGGTAGACTTGATGGGCCTTTTTGGTTCTTATCTACCGTCAAATTCTATGTTTCTATGTTTCTATAATCTGCCGACCGGACCTCACCGCTACTATAATAAAGTTATTAACCCCTAATCCGCCTCACTCCCGCCTCAATAACCCTATAATAAATAGTATTAACCCCTAATCTGCCGACCGGACCTCACCTCTACTCTAATAAATTTATTAACCCCTAAAGCTAAGTCTAACCCTAACACTAACACCCCCCTAAGTTAAATATAATTTAAATCTAACGAAATAAATTATTTCTTATTAAATAAATTAATCATATTTAAAGCTAAATACTTACCTGTAAAATAAACCCTAATATAGCTACAAAATAACGAATAATTATATTGTAGCTATTTTAGGATTTATATTTATTTTACAGGCAACTTTGTATTTATTTTAACCAGGTACAATAGCTATTAAATAGTTAATAAAAAGGGCCTTTTGCGGGGCATGCCCCAAAGAAAACAGCTCTTTTGCATGTAAAAAAAAATATACAATACCCCCCCAACATTACAACCCACCACCCACATACCCCTAATCTAACCCAAACCCCCCTTAAATAAACCTAACACTAAGCCCCTGAAGGACATCCTACCTTATCTTCACCACGCCGGGTATCACCGATCCATCCTGAGGAGGCTCCGAAATCTTCATCCAAGCCCATGCGGGGGCTGAAGAGGTACATCATCGGGCTGAAGTCTTGATCCAAGCGGTCGCTGAAGAGGTCCATCATCGGGCTGAAGTCTTGATCCAAGCCGGCGCTGAAGAGGTCCATCATCGGGCTGAAGTCTTGATCCAAGCCGGCGCTGAAGAGGTCCATCATCGGGCTGAAGTCTTCTATCAAGCGGCATCTTCAATCTTCTTTCTGCCGGATCCATCTTCATCCCGCCGACGCGGAACATCCATCCTGGCCGACGACTTCCCAACGAATGACGGTTCCTTTAAGGGACGTCATCCAAGATGGCGTCCCTCGAATTCCGATTGGCTGATAGGATTCTATCAGCCAATCGGAATCAAGGTAGGAAAATTCTGATTGGCTGATGGAATCAGCCAATCAGATTCAAGTTCAATCCGATTGGCTGCTTGGATCAAGACTTCAGCCCGATGATGGACCTCTTCAGCGCCCGCTTGGATCAAGACTTCATCCCGATGATGGACCTCTTCAGCGCCCGCTTGGATCAAGACTTCAGACCGATGATGGACCTCTTCAGCCCCCGCTTGGGCTTGGATGAAGAGCCTCCTCAGGACGGATCGATGATACCCGGCGCGGTGAAGATAAGGTAGGATGATCTTCAGGGGCTTAGTGTTAGGTTTATTTAAGGGGGGTTTGGGTTAGATTAGGGGAATGTGGGTGGTGGGTTGTAATGTTGGGGGGGTATTGTATGTTTTTTTTTACAGGCAAAAGAGCTGTTTTCTTTGGGGCATGCCCCGCAAAAGGCCCTTTTAAGGGCTGATAAGGTAAAAGAGCTTTTCTATTTTTATTTTAGAATAGGGTAGGGCATTTTTTTATTTTGGGGGGCTTTGTTATTTTATTAGGGGGCTTAGAGTAGGTGTAATTAGCTTAAAATTGTTGTAATATTTTTATAATGTTTGTAAATTATTTTTTTATTTTTTGTAACTTAGTTCTTTTTTATTTTTTGTACTTTAGTTAGTTTATTTAACTGTATTTATTTGTAGGTATTTTATGTAATTAATTTATTGATAGTGTAGTGTTAGGTTTAATTGTAGATAATTGTAGGTATTTTATTTAATTAATTTATTGATAGTGTAGTGTTAGGTTTAATTGTAACTTAGGTTAGGATTTATTTTACAGGTAATTTTGTAATTATTTTAACTAGGTAGCTATTAAATAGTTATTAACTATTTAATAGCTATTGTACCTGGTTAAAATAAATACAAAGTTGCCTGTAAAATAAATATTAATCCTAAAATATCTACAATATAATTATTTGTTATATTGTAGCTATATTAGGGTTTATTTTACAGATAAGTATTTAGCTTTAAATAGGATTAATTTATTTAATAAGAGTTAATTTATTTCGTTAGATAAAAATTATATTTAACTTAGGGGGGTGTTAGTGTTAGGGTTAGATTTAGCTTTAGGGGTTAATCCATTTATTAGAGTAGCGGCGAGGTCCGGTCGGCGAGGGGTTAATAATTGAAGTTAGGTGTCGGCGATGTTAGGGAGGGCAGACTAGGGGTTAATACTATTTATTATAGGGTTTTTGAGGCGGGAGTGAGGCGGATTAGGGGTTAATAACTTTATTATAGTAGCGGTGAGGTCCGGTTGGTAGATTAGGGGTTAATAATTGTAGGTAGGTGGCGGCGACGTTGGGGACGGCAGTTTAGGGGTTAATAAATATAATATAGGGGTCTGCGGTGTTAGGGGCAACAGATTAGGGGTTCATAGGGATAACGTAGGTGGCGGCGGTGTGCGGTCGGCAGATTAGGGGTTAAAAAAATTTATTAGAGTGGCGGCGATGTGGGGGGGCCTCGGTTTAGGGGTACATAGGTAGTTTATGGGTGTTAGTGTACTTTAGAGCACAGTAGTTAAGAGCTTTATGAACCGGCGTTAGCCCAAAAAGCTCTTAACTCCTGGCTTTTCTCTGCGGCTGGAGTTTGCTCGTTAGATTTCTAACGCTCACTCCAGACAAGACTCTAAATACTGGCGTTAGGAAGATCCCATTGAAAAGATAGGATACGCAAATGGCGTAGGGGATCTGCGGTATGGAAAAGTCGCGGCTGGAAAGTGAGCGTTAGACCCTTACCTACACGACTCTAAATACCAGCGGTAGCCCAAAACCAGCGTTAGTAGCCCCTAACGCTGGTTTTGACGGCTAACGCAAAACTCTAAATCTAGGCGTAGGTTTCATTACAATCTGTCTAGTTTGAAATGTGGACGATTTTTGTTCAAACTTGTATTATTATGGTTTGTATTTCTGAAATTGTTGTTTATGTGACAGAATATATGCCTTGCTATATTGTATTATACAAAAACCTCAATAAAAAATTTTGATAAAAAAATAATAATACCTTAGGCCTAGATTTGGAGTTTGGCGGTAGATGGGCTGTTAACGCTCCGCGGGCTTTTTTCTGGCCGCACCATAAAATTAACTCTGGTATCGAGAGTTCAAAAAAATGCTGCGTTAGGCTCCAAAAAAGGAGCGTAGAGCATTTTTACCGCAAATGCAACTCTCGATACCAGAGTTGCTAACGGACGCGGCCAGCCTCAAAAACGTGCTCGTGCACGATTCTCCCATAGGAAACAATGGGGCTGTTTGAGCTAAAAAAAAACCTAACACCTGCAAAAAAGCAGCGTTCAGCTCCTAACGCAGCCCCATTGTTTCCTATGGGGAAACACTTCCTACGTCTGCACCTAACACCCTAACATGTACCCCGAGTCTAAACACCCCTAACCTTACACTTATTAACCCCTAATCTGCCGCCCCCGCTATCGCTGACCCCTGCATATTATTTTTAACCCCTAATCTTCCGCTCCGTACACCGCCGCAACCTACGTTATCCCTATGTACCCCTAATCTGCTGCCCCTAACACCGCCGACCCCTATATTATATTTATTAACCCCTAATCTGCCCCCCTCAACGTCGCCGACACCTGCCTACAATTATTAACCCCTAATCTGCCGAGCGGACCTGAGCGCTACTATAATAAAGTTATTAACCCCTAACCCGCCTCACTAACCCTATCATAAATAGTATTAACCCTTAATCTGCCCTCCCTAACATCGCCGACACCTAACTTCAATTAATCTGACGACCGGAGCTCATCGCTACTATAATAAATGGATTAACCCCTAAAGCTAAGTCTAACCCTAACACTAACACCCCCCTAACTTAAATATAATTTACATCTAACGAAATTAATTAACTATTCTTAAATAAATTATTCCTATTTAAAGCTAAATACTTACCTGTAAAATAAATCCTAATATAGCTACAATATAAATTATTATTACATTGTAGCTATTTTAGGATTAATATTTATTTTACAGGCAACTTTGTAATTATTTTAACCAGGTACAATAGCTATTAAATAGTTAAGAACTATTTAATAGTTACCTAGTTAAAATAATAACAAAATTACCTGTAAAATAAATCCTAACCTAAGTTATAATTAAACCTAACACTACCCTATCAATAAATTAATTAAATAAAATACCTACAATTACCTACAATAAAACCTAACACTACACTATCAATAAATAAATTAAATACAATTTCTACAAATAACTACAATTACATAAACTAACTAAAGTACATGGAAGAAGATCGAAGATGCCGCTTGGAGAAGATGTTTGCCGGTCCGGATGTCCTCTTCTTGCCAGATAGGAGGAAGACTTTGGAGCCTCTTCTGGACCTCTTCAGCACCGGATGCCAGGACGGATCGGTGATACCTGGATGGTGAAGACAAGGTAGGAAGATCTTCAGGGGCTTAGTGTTAGGTTTATTTAAGGGGGGTTTGGGTTAGATTAGGGGTATGTGGGTGGTGGGTTGTAATGTTGGGGGGGGGTATTGTATGTTTTTTTTTACAGGCAAAAGAGCTGAACTTCTTGGGGCATGCCCCGCAAAGGGCCCTGTTCAGGGCTGGTAAGGTAAAAGAGCTTTTAACTCTATTAATTTAGAATAGGGTAGGGCATTTTTTTATTTTGGGGGTCTTTGTTATTTTATTAGGGGGCTTAGAGTAGGTGTAATTAGTTTAAAATTGTTGTAATATTTTTCTTATGTTTGTAAATATTTTTTTATTTTTTGTAACTTAGTTCTTTTTTATTATTTGTACTTTAGTTAGTTTATGTAATTGTAGTTATTTGTAGAAATTGTATTTAATTTATTTATTGATAGTGTAGTGTTAGGTTTTATTGTAGGTAATTGTAGGTATTTTATTTAATTAATTTATTGATAGGGTAGTGTTAGGTTTAATTATAACTTAGGTTAGGATTTATTTTACAGGTAATTTTGTTATTATTTTAACTAGGTAACTATTAAATAGTTCTTAACTATTTAATAGCTATTGTACCTGGTTAAAATAATTACCAAGTTGCCTGTAAAATAAATATTAATCCTAAAATAGCTATAATATAATTATAATTTATATTGTAGCTATATTAGGATGTATTTTACAGGTAAGTATTTAGCTTTAAATAGGAATAATTTATTTAATAAGAGTTAATTTCGTTAGATTTAAATTATATTTAACTTAGGGGGGTGTTAGTGTTAGGGTTAGACTTAGCTTTAGGGGTTAATCCATTTATTATAGTAGCGGTGAGCTCCGGTCGTCAGATTAGGGGTTAATAATTGAAGTTAGGTGTCGGCGATGTTAGGGAGGGCAGATTAGGGGTTAATACTATTTATGATAGGGTTAGTGAGGCGGATTAGGGGTTAATAACTTTATTATAGTAGCGCTCAGGTCCGCTCGGCAGATTAGGGGTTAATAAGTGTAGGCAGGTGTCGGCGACGTTGAGGGGGGCAGATTAGGGGTTAATAAATATAATATAGGGGTCGGCGGTGTTAGGGGCAGCAGATTAGGGTACATAAGGATAATGTAGGTGGCGGCGCTTTGCGGTCGGCAGATTAGGGGTTAATTATTGTAAGTAGCTGGCGGCGACGTTGAGGGGGGCAGATTAGGGGTTAATAAATATAATATAGGGGTCGGCGGGGTTAGGGGCAGCAGATTAGGGGTACATAAGTATAACGTAGGTGGCGGTCGGCAGATTAGGGGTTAAAAATTTTTAATCGAGTGTCGGCGATGTGGGGGGACCTCGGTTTAGGGGTACATAGGTAGTTTATGGGTGTTAGTGTACTTTAGGGTACAGTAGTTAAGAGCTTTATGAAGAGCTGGCGTTAGCCCAGAAAGCTCTTAACTCCTGCTTTTTTCCGGCGGCTGGAGTTTTGTCGTTAGAGCTCTAACGCTCACTTCAGAAACGACTCTAAATACCGGCGTTAGAAAGATCCCATTGAAAAGATAGGATACGCAATTGACGTAAGGGGATCTGCGGTATGGAAAAGTCGCGGCTGAAAAGTGAGCGTTAGACCCTTTAATCACTGACTCCAAATACCGGCGGTAGCCTAAAACCAGCGTTAGGAGCCTCTAACGCTGGTTTTCACGGCTAACGCCAAACTCCAAATCTAGGCCTATGTTTCCTGAGGATTGTAACAAAATAAGATATACTCTGAGCCCTACCTTATTGCAAATCCTCATATCTAAACCAACTAAATTCTTTGAGAAATAAAAGTTACTTTTATTTACAAATGAAAGTCAGTCAGGCCAGTCATTGTTTCCCACTGCCCATGGGAAGATGCTGAGAGGCAGCAATGGGTTTCTCCCGCTGCTCCCTGTTCCTTTGTCTACGCATCAATTGACCAGGACCGCCCACTGGAAGCCACTGATCAGGGATAGTTTTAAATGAGCTCCCGCACTGATCAAGCAATTACTGTGTTGAATATTTCACAGTCAGGTTCAACTACAGGAAAAGCTGGCATAATAAATAACTAAAGTACTTTACAAATATTAAATATTTCATGGAGAACTACATTTTGAGTAAAATATCGCTTTCAACTGTATGTTATGTTTGCAATTTGAAATTAAAAAGAACTCCACCACTCTCTTGTATATGATTGCATACTTGAAGGAGCTAGTTAGCTAGTCACATTGGACTTGCGTATAATGTGGTAATGCTCACTAAATTGCGTAATGTACAATTTATGTCACTATGTAATTAAACAGCAAATCAAAAGCTTTTCATAGTTCAAAAGAGATGTTTCATTTAGAACTGGTGACTGTGAATGTCCTCTTGTCGACTGCACTTAAATGTATTCTTTGCACCCTGTCAGGTCAATGCCCAGAATCGATCCAATGTCTCTGTATTGTGGCCTTCCCCTTATAGCTACTTGAGAGCTCTGGCTTTGTGTTCTACTTTGGTAACCTGCAGCCTGCTCTGGCTAGCACTCTGTCTCCCCATGCCTGCCAGCTGCAGCCAGTTTCCTAATCAGCCTCTGACTATTTAAGACTGCTTTGCATTCAGCTCCTTCCCTTGACATTTGCCACACTCTATGCTTGTATCCTGAACCTGTTGATTGTTGTTTTGCTGGCTTTTGATCCGGATTGTACCTCTGACTCTGCCTTTTGATTTCCCCTTGTTGTGTAGCCTGGATTTTTGATACCTTAAGTGATTATACCCTCCTGCTTGGACTTGTATTCTGCCTCCTTGTAACTTATTTTGTAAATTGCTGCCTGCGTGGATCCTGACCTTGGCCTGTCTGACCTTGCTACTTCCTTGTCCCTTGCACTAATTTCTACCCTTAGTGTGGACTGTAAGCTTTACCCAGGTGCAGCCTATCTTCAAACCCAGTCTGGACCTTTGTTCAACCCAGCCAGGCTTCTCAGACTCACTGTGAATAAAAAATAGGGTGCAACTTTATCCTATCAAAAATACGCCTTCCCCCTGACTACGCTTAGGGGCCGATTTATTAAGATGCGGGTGGACATGATCCGCTGTAGCGGTTCATATCCGCCCGACATTGCTAAATGCCGACAGCATACGCTGCCAGCATTTAACATTGCACAAGCATTTCTAGTGAAATGCTTGTGCAATGCCGCCCCCTGCAGATTCCCGGCCAATCAGCCGCTAGCAGGGGGTGTCAATCATCCAGATCATATCTGATCGGGATGATTCCTGTCCACCGCCTCAGAGGTGGCGGATAAGTTAAGGAGCAGCGGTCTTAAGACCGCTGCTTCTTAACTTTCTTTTCTGGCGAGCCTTACAGCTTGCGCGGAAACTGCTGCATTCGCAGCATGTTATATCGGCCCCTTAGTCTGAGGCATGTGGGTGCTGTTGGATGCCAATAATATAATCAAGGGAAAAAGAATAAGAAAAGGCAAACCAGCATCTTTAAACACTAAAAAAGTCTAACTAGAACAAGATTAATTACTGAATTACTCCCATAGTAATAGCGAAGTTACCCACTAGAGACTACAATTTAAAACATAACCTTTCATTCAAAATTTAAAAGATTAAAAAAATAATAAAATGATCAAATTATGCTGATTAAAGGGATACTAAAGCCAAAATTTTTCTTTCATGATTCGGAAAGAGCATGCAATTTTTCTTCGTTCTCTTGTTATCTGTATTTGATAAAGCAGAAATGAAAGCTTAGGAGCCTGCCCATTTTTGGTTCAGCACCCTAGATAGCACTTTCTGATTGGTGGACTACATTTAGCTACCAATCAGCAAGCGCTACCCAGGTGCTGGGTAAAATGGGCCGGCTCCTAAGCGTTCATTCCTGCGTTTCAAATAAAGATACCAAGAGAACGAAGAAAAATTGATAATAGGTGTAAATTAGAAAATTGCTTAAAATTGCATGTTCTATCAGAATCATGAAAGAAAAATTTTGGGTTTAGTATCCCTTTAAAAAAACACATAACCATATACTCAGGCATCAATATTACAAATAAAGCAATACTGAATGGTCAAAGAAGAGAGACACAAAAACTAAGCAATTATCCCCATTAGCACACAAGACAGAAAACAAAAGATCCCTCTCTAAACATCGTAAGTTGTGACCATTAACTTCCATTTACGCTTGGGACCTATTATATGGTGACCATACTCAAATCTCATGTTACAATGTGATAATTATTTCAAAACTATCTGGGTATTGCCATATAAGTTTCATCCAATTAGCACCTATCAATAGCCTCAAACTGAGCATCAGTAAAAATTACGCCATTTTTGTAATGTGGATACCTAACTATACGGTTATGTGTTTTATTTTTTAATCAGCATTTTTTGATATCTTTATCTTTCAGATTTCGAATTAAAGGTTATATTGTAGCTTGTAGTCTCTAGTGGGGCACTTCATTATTACTATGGGATGAATTAATGCTGTTGTATTGAGACTTTTTTGGTGTTTTTAGATGCTGGCTTGCCTTTTATTGTTCTTTTTTGATGGGTTCTCAAACTGAAAGGGTACACTCCTGTTGAGATTGTCAAGTGTCTGCTCAATACAGTCTATGCCAAGTTCCTACTGTATCCAGTCTATGCCAAGTTCCTACTGTATCCAGTCATCATGTATCAGTATTATATTAATGATAGAGGGGCATTTTTGCTACTAATGGCTTTTGTTTCTGATGCTTTGAAGCATAAATACACTGAGAAAGAAACCCATCATGGCAAAGTAACACACTGTGCAACCAACACTGTAGATTTGGTATGTTTCACAGTTTTGTGGGAATATATCTTTAACTCTATAAATAATAAATGAATATAAAGAAGTTTTGGTATATTATCTAACATTTGTATCCTTATGACTGATGCTCCTAATTTCTTTATACCTCTACAATGATCACACTACATTACAACATGTAAAGCACAAGACAGTCCTCACATGTCATGGACCTTGAAGAGGAACAAGCTCATTTTCCCCTTACATATATATATATATATATATATATATATATATATATATATATATATAATTTAATATGATAAATTATTCACTTTGTATTTTTTATCAAACATATTTTTGTTAGCTACTTTTTTTTACTATCAATAGATAATTATTTACATCTGATTAATTTGATCTATTACAGCATTCCTTCCTGTTCTTTTCACTCCTGAAACGGAATGTGTATTCATAACTATGACTGTGCAGAAAATCTATGTTCGGTTCTTGTCATTTCTGTGTAAGGATTTCTATAACCGGAACAAAATAAACTCTGTATTCAGTTCATAAAATAATCCCATGTGGCATAATCCAATTATGCACCATACTAATAAGAAACTGATTAAATTCAACATATATTAATTATGACAATTAAAATTTAAATTAGTTTTGTCTCCATAGGCTGTTTGTTTTCAGTAATTTCCTTATTTTAGTATTATAATTGTTACCTTTGCTATTTTTATTTTGAACCTTTGAGGGAAGATTTATAAAATACCTACATCAGCTAGTAAAATATTATGATAAATGTTATTCCACAAAAACTGTACTATTAAAATATTAAAATTAGTACAATTAAGTAAAAAATACAAATAAATTACTTACCTTATTTTACAATTAACAGGGGAAAATGTTATCTGTCTTTTGTAAGTAAATACAAATTGGTTGTGATCTAACTCCCAACACATCAAAGTTTAGATAAGACAATCAGATGTGTCAGATTATTTTTAATAGCTTCATAGTATATGTAATCATTATGGTCAATGGACACGAATTGCGTTGCAGAAATGTGTTAGATAAAATTAGCGGTTTAGTCTTTTGTAGACTGATTATGTATTTATTGGGAATTCAGTATATTTTCTTTTGTTTTAATGTATGTCAGATTGATTCTAGTATGATTGTGACTAGGACTGGAATGTGGGGGCTATGTCAGGGGTACCCATGAGTGGAGTTATATCAACCAAGATTACCAAGAATAGAGTCATGGTGGGAAGGAGTGAGGTCAGCATGTTCCATGAGTGTAGCTGGGTGTGACAAGGGTAGGGTCAATGTAAAACATCATGGGCAGGGTCAGGGTGTGGTCAATGGGATCACTTAGTAAAACGGTAATTTATACTGTAGTTAGTTTGGTGTACATAAAATAAAGGAGGGGGGGGGGCAGAGCTTCCAAACCAGTACTAGCCAGCACAAAATTGAACGTTTTGATCTTAGGGCTATACTTTAACTTACCCAGTTGGGAAATCTGTGGGGATGATAGAGTGATACCACACTCAGAGATTTTATTGTAGCAGCCCCATCTCTTACAGTTTGTCCCAAAGCTTTAAAAAAATCAGCTTCCCTTCTTAGCCACACCATGCTGTAAATAGGAGTGACAGCTGACTTTAAAAGCTGATGGTAATAAAGAGGAACTAATGCATTGTTCTAATAATCAGTCTGTTCTAGTAATTGATGCCAAATATATAAGACCTGCTTGGATAAATAATGATCTATTTTACTGAGAAGCAAAACATCTGGTAAAGTTATTGGCTGTAAAAGGAAAACATTTCCTAGACTTGCAAATTGTGCTAATTGTCCTAGGAGTGGATTATTTAGAGAAGAGGGTGAATTAATATGTCACAAGATTTAAATGGACATTCTAATGCAAATGCCATTTGTTAAATCATGGTTATTCTGTACTATAGAGCCTTGCCATACCACATTTCAGCTCCAAAGCAGGGCATGGTATTGGAGCCTATTGGGAGGGGCATATCCATGTAGCTGCCAATCATGAGCTGTGTATATAATATTATTTCATGAGTTTTGTTAAAGGGACATGCAATTATAGGTCAATTTGGAAAATGTGCCCTAGTTTTAATTGCACAGCGTACCTTACCTTACCAAATTCCTCTTCTGGAAAATGTATAAAACACTGCTGGCATGCATTCTTAACAGTAATTGGAGAGCAACTGAAAATGACAGATGCTGTATTATAAATGGTATATGTAGAGTATAAATTATATATATATATATATATATATATATATATATATATATATATATATATAGGTAGCCCTCAGTTTACGCCGGATTAGGTTCCAGAAGCAATGGTTGTAAATCAAAACTGTTGTAAATTGAAACCTAGTTTATAATGTAAGTCAATGGGAAGTGAGGGAGTTAGGTTCCAGGCCCTTCTCAAAATTGTCATAAGTAACACTTAATACATTATTTTTAAAGCTTTGAAATGAAGACTTTAAATGCTAAACAGCATTATAAACCTAATTAAATAATAACACAACACAGGATATATAATTAAACTAAGTTAAATGAACAAAAACATTTGCTAAACAGCATTATAAACCTAATAAAAAATCACACAACACAGACTTTACTTGCATATTTTTGCAAACAGTTCTTTCTATGCATTCCAATCTGGACTGATTTATATACAGGAAGATCTTGTTCCTTTGAAAGCTGCTCGATAGATTTGTGTTGCATATCTTTGCTGCAACACAAGCGGACAGCTCCACCTACTGGCTATTTTAATCAATGCACTGCTTCTCAGTGCTTTTCAATTGCAGTCAAATGACTGAAAAAAAAGGTTGTTATTCTGAAACGGCGCAAACTGAACCGTTGTTAACCGAGGGCCACCTGTATATATACAGTCTTTTATAAAATACTATAATCTTATTTATAATCTACCTAATAGATTACCTGTGTGTGATTGGTTAATGCCAGCTAAAAATAAAGTACATTTTATTTCTTTACCATGTATACACATTTTAACTTTGTTTGTATCAATCACACATCTACAACATGATGACAAAATGATTACTAAAGTACACTAGAGAAACGTACATTTCTTTCATGTAATTGGCAAGAGTCTATGATCTAGTGAGGTATGGGATATAAAATCCTACCAGGAGGGGCAAAGTTTCCCAAACCTCAAAATGCCTATAAATACACCCCTCCACACACCCACAATTCAGTTTTACAAACTTTGCCTCCTATGGAGGTGGTGAAGTAAGTTTGTGCTAAGATTTCTACGATGATATACGCTTCTCAGCATTGTTGAAGCCCGATTCCTCTCAGAGTACAGCGAATGTCAGAGGGACGTGAAGGGAGTATCACCTATTGAATACGATGATTTCTCTAACGGGGGTCTTTTTCATGGGTTCTCTGTTATCGGTCGTAGAGATTCATCTCCTACCTCCCTTTTCAGATCAACGATATACTCTCAATTTACCATTAGTCTTTTTTCAATTTGACTACTTTTTGCAATTGTGGGTGTTAGGCCCGCGGGTGCGTCAAATGTTAGACTTTATTGCGTCATTTTTGGCGCAAACTTTTTTGGCACGGAAAAATACGTTTTTGATGCAACTTTGTCATTTCTGGCGTCATACGTGACGCTGAGACCTTTCACACGGCGGCATCATTAGTGACGCAAGTGTGTCAGTTCCGGTCATTTTTGGCGCCAAAAAAGTTTACGTTACGTTGTGCGTCATACTTGATGCCAAATTTTTTTCATTATTTCAATACCCCATTGTTGTTTGCCTCCTGCTTTCTTTTCTATCAAGAGGCCTATGCTTTTGCATTTTTTCCCATTCCTGAAACTGTCATTTAAGGAAATAGATAATTTTGCTTTATATGTTGTTTTTTCTCTTACATTGAGCAAGATGTCCCAATCTGATCCTGCCTTTGAAGTTTCTGCTGGAACATTGCTGCCTGACATCGGTTCTACCAAAGCTAAGTGCATTTGTTGTAAAATTGTAGAAATTATTCCACCTAATGTAATTTGTAATAGTTGTCATGATAAACTTTTACATGCAGATAGTGTTTCTATCAGTAATAGTACATTGCCAGTCGCAGTTCCTTCAACTTCTAGTGCATGATATACCTGTAAATTTTAAAGAATTTGTTTCTGATTCTATTATGAAGGCTTTGTCTGCATTTCCACCTTCTAATAAACGTAAAAGGTCTTTTAAAACTTCTCATTTAGCTGATGAAATTTCAAATGACCAACATAATAATTCATCCTCTTCTGATGAGGATCTATCTGAAACAGAAGATCCTTCCTCAGATACTGACCCTGACTAATCTACTTATTTAAATAAAATAGAGTATATGCGTTCTTTATTAAAAGAAGTGTTAATTACTTTGGATATTGAGGTAACCAGTCCTATTGACGTTCAGTCTAATAAACGTTTAAATGCTGTTTTAAACCTCCTGTGGTTTCCCCAGGTGTTTTTCCCATTCCTGAGGCTATTTCTGATATGATTTCTAGGGAATGGAATAAGCCAGGTACTTCCTTTATTCCTTCTTCAAGGTTTAAGAGATTGTATCCTTTACCAGCAAAATCTATAGAGTTTTGGGAAAAGATCCCCAAAGTTGATGGGGCTATTTCTACTCTTGCTAAACGTACCACTATTCCTATGGAAGATAGCACTTCCTTTAAGGATCCTTTAGATAGGAAGCTTGAATCTTATCTAAGGAAGGCCTATTTATATTCAGGTCATCTTCTCAGACCTGCTATTTCTTTGGGTGATGTTGCAGCCGCATCAACTTTCTGGTTGGAAAATTTAGCGCAACATGAATTGGATTTTGACATATCTAGCATTGTTCGCTTACTGCAACATGCTAATCATTTTATTTGTGATGCCATTTTTAATATTATCAAAATTAATGTTAGATCCATGTCTTTAGCTGTATTAGCTAGAAGAGCTTTGTGACTTAAATCTTGGAATGCTGATATGACATCTAAATCTAGATTACTATCTCTTTCTTTCCAAGGTAATAATTTATTTGGTTCTCAGTTGGATTCTATTATTTCAACTATCACTGGAGGAAAAGGAGTTTTTTTGCCTCAGGATAAAAAAACCTAAGGGTAAATCTAAGGCTTCTAACCGTTTTCGTTCCTTTCGTCAGAATAAGGAACAAAAACTCAATCCTTCTCCCAAGGAATCTGCTTCCAGTTGGAAGCCTTCCTCAAATTGGAATAAATCCAAGCCATTTAGGAAACCAAAGTCTGCCCCTAAGTCCGCATGAAGGTGCGGCCCTCATTCCAGCTCAGCTGGTAGGGGGCAGATTAAGGTTTTTCAAGGATTTTTGGATACAATCTGTCCAAAATCATTGGATTCAGAGCATTGTCTCTCAAGGGTATCGAATAGGATTCAAAGTAAGACCTCCTGTGAGAAGATTTTTTCTCTCACGTATCCCTGTAAATCCAGTAAAAGCTCAGGCTTTTCTGAAGTGTGTTTCAGACCTGGAGTCTTCAGGGGTAATCATGCCAGTTCCTCCTCAGGAACAAGGTTTTGGGTTTTATTCAAACCTATTCATTGTACCAAAGAGAGACGTTTAAAATTGGTTGCAGCATGCCGGCTCCTTCAGTCTCAGTCATTCCCTTCAGTGGCTATGTGCATGGAAGTTTTAGGTCTCATGACTGCAGCATCGGACGCAACCCCTTTGCTCGTTTTCATATGAGACCTCTACAGCTTTGTATGCTGAATCAATGGTGCAGGGATTATACAAAGATATCAAAATTAATATCCTTGAATCCAAATGTACGACACTCTCTGACATGGTGGATAGATCACCATCGTTTGGTTCAAGGGGCTTCTTTTGTTCGCCCAACCTGGACTGTGATCACAACAGATGCGAGTCTTTCAGGTTGCGGAGCTGTTTGGGGATCTCTGACAGCACAAGGGGTTTGGAAATCTCAAGAGGCAAGATTACCAATAAATATATTAGAACTCCATGCAATTCTCAGGGCTCTTCAGTTCTGGCCTCTGCTAAAGAGAGAACCGTTCATTTGTTTTCAGACAGACAATATCACAACTGTGGCTTATGTCAATCATCAGGGTGGGACTCACAGTCCCCAAGCTATGAAAGAAGTATCTCGGATACTTGCCTGGGCGGAATCCAGCTCCTGTCTAATCTCTGTGGTGCATATCCCAGGTGTAGACAATTGGGAGGCGGATTATCTCAGCCGCCAGACTTTACATCCAGGGGAGTGGTCTCTCCATCCAGATGTGTTTTCTCAGATTGTTCAGATGTGGGGGCTTCCAGAGATAGATCTCATGGCCTCTCATCTAAACAAGAAACTACCCAGATACCTGTCCAGGTCCAGGGATGTTCAGGCGGACGCAGTGGATGCACTGACACTTCCTTGGTGTTATCAACCTGCTTACATCTACCCCGCCTCTAGTTCTCATTCCAAGAGTGATCTCCAAAATCATCATGGAACAGTCTTTTGTGTTGCTGGTGTCTCCAGCATGGCCATACAGGTTTTGGTATGCGGATCTGGTTCGGATGTCCAGTTGCCCGCCTTGGCCATATCCGTTACTGCCGTACCTACTATCTCAAGGTCCATTTTTCCATCAGGATCTCAAATCATTAAATTTGAAGGTGTGGAAATTGAACGCTTAGTTCTGAGTCATAAAGGTTTCTCTGACTCAGTGATTAATACTATGTTACAAGCTCGTAAATCTGTCTCTAGGAAGATTTATTATAGAGTTTGGAAGACTTACATTTCATGGTGTTCTTCTCATAAATTCTCCTGGCATTCTTTTAGAATTCCTAGAATTTTACAGTTCCTTCAGGATGGTTCGGATAAGGGTTTGTCTGCAAGTTCCTCAAAAGGACAAATCTCTGCTCTTTCTGTTTTATTTCACAGAAAGATTGCTATACTTCCTGATATTCACTGTTTTGTACAGGCTTTAGTTTGTATTAAGCCTGTCATTAAATCAATTTCTCCTCCTTGGAGTCTTAATTTGGTTATGAAGGCGTTACAGGCTCCTCCATTTGAGCCTATGCATTCTTTGGACATTAAACTACTTTCTTGGAAAGTGTTGTTCCTTTTGGCTATCTCTTCTGCTAGAAGAGTTTCTGAGCTATCTGCTCTTTCTTGTGAGTCTCCTTTTCTGATTTTTCATCAGGATAAGGCAGTTTTGTGGACTTCTTTTCAATTTTTACCTAAGGTTGTGAATTCTAACAATATTAGTAGAGAAATTGTTGTCCCTTCCTTATGTCCTAATCCTAAGAATTCTTTGGAGATATCCTTACATTCTTTGGATGTGGTAAGAGCTTTGAAATATTATGTGGAAGCTACTAAAGATTTCAGGAAGACTTCTAGTCTATTTATTTTATTTTCTGGTCCTAGGAAAGGCCAGAAGGCTTCTGCTAGTTCCTTGGCTTCTTGGTTGAAACTTTTGATTCAACAAGCTTATTTGGAGTCGGGTCAGGCCCCTCCTCAGAGAATTACAGCTCATTCTACTAGATCAGTTTCCACTTTGTGGGCTTTTAAGAATGAAGCTTCAGTTGATCAGATTTGCAAAGCGGCGACTTGGTCCTCTTTGCATACATTTACTAAATTCTACCGTTTTGATGTATTTGCTTCTTCGGAAGCAGTTTTTGGTAGAAAAGTTCTTCAGGCAGCTGTTTCAGTTTGATTCTTCTGCTTTTTGATTTAAGTTTTTTTCTTTCCAAAATGAAAATAAACTTTTTTTTTTGGGTTGTGGATTATTTTTTCAGCGAAATATGGCTGTTTTTAATTTTTTTCCCTCCCTCTCTAGTGACTCTTGAGTGGAAGACTCCACATCTTGGGTATTGATATCCCATATGTCACTAGCTCATGGACTCTTGCCAATTACATGAAAGAAAATATAATTTATGTAAGAACTTACCTGATAAATTAATTTCTTTCATATTGGCAAGAGTCCATGAGGCCCACCCTTTTATGGTGGTTATGATTTTTTGTATAAAGCACAATTATTTCCAAATTTCCTTTGTTGATGCTTTCTACTCCTTTCTTTATCACCCCACTGCTTGGCTATTCATTAAACTGAATTGTGGGTGTGGTGAGGGGTGTATTTATAGGCATTTTGAGGTTTGGGAAACTTTGCCCCTCCTGGTAGGATTGTATATCCCATGTCCCATATCCCATATATCCCATGTCACTAGCTCATGGACTCTTTCCAATATGAAATAAATTAATTTATCAGGTAAGTTCTTACATAAATTATGTTTTTTTAAACTTTTTTGATTCAGATAGAGAGCAAAAATGTAAACAACTTTCCAAATCAATTCTATTATCTAAATGTGCACAATCTTTTTATATGCACACTTTCTGAGGCACACACTCCTACTGAGCATGCGTAAGATGTCACAGAATATACGTATATGCATTTTGTTATTGGCTGATAGTTGTTACATGATGCAGTGGGAAGGAAAATGGCTCTAATTAAATTTGTCCAAAAAAAATCTACCACTCATTTGAGTGTTTTTGCATTGTCTTTTTATTATGCATTTGTTGATTATACAATTCTACTGTGTTTAATAGCCCTTTAACTATTCTCTTGGTGTTTAAAGTTACTTTAAATGTGAATAGGTTCTAGTAGTTCCTTTATCTACATACAGGTTGATAATTGCTTGACCCTGCTTTAGAGATTAGATAAGAACAGGTCTTAAAATTTAGGCTAACTAAGTTACGAAATAGCAGCACACATTACTCTAGAGAAACTAGACAACAAGTACTTCTTGAATATTTAAACAACTAATATTTCTGCATATTATGCTCAGGCTAATCTTTTCTTGGAATACATCATTACATCTAGCGTTCATCTAGTATTTAATGTCCCATTCTTCACCCTCTGTGCACATTCTCATATTGCAGCTCTGATTGTTACAATGCTGTCAATGTACCATGTGAGGTAGTTGGAGCAACCTTCATATGTGCAAGCCAAACAAAACATGTCTTGCATTATTCCCAGTGCACTGATTGCTTGTTGGAGGATCAAGAGGCGGTGTTCAAGTATTCCAATAATACTGCACTCACTGTGCCATTAAATACAATAGATTTGCATAATCAACCAATGCATAATAAAAAAAAAACCAATGCAGATAGAGGGCCAGATGACAAGTGGAGCGCTAAATACCAGCGCACAGGGCCAAATTACAAGTGGAGCTCTAAATATCGCTTTCATGAAAGCGGTGTATGCACTCCACTGTGCAATACCAGCACACTGGTATTAAAAGTTTGCAGCAATGCAAACGCGACCTCGCGTTTGCAGGTAGTTAATAGTTTTTATGAGAAATTAGATACATCATTAACATATACTCTATTGTGCAAAGGACTTTTTACTTTTACACTTTAATGTAGCCTGTGTAATGATTACTAATTTTTAAATAAATTTTAGTACATCTTATCTGAAGGCCTAAAGCATTATGTATTTAGACAGTGGCCCCTATTTATGAAAGTCTGGCGGACATGATCCGACAGTGCGGATCAGGACCGCCAGACCTCGCTGAATACGGCGAGCAATACGCTCGCCGTATTCAGCATTGCACCAGCAGCTCACAAGAGCTGCTGGTGCAACGCCGCCCCCTGCAGACTCATGGCCAATGGGCCGCCAGCAGGGGGGTGTCAATCAACCTGATCGTACTCGATCTGGTTGATTTCCGGCGATGTCTGTCCCCCTGCTCAGAGCAGGTGGACAGGTTATCGAGCAGCGGTCTTTGTGACCGCTGCTTCATAACTGCTGTTTCTGGCGAGCCTGCAGGCTCGCCAGAAACACGGGGCATCAAGCTCCATACGGAGCTTGATAAATATGCCCCAGTGTGTGTATTTCTCATTCTATCCCTAAGGGGGCACTCTTTAAAAATATGTACAATATTATGCTTTACAAAATAGTTTCCTCCAATCCTATTATTAGTGCCAACAGTTGATCAAATCATAAGATGAATTTAGGCCTTTAGGATGCCTTGTCTGTAACTGGAATATCCAGTAAATCTCTCTCTTTGCCAAGGCTTGGTCCCTGTCCCCTCCTCTTTTCCCCACATTGACAACTTCAATTATGGTCCATTTGAAAATATTATTGTTTTTATTATGGAACCTATTAAAATGTTGAACTAAGGGGGTGGTCAGGGTTCCCCCCTTGATATTTGAGAGGTGGTCTCTTATGCGCGAATGCACCTCCCTGGTCGTCATACCCACGTATTGTAGGTGGCAAAGGGTACATTCAACTAAATATATAGAATAATTGTTCCTACAATTTAAGCATCTGTTATGTTTGTAGGTCTTTTGTGTGACCTCACTTTTAAATCCTTGTCCTACTGTCAGGTGTTCACAGGCTTTGCATGTAGCATTGCTGCACCAATAGACCCCTTTAAACCTCAGTCATGAACTAGAATCCTCTGAGTGGATTTTAACTGAGTGGGAGCCAAGAAGACACCCCTTCTAAAGGCACATTTACAACCTATTTGTACTGTGTCAGCTAGTTCGTCATCTGCTGCCAACAGTCTGAGATGTTTTTGTACAATGCCACAAATCTTGTGATATTGTGAGCTGTAGTCTGTTGCAAAGAACGTCCCTTTACTTGTTTGCTTATATTCAATTTGTTTTTACTTAATTTACTTAATTTAGTTGCCTTTCAACTGTTCCATTAGATACTTTGCATGTATATCATAACTATTCTGTGTGATGCAATTCCACTTTAGTCTAACGAACTGCCCCTTTGCAACTGATTTAAAGACTTGTTTTGGATGACTGCTCCTGGCGTGGAAAAGTGTATTGCCAGTGATTGGTTTTCTAAATACTTCAGTTTCCACCCCAACTCCTGGTATACCTTTTAAGGTGAGATCCAGGAAGTTGATCGCCAAAGGATTGAGTTCAAATATGAACTCTAACCCAATATCATTGATTTTCAACCAATTTACAAACTCAATAGCTCTTTCTTTTGTCCCTCTCCACACCAGGAGCAAGTCATCAATGTAGCGTCTATATACACGTATACTCTGCCTGAAGGGGTTCCCATCCCCATAGATGCAGGACACCTCCCACCACCCCATAAAGAGGTTAGCAAAAGAGGGCGCAAATTTTGCACCGATTGCTGTCCCGCATCTCTGGAGATAGAAATCCCCCTCAAAACATAGGTAATGATGTATATCATTGTAGAAATGTATGTATGTCTTTAATTGAATTTAATTAAGTATTAATTGGTAAATACCTGTCCATAATGCAAGCAATGTTTTTACCTCTTTTTAAGCCCAAGAGAAGCAGGTAAAACTTATGAGCTATGAGTACGGCTCCAATGCTGAAACGCATAAGCTTTTACCGCTGCTAATGGGCAAGATTCTGCATGACTATGCATTGTAAACCTTTTTAATATTAAGCAAATAAAGAATGGTTTTATCCAGCTGCCTCCTCTCTGGATTCGTTTTTTGGAAGTGAGTACCGGCCAAGTTAGAGAAGGAGAGGCAGCCTGAATACCAGTCAACCCATCTTTACTTACACTGTCTATGGACACAGAGCAGTAGGATGGTCACGATTTCAGCGGAGTGACAAGGAAGCCTTGATCTATAGTAAATACTACACCCCCAGGAAGTCGGCTACGCCGTATGATGTCATCATCAGGAGTGGGGGCCTGTGGAAGTCTCGGCAACAAGGAACGCAGAGGATCCATGTCAGTGTGCAGGCGATAAAGCCGCAAGTACAAGGTACCCACAGGAGCATTCCGTCCAGTTACAGCCCAGGAGAAGAGTCTCCCTAAAGGCACTATCAAATTTAGCCGTGAAGCGGGGGTAAGTGTGTCTACTAGTTAACAGGACTTATTCCTTTTGAGCATATAGCTACACTGCTCCAACATTATTTCTGGCCACAAGAACTAAGTATTTATTAGAGGAAACAGGTGCACCAAGGGTCACCTCCAAGAGAGGTATATTGTACTCACTATATATATATATATATATATATATATATATAAGCAAGCAAGTAGAATGTAACAATTCAGGGACCTGAACTGAGAACAAGCGATACTCACAAATTGCGCCAGTCAGAGGGACAGGAAATGAATAGCAGCTATTAGAGACAAACACTTTACAAGGGTGAAACCCCAATAAAGTAAGAGTAACAAATAAATGCACAAAGGGTTAACAGCGCTCTCAAATCCTGATAACAACAGAGTAATATGCAGTTGATATGTATGTGTATACACTATAACAGAAAGTTCCCAGGATGTAGATAATGTCTGTGAAGATCCATATGATGTTTTAAATATAGTAAATACCCTTGCAAGAATTTACCTCAATCATATGAGGTAAGTTGCCGCACTGGAGGGTATGCTTGGTGGTAGATTAATTTTGGATACCAGTGTATGCTTCTTACAGTTTTATCCACCTCTTGGAGTATATGGGGATTTGGTTCCTCCAATGGTAGTCTCCCAAACTTTGTGTATAGGGGTGCTTGTCGCCTCTTGGAGTGTGCAGTCTTGGTATATACTTCCTCATCCACAGGTTTACCATAAAGTGTAACAGTAACTGTCACCACTACTTCATCACTCGCTTCCGACTCCGTTCAAATAAGTCGCTACCAAACCGCCAGCCCTGTGTTGTGAGAGGCACTGTCTGATGATGTCACTGAGGTGCATCTGCCACTGAATGTCTGTAACTGTGAAATTGGTGGCTGAGAGACAGCCTCTAGGGCTGCTTGTTGTTATTTAGTTTTAATGCACATTTTAACCCCTTAAAGACCAGACCATTTTTAAATTGTCTTACCCTTAAAGGGCCATAATACCCAAATGTTTAAACACTTGAAAGTGATGCAGTATAGCTGTAAAAAGCTGACTAGAAAATATCACCTGAACATCTCTATGTAAAAAAGAAATATATTTTACCTCAAAAGTTTCTTCTAAGCAGCAAATTAGTATGTCTGTCCCGGGACAGCTAAGGGAGTGAGCTTACGTACACACTCATGTTATTTCCCTATTCAGCTTAAGGAAGTTTACAATGAAATCTCATGAGAGTTAAGTGAAATCTCATGCGATCACAGTAAAAGAGTTCATGACCTCAGCACTGTTGATGCTGATTGGCTGCTGTTCATTTCTTCATTTTTTTAAAAAAAATTTTACCTGCAGCAGAGCAGCAGCTGAGTATAACTTTTTACACACAGAATTTACTTTGCTGAGCTGAGGAGATTGTGAGGTAAAATATCTTCCTTTTTTACATAGAGATGCTCAGGTGATATTTTCCTGTCAGCATTTACAGTTATACTGCATCAGTTTCAAGTGATTTAGCATATGAGTATTATGTCCCTTTAAGTACCAGGGCTATTTTTACATTTCTGCGGTGTTTGTGTTTAGCTGTAATTTTCCTCTTACTCATTTACTGTACCCACACATATTATATACCGTTTTTCTCGCCATTAAATCGACTTTCTAAAGATACCATTATTTTCATCATATCTTATAATTTATTATAATTTTTGGTAATTAGAAGGCTGCTAAATGCCGCTGCGCACCACGCTTGTATTATGCCCAGCAGTGAAAGGGTAAATTAGGTAGCTTTAAGGATTAATTTTAGCTTTAGTGTAGAGATCAGCCTCCCACCTGACACATCCCACCACCTGATCCCTCCCTGACCCCCCTGAAACAGCTCTCTTCCTTCCCCCACATCACAATTGTCACCGCCATCTAAAGTACTGGCAGAAAGTCTGCCAGTACAAAAATATAAGGCTTTTTTTTTTTTACATAATATATATATTTTTATTTTTATGTATATTCTGCAGTGTAGGGTCCCCCGTTAGCCCCCAACCTCCCTGATCCCCCCAAACAGCTCTCTAACCCTCCCCACTCTACCTATTTGAGGTCATACCCAGTTTGCTAAAAAATGTGCTGTTCAAACTAATTTTTCTGTAGTGTAGCTGCCCCCCTCAATATCCTAAGCCCTCCCCCTCCCAGATCCCTTTCCCCAACACTTATTCTCCCCTCTCCCTCCCTCTCCCTCCTCGACAGAGATTCTGGGCACTTGTGTAGCGGGCGCGCGCGCTCCTGCCCCTCACGCGCGCTCACCCGCCTCCTCACGTGCAGCCACCCACTGCCGTGCACTACCGGAACTCTGATGATCTGATCCAGTAATGGGCCGCCCACACCCGCCTCCCTCTATCCCTCCCACACCACCAACGATTGGCACCAACGCTGGCCAATGAAGAGAGGGCCACAGAGTGTCTCTCTCTGCATCAGATGCCTAAAAAAGGGTATTGCAGGATGCCTCAATATCGAGGCATCACTGCAATACCCTGAGAACTGCTGGAAGCGATCTTAATTGCTTCCAGCACTCAATTAGACCAAGGACGTACCAGGTATGTCCATTGTCACTAAAAGACAATTTCTGCAGGACGTACCTGGTACGTCTTTGGTCATTAAGGGGTTAAACAATACATTTTTTGCCTAAGTGCCCACTGGGTTAACAAATAAGCATTTAAATGAGTAACTGTAGAACCCATGGGCTTTGTACTGTCATCGCCTAACAGAAAATCGCAGCCATAGGAATTTTTCTCCCCCTCAAACTAACAACAAATGTACTGAACAGTTTATACAGTTCCAAAATGCTGTTTTTGACAAGTTAAAGGTGCCAATGATTTCATATCATATCTTTATCCATTCTGAAAACTCGATAAAGGATCTTTATTCCCAAGTATTTTTTATCCACTTTGTTTACAGAAGCTCATCAGAGTTACTCCAATAGTTCAACTGCTCTTTCTGTCATTGTGACCTCTACATTTACAACATATTACAAGGTAATAAAATTCCCCTAGCCTTCATTTGGAAGTGTTAAAGGGACAATCTACTTGAAAATGTTAATTGTTTAAAAAGATAAAAAGATAGTTAATTCCTTTATAACGTATTCCTCAGTTATGCATCACCAACACTGTTATATTAATACACTTTTTACCTCTATAATTACCTTGTATCTAAGCCTCTGCATACAGCCTCTTTATCTCAGTGCTTTTTACAAACTTCCCTTTTAGCCAATTAGTGCTGGTTCATGCATAACACCAATTTTATGTATATGGCACACATGAACTAGCACTGTCTAGCTGTGAAAAACTGTTAAATGTATATAGATTAGAGGTGGCCTGCAAGGGCTTAGAAACAGGATTTGGAGGATTAGAGCAGGGGTGTCATACTGGCATTATTTGCAAATAGTCAATTAGTGTTGCCAAAGAATATAACATTAAAAGACACTCAATAAAAAAATGGCCCGCTACTCAAATGAGTTTGACACCCCTGGTTTAGAGGTTATAAAGTATATTAAAGGGACAGTCAAGTCCAAAAAAATCTTTCATGTTTCAAATAGTGCATGTCATTTTAAAAAACTTTCCAATTTACTTTATCACCAATTTTGCTTTGTTCTCTTGGTATTCTTAGTTGAAAGCTAAACCTAGGAGGTTCATATGCTAATTTCTTATACCTTGAAGGCTGCCTCTAATCTAAATGCATTTTCATAGTTTTTCACCACTAGAGGACATTAGTTCACGTGTTTCATATAGATAACATTAAGCTCATGCACGTGAATTTACCATGGAGACAGCTCTGACTGGCTAAAATGCAAGTCTGTCAAAAGAACTGAAATAAGGGGGCAGTCTGCTGAGGCTTAGATACAAGGTAATTACAGAGGTAAAACATGTATAATTATAACTGTGTTGGTTATGCAAAACTGGTGAATTGGTAATTAAGGGATTATCTATCTTTTAAAACAACAAAAATTCTGGTGTTGACTGTCCCTTTAATATAACAATGTTGGTTGTGAAATGCTGGGGAATGGATAGACTGTCCCTTTATATAAGATTCATCATTTTTTACTTGTAAGTCAGGAGTAAAGGTGGTCTGCCAGTCCATAAAACCATTGATCTCCAGTATCATATCAATCAAATCTATTATTGGTTAACACATATTAAATAGAAATAATGCTATTCATGGTGTGATTAATTATTTAGCAAAATTATGTTACTTATCTTCTACCAATGAAATTAATTATCTCTTAAACATATATGAATGATATTTCTTAACACAATTTACCTAATATATGTGTGCAGTTGATTTCAAGTTTTTATTAGATCAAATGCGTTTGGTACATTATTACAAAAACAAAACATTTCAAACTTGTAGCGGCTATATGAATTTTTAAAAAAGCTGTCTTCTTTTAAAAACATGTTTTACGTAGTGCAATGTACAATTGTAAAATGAAAAAGCCTCAGCTACTGTCTTGTATTGGATAATATTCCATTAATTAAATTTTGCTCCTAAAGAGAAAAGAACGTGCCTAAAGTAAAAAATATGTTTACAACAGACTTAGTTACAATACATAAAATACTATTTTATAGTAAAATACATTCATATAACACACCATATACACATGTACAATATAACAAGTAAGAAGAACGACAGCAATCAGGTCCGGTGCAAACTTCAATAGATTTATTTAGTGTAATAATACACAAGGTAATAGGTGCTCCCCATCAAGTGCAAAGGAAATTCTCTTACGCGTTTCATGTGAGAGATCACACTTCATCAGAGAGATGTGGTTATACAGGTGCTGTGCAAATATATATATATAGTGTTGAAGGTGAATTACTTGAATTTTTTGTGAGACAATAAGTAAAACATATTAAGTGAATTAAGTGAATTAACTAAAATAATTGTCTTACATCCATATTTAAAACCATCAAGGATGCAAAATCATGTATTTTAACAATAAAATGAAATAATACAGAATGTTGAAGAAATAAATAAAAAAAAAATTCAAAAGTAATTAAAAATAAAAAGTCAAGGATACAAAATTGAGAAAAAAATGTAAAAAACAAAAGATATAACATATATATAGATACAAAAATTGTGTCTTGCAAATATATATAATATCAAAAAAAGCAGTAGAAATATATAACAAAACTAATGTATTAAAAACATATAGTGGGACTGGAACTATCAACAGAATTTGAAAAGGCCACAGTTTTTCCATTTATAAATGCTATTATATATAACTTTTGATATATGTTATAATGGTTTCTTTAATTATTATATTTATTTAAAATAATTAATATATTGTTATATTCCCATTATATAAAATTATAAAATTTCCATAGATTAAATTAGCTACATATTATGATTACGAGTTTTGCGCTATGAGTGAAAAAGCATCGTTATGCTTCATAACACTGCTTTTTCCCTAACGCTGCTATTATTAGTCTTATCAGAATAGGTGTACCGCACACCTTTTTAGCCGTCACGCAACGCCAGTACCGCACTTTTTAAAAAGTCCTTTTTCAATGGGACTTCCATAGCGCCGGTATTACGGGTTTGCCTGGGAGGCCAAAAGTGAGCGTTACACCCTATACTGACAAGATCTGTACCGCCATCTAAAGTCAATAGTTATGAGTTTTACGTTACAAAGCTGTACCATAAAACTCATAACTAAACTGTCACAAAAGTACACTAAACACCCATAAACTACCTATTAACCCCTAAACCGAGGCCCTCCCGCATCGCAAACACTAAAATAAAATTATTAAAATTTATTAACCCCTATTCCGCCACTCCCTGACATCGTCGCCACTATAATAAACCCATTACCCCTAAACCGCTGCCCTCTCGCATGGCAAACACTATTTAAATATTATTAACCCCTAATCTGCTGTCCGCCCACACCACCACTATAATAAACCTATTAACCACTAAACCGCAAGCCCCCCACAACGAAATATACTAAATTAAACTATTAACCCCTAAATCTCTGGCCTCCCACATCACTACATAAATATATTAACCCCTAAACCTAACCCTAACGTAACCCTAAGCTTAACCCTAACACCCCCTAACTTAAATATAATTAAAATAAATCTAAATAAAACGTACAATCATTACCTCAATAATTCCTATTTAAAACTAAATACATACTTAGCTGTAAAATAAAATCTAAGCTAGCTACAATATTACTAATAGTTATATTGTAGCTCTTCTTAGGTTTTATTTTTATTTCACAGGTAAGTTTGTATTTATTTTAACTAGGTAGACTAGTTAGTAAATATTTATTAACTAAAAATGAAAACAAATTACTCCTAATCTAATAGCCCTATCAAAATAAAAAGCCCCCCCCCCCAAAATAAAAAAACCCAGCCTACACTAAACTGCCAATGGACCTTAAAAGGGTCTTTTGCGGGGCATTGCCCCAAAGAAATCAGCTCTTTTACATAGCAATTAAAAATACAAACATCCCCCTAACAGTGAAACCCACCACCCACACAACCAAACTACCTAAATAAAATTATATCTAAATAAACCTAAGCTAACCATTGCCCTGAAAAGGGCATTTAAATGGGCATTTAGCCCTTTTGCCATGCCCTGAAAAGGACAATCAGCTCTTTTACAAAGTGCCCAAACCCTAAGCTAAAAATAAAACCCACCCAAAAAAACGTTAAAAAACCTAACACTAACCTCCGAAGATCCACTTAGAGTTTTCGAAGTTTTCCATCCTCATCCAGCCGGCAAAGTCTTCATACAAGCTGGCAGAAGTCCTCATTGAAGTTGGCAGAAGTCTTCATCCAAGCAGGCAGAAGTCTTCATCCAAGCGGGCAGAAGTCTTCATCCAGACTGCATCTTCTATCTTCATCCATCTGGCGCGGAGCGGGTCCATCTTCAAGACATCTGGCGTGGAGCATCCTCTTCTTCCGATCGTCGCTGGAAAATGAAGTTCCCTTTAAGTGATGTCATCCAAGATGGCGTCCCTTACATTCTGATTGGCTGATAGAATCAGCCAATAGGAATTAAAGGGGAAAAAATCCTATTGGCTCTTGCAATCAGCCAATAGGATTGAGCTTTCATTCTATTGGCTGATTGGAATAGCCAATAGCCAATAGAATGCGAGTTCAATCCTATTGGATATATTGGATATATATTAAATATCCTGACCTCTATTTGCACTCATAATCTGTTTGTTAGTAGAATATATTTCAGTAAATTGTCTGTGGGTTAACACAGATTAGTTTTAGTGATGTTGCGAACCTAAAATTTTCGGTTCGCGAACGGCGGACTCGAACTTCCGGGATTGTTCGCGAACCCGCGAACCATGCGAACCGCCATTGAATTCAATAGGCAGGCGAACTTTAAAACCTACAAGGACTCTTTCTTGGCACAATAGTGATGGAAAAGTTGTTTCAAGGGTACTAACACCTGGACTGTCGCATGCTGGAGGGGGATCCCTGGCAAAACTCCCATGGAAAATTACATAGTTTATGCAGAGTCTGCTTTTAAGCCATAATGGGCCTAAATCAACTAACATTCCCAAAGTGGCTGTCTCAAAACATCCCGGACAGAAGATAGATTGATAGATAGGATAGATAGATATACATAGATTGATAGTTAGATAGAATCGATAGAAGAGAAATAGATAGATTTGTTAGATATATAATTACCCTAATAAAGTCTAATAATTAAACATGCGTTCTTGGACCCAACTAGGTTGTGTTAAGTAGTACTGTTCTTCACACTTTCAGCCCTGTAACTCCCCCTATTGGTGGAGGTCTATATGGCGGTTATGATTACCCTGACAAAGTATAACAACAAGACACGTGGTCTGGGACCCATGGTAATTTTGTTGTGTTTAGTAAAACTTTTCTTATCACTTGAATCCCTCTTACCCCCCCCCCCTTTTGTTGGAGCTCTATATGGCCTGCATGATTAGCCTGACAAAGTATAATAATAAAACATCTGGTCTTGGACCCATGATAATTAGGTTGTGTTTAAGTAGTACTATTCTTATAACTGTAATCCCTGTTACTCCCCCTATCAAGGGAGGTCTATATGGCCTGCATGATTACCCTGACAAAGTATAACATCAAGACACACGGTGTTGGACCCATGATAACTAGCTTGTGTTAATTAGTACTTTTCTTAGCACTTTAATCCCTGTTCCCCCCCCTATTGGGGGTGTTCTATATGGCCTGCCTGATTACCCTGAAAAAATATAATAATAAGACATGCGGTCTGGTACCCATTTTAACTAGGTTGTGTTTTAAGTACTACCATTCTTAGCACTTTAATCTCTGTAACTCCCCCTATTTGGTGAGGTCTATACGGCCTGGATGATTACCTATAAAAAATAAAATAATATGACATCTGCTCTTGGTCTGCGACCCATGGTAACTATGTTGTGTTAATTAGTAATGTCCTTCGCATTTTAATAGCTGTTACTCATACTCACCCTATCGGTGGAGGTCTATATGGCCTGCATGATTACCCTTACAAAATATAATAACCAAACATATGCTCTGGGACCCATGGTAAGTAGGTTGTGTTAAGTAGTACTGTTCTTTGCAGTTTAATACCTGTTACAACACCAAATGGTGGCAGGTCTATCTGGCCTTCATGATTAGCTGCACCCAAACCCAAAAAAAAGCCGAGTGGTCTTAGACTAACACCCATGGCTAACTCGGTTGTTTCAATTAGTACTATTCTTAGCACTTTCATCCCTGTTACGGATGGTCTACATGGCCATCATGATTAGCCGAACAAAATACTACAATCCAACCTTTGCTTAGTCTTCATAGGCCCTTCATTAGCTGTATTTTGATAGTACAGTTCTTATTATTTTTATAGCTGATACAACACCGAATGGTAATGGTGGCAGCTCTATATGGCCTGCATGATTAGCCGCACCCAATACAAAAATAAATCCAAGCGGTCTTGGATTAACACCCATGGCTAACTCTGTTGTTTCAAGTAGTACTATTCTTAGCACTTTCATCTCATCATCCCTGTTACTTCCAGGACTCTCTGTGGTGGTCTACATGGCCATCATGATTAGCCTAACCAAATACTACAATCCAACCTTGGCTCAGTCTTCATAAGGCCCTTCATTGGCTGTATTTTGGTAGTACTGTTCTTATTAGTTTAATACCTGATACAACACCGAATAGTGGCAGCTCTATATGGCCTGCATGAATAGCCGCACCCAAAGCCAAAAAAAAGCCAAGTGGTCTTGCACTAACACCCATGGCTAACTCTGTTGTTTCAAGTTCTACTATTCTTAGCTCTTTCATCTCATCCCTGTTACTTCCAGGACTCTCAATGGTGGTGGTCTACATGGCCATCATGATTACCCTCACCAAAATATAACAACAATACGTGCGTGCAGGGAACCATGGTAAGCTTACTTCCTTTCGCAAAATCGAGTATAACAGTTGAAGGCAGAGGTTCTGACCCTGCATTATGGCTGCACCTCTCCATAAAAGAGGCATGCATTACAGAGTCTATGGGCATGTATCTAAAGAGCTGGCCTGCCTAAAAAGAGGAGCAAGGCTGTACAGGTTGTTCTCCTTCAGCCATTTTATATGCTGTCCCACGGCCACGACCCTCAACAACCACAACAGAATGAAACACCACATATGCCATCCTTTTGAACAACAGAGTACAGGTATGGCATTGATTTTAGTTACACAGCGATATTTATTATGAACCGTGAAAATGAAAACAAAAACATGATTGGACACCAAGTACAGTACAGGTCGTTCTCCTTCGGCCTTTTTAGAATAGTGTTCCGGACCCCCAACAAAAACAACAGCAGGAAAGAGGACATATGGCATCCTTTTGAACAATAGATGACAGGTAAGGCATAGATTTTAGAATCCCAGAGATCATTTATACGACCCGGGAAATAGAAAAAAACATTGATTGGACACCCAGTACACTTCTTTATCCTTAGGCCTTTTTATAAGAGGCTCCCGGAGCCTCAACAGAAAAAACATTATGAAAGAGGACATATATCATCCTTTTGAATAATAGATTACAGGAAAGGCATTGATTTTAGAATCCCAGAGATCATTAGTTGCAACCAGGAAATAGAAAAAAACATTGATTAGACACCCAGTACACTTATTTATTCTTAGGCCTTTTTAATAAGAGGGTCCCGGAGCCTCAACCGAAACAACAGCATGAAAGAGGACATATGTCATCCTTTTGAATAATAGATTATAGGAAAGGCATTGATTTTAGAATCCCAGAGATCATTTATATGACCTTGGAAATAGAAAAAAACATTGATTAGACACCCAGTACACTTATTTATCCTCAGACCTTTTTAATAAGAGGGTCCCGGAGCCTCAACCGAAACAACAGCATGAAAGAGGACATATGTCATCCTTTTGAATAATAGATTACAGGAAAGGCATTGATTTTAGAAACCCAGAGATCATTAGTTTCAACCGGGAAATAGAAAAAAACATTGATTAGACACCCAGTACGCTTATTTATCCTCAGGCCTTTTTAATAAGAGGGTCCCAGAGCCTCAACCGAAACAACAGCATGAAAGAGGACATATGTCATCCTTTTGAATAATAGATTACAGGAAAGGCATTGATTTTAGAAACCCAGAGATTATTAGTTTCAACCGGGAAATAGAAAAAAACATTGATTAGACACCCAGTACACTTATTTATCCTCATGCCTTTTTAATAAGAGGGTCCCGGAGCCTCAACCGAAACAATAGCATGAAAGAGGACATATGTCATCCTTTTGAATAATAGATTACAGGAAAGGCATTGATTTTAGAAACCCACAGATCATTATTTGCAACCAGGAAATAGAAAAAAACATTGTTTAGACACCCAGTACACTTATTTATCCTTAGGCCTTTTTAATAAGAGGGTCCCGGAGCCTCAACCGAAACAACAGCATGAAAGAGGACATATGTCATCCTTTTGAATAATAGATTACAGGAAAGGCATTGATTTTAGAAACCCACAGATCATTATTTGCAACCGGGAAATAGAAAAAAACTATTATTAATTACAATAATTAATAATTATTAAGAATACTGTGACAACAAATATGATTGGTGTAAATATTTTTCAAGTAGGCCTGGCACACAGGCTTGGAAGGCAGTAGAAAAGTGCAATTCTAGGGTACACGCAAACCGAGGAATAAGATCATCAACAATCAAGAATTTTTTAATTTTAATTAGTAACTATACTGTGACAAAAAAATTTGATTGGTGTAAATAGTTGGCAAGATGGCCTGGCACAAAAGGCTGGCAGGCAGGAGGTAGATGCAATTCAAGGACACTAGGAGACTGATTACTGATAGTCAAAACAGTGATGATTGACAATTTTTGCAATACTGTTAAAAGAAATATGATTGCTGGCAATAATTGGCTAGGTGGGCCTAGCACACAGCAGGCTGCAAGGCAGGAGGAAAGTGCAATTCAATGGCACCAGCAAACTGAGGATTCACAACAACTATTACCAAAAATTTTAATTTTTAATTATTAAGAATACTGTGACAACAAATATGATTGGTGTAAATATTTTTCAAGTAGGCCTGGCACACAGGCTTGGAAGGCAGTAGAAAAGTGCAATTCTAGGGCACGAGCAAACTGAGGATTAAGATCAACAATCAATTTTTTTTTTATTTAAATTAGTAACTATACTGTCTGTGACAACAATTATGATTGGTGTAAATAGCTGGCTAGACGGCCTGGCAAAAAAGGCTGGCAGTGGCAGGCAGGAGGTAAATGCAATTCAATGGCACTAGGAGACTGAATATTTGCAGTCCAAAAAATTATGATTTTTATTTTTTTATATACTGTTACAAGAATTATGATTGGTGCCACTAATTGGCTAGTTGGGCCTGGCACACATGCTGGCAGATATGAGTTGTGGATGGTAGGTAGGGCAGCAATTTAACACAGTATGCTGTGTAAGTGACAAAAACACAGGCCTGATAGAAAATTAAGTTAGATTACACTAGCAAAATATTTTAAAATTTTAGATTTTAATATTAAAATTATGTTAAGAAGTGCAATGCACATATGACTCTATGAGTGGTCGCACTGGCTGGCTGCTACGTAGGGCAGCAATTAACAACAGTATGCTGTGTAAGTCAGATAGACAGTTAGACACAAGCCTGATAGAAAATAAAATTAGATTACACTAGCATAATGATTTAAAGACTTTTTTTTTGGCAATTTAAAGAAAAAGGTTAAGCACATACATATGAGTCGTGGCTGATAGCCTTGGAGGGGCAGCTATTAAAAACAGTAGGCTCTGTAAGTCAGATACACACACGCCTGATAGAAAATACTATTAGATTACACTAGAAAAATGATTTAAATTATTTTTTTGGGGGGGGGGGATTAAAAAAAGGTTAAACACATATGAGTCGTGGCTCATAGACTAGGGAGGGCAGCAAGTCAACACAGTAGGCTCTTTATGTCAGCAAAACACACAGGCCGGATAGAAAATTATATTAGATTACACTATCAAACAAATTTAAACTTTTTTTTTTTTTATATTAAAATTAAGGTGAAGAAGAATAGATATGAGTGCTGGGTGGTTGCCTGGCACAGACTTATTAACCAAAAGACTGAAAAAAAATGAGGTATATTAATGCTGAGTGAGCCTGACAGACACAGGCCTAATAGTAAATGTAATTAGATTACACTAGCAAAATATTATTCTTTTTTTATTTTTTTTTTATTTAAAATAATGTTATAAACGGATATTAACACTGGTGGCTGCTGGCTGGCACAGAGCAATGAACCAGAGTATATGCTGTGTGACACTGGCCTGATAGAAAATGAAAAAAAATTACACTAGCAAAATAATTAAATTTTTTGGTTAGTTAAATTTAAACTAATGTTGTTAGGGAGATATCAGTGGTGGCAGTAATCACAGCGTATGCTGTGAGCCTTAAATACACAGCCTGAAAGCCAGGCAAATGCTAATAAAAAAAAAAATTGAAAAAAAAAAAAAACGGCACGAAATATAGCCCTAAAAAGGGCTTTTTGGGGTGCTGTGCTTGCAGCAGAGATGAGTGGAGTCCTTCTGGACTGTAAATACACTAGCCTAGCTATGTTTTTCCTATTAATGTCAGGAGCAAAAACACAACACGTCCTCTCATTAAGAAAGCAAGGTCGTTATGAGTCTAAAATGGCGGATTCCGAGTAGCTGGGAGGGTCTGTGAGGGAGTGTCTGATGTTGATTGGCTCTAATTTGTCAGGCGGCTGTGACATAAAGGGTCAAAGTTTCCTCAATGATGACACATAGGGGCGGATCGAACATCGCCATGTGTTCGCCCACAAACGCGAACGCAAACAAGCTATGTTCGCTGTGAACCGTTCGCGGGCGAACAGTTCGGGACATCACTAATTAGTTTGACTCTTTTTCCTACTTTTAGGGATGATTTATGCAAATGCTTTAAGTACATTACTTGTATACTATCAATCTATTATGGTTAGTTAAATTATAAGCTTAGTATATTTATAGTCAATTTAACATACTGTAATCAACTCTACAACATGGGGTTAATATAGCCCATCCTCTCCAATTTGTAAATTGACACACAGTCAATGGCATACAGCATGCACTTTTACTAATTGGTTTACAGTCTATTTAAATGATGATGATATGTTTGTATCCCATGTCTTTGAATAAGGTTTGCGGGCCGAAAACGCACTAGACAACACTTCACGCTGTTGTTTTTAGTTTTTGTGCATCATATTGGGTTTCTAGCAATAAACTGTTTTATTTGTGCTTTGAATGACTAGCTGGTTCTTTTGGAAATTTCCCCAGCTGAAGAAGGCTTTTTTTTGTTCTTTATTAACAATGGCGATCGCTGATATATAGGCATTCTATAGGAGTTTCATGGGTATTCCATGATGTGAGTTACCTGTATTATAATGGGGAAACTTTACTGGGAATTTCTAATGTTCTAAACAATATCCACTAGCTAAGATGAATATTGTCACACATACCTGTCTCGCTATTCTTTCAGAAGTGAGCAATTATAAGAAATCAATTGAATGTAATGTATAACTTACATATATATTATTTGAACTATTACAAAACATAAACCATTTTTATATTTAGTAAGTAAACATTATGTTGTGCAAAAATGCTTTGAAAACATGACCCCTCCCTTGACACTGTTGAGATTTGCATTCACTGTGCTTGAATTGTTGCCTATGGAAGGCACATCCCCAGTCCACTTTTTTAACACATTTCACAGGGAAAGATTGGCTATACTAAAATGATAATTTCTTGCTGAACTAGTGATCTTTAGAACATTGGATCCTATGGTGCCAATTTATCATGCCCCGTATGCATCTTAATACATCTGTTTCAGCGCAAGCCTTCAGAAGAGTTAAGAAGCAGCGGTCTTAAGATCAGATATGATCGGGTTGATTAATATCCCCTGCTAGCGGCCCATTGGCTAGAAATGCTTGTGCAATGATAAATGACGTCAGCGTTAGTGATGTTGCGAATAGTTCGCCGGTGAATAGTTCCCGGTGAACATAGCATGTTCGCCGCGGCGGGCGAACATATGCAATGTTTGGTCCGCCCCCTATTTGTCATCATTGAGTAAACTTTGACCCTGCACCTCACAGTCAGCAGACACATTCCAGCCAATCAGCAGCAGACCCTCCCTCCCAGACCCTCCCACCTCCTGGACAGCATCCATTTTAGATTCATTCAGAAGCTGCATTCTTAGTGAGAGGAGGGACAGTTTAGCTGCTGCTGATTTAATAGGGAAATCGATAGCTAGGCTAGTGTATTCAGTGTCCACTACAGTCCTGAAGGACTCATCTGATCTCTGCTGTAAGGACAGCACCCCAAAAAGCCCTTTTTAGGGCTAGAACATCAGTCTGCTTTTTTTTTTTCCCTGTGTAATCTAATTGCAGTTGCCTGCCTGCCAGCATGTGTGTCAGGCTCACAGCGCATACTGTGTCCACTTGCCTAGTGCCACCACTCATATCTGGTGTAACAGTAGTGTACATTTTAAAAAAAAAAAACTTTTTTGACTGTGAAATAATAGCAGTCAGTTTCCTTCACACGTGTGCGTTTCAGGGCCTGCCAGGGCACAGTGTCACACCAGTGCAACTCATATCTGGTGTAACAGTAGTGTACATTAACCCCTTAATGACCACAGCACTTTTCCATTTTCTGTCCGTTTGGGACCAGGGCTATTTTTACATTTCTGCGGTGTTTGTGTTTAGTTGTAATTTTCCTCTTACTCGTTTACTGTACCCACACATATTATATAACGTTTTTCTCGCCATTAAATGGACTTTCTAAAGATACCATTATTTTCATCATATCCTATAATTTATAAAAAATATTTATAAAATATGAGGAAAAAATGGAAAAAAACACACTTTTTCTAACTTTGACCCCAAAATCTGTTACTCATCTACAACCACCAAAAAACACCCATGCTAAATAGTTTCTAAATTTTGTCCTGAGTTTAGAAATACCCAATGTTTACATGTTCTTTGCTTTTTTTGCAAGTTATAGGGCTATAAATACAAGTAGCACTTTGCTATTTCCAAACCATTTTTTTTTTTTCAAAATCAGCGCTAGTTACATTGGAATACTGATATCTGTCAGGAATCCCTGAATAGCCAATGACATGTATATATTTTAGAAGACATGCCAAAGTATTGATCTAGGCCCATTTTGGTATATTTCATGCCACCATTTCACCACCAAATGCGATCAAATAAAAAAAAATTGTTCACTTTTTCACAAATTTTTTCACAAACTTTAGGTTTCTCACTGAAATTATTTACAAATAGCTTGTGCAATTATGGCATAAATGGTTGTACATTTTTCTCTGGGATCCCCTTTGTTCAGAAATAGCAGACATATATGGCTTTGACGTTGCTTTTTGATAATTAGAAGGCTGCTAAATGCCATTCTGCACCACACGTGTATTATGTCCAGCAGTGAAGGGGTTAATTAGGGAGCATGTAGGGAGCTTTTTGGGGTAATTTTAGCTTTAGTGTAGTGTAGTAGACAACCCAAAGTATTGATCTAGGCCCATCTTGGTATATTTCATGCCACCATTTCACCGCCAAATGCGATCAAATAAAAAAAAAAAGTTACATTTTTCCAAATTTTAGGTTTCTCACTGAAATCATTTACAAACATTTTGTGCAATTATGGCACAAATGGTTGTAAATGCTTCTCTGGGATCCCCTTTGTTCAGAAATAGCAGACATATATGGCTTTGGCATTACTTTTTGGTAGTTAGAAGGCCACTAAATGCAACACTAAATGCAACTGTGCACAACACATGAATTATGCCCAGCAGTGAAGGGGTTAATTAGGTAGCTTGTAGGGAGCTTGCAGGGTTAATTTTAGCTTTAGTGTAGAGATCAGCTTCCCACCTGACACATCAGACCCCCTGATCCCTCCCAAAGAGCTCTCTTCCCTCCCCCACCCCACAATTGTCCCTGCCATCTTAAGTACTGGCAGAAAGTCTGCCAGTACTAAAATTAAAGGTATCTTTTTTTTTTTATATATTTTTGTAGCATATTTACATATGCTGTTGTGTAGGATTCCCCCCTTAGCCCCCAACCTCCCTGATCCCCCCCAAAACAGCTTCCTAACCCTCCCCCTCTGACTTATTGGGGGCCATATTGGGGGCCAGCTGTCTGCCAGTACCCAGTTTGCAAATAAAATGTTTTTTTTTTTATTATTTAATTTTTCTGTAGTGTAGCTTCCCCCCCCCCCAAGACCAATCCCCCACCCGCTCCCAGATCACTTAGATTTCCAAGTACTAAATATTTTGCACCCCTTTCTCCCACTTCTAAAAACATTTTTTTCTGTAGTGTAGCGGCTCCCTCCCCATGCACGTGCCCGCCTCCTCCCATGCACGCGCACGCCCTCGGCGATCCCGCCCCCGATCCCGCCCCCCTCTCTGACAAGGACCGCATCGATGGCCGCCCACCTGCCTCCCACTTCAGCTACCACCCACCAATGAATGCGGCCGTCAATGCCCGGTGCAGAGAGGGCCACAAAGTGGCTCTCTCTGCACTGGAGCGGTAAAATTTGTTATTGCAGGATGCCTCGATATCGAGGCATCCTGCAATAACCAGAAAGCAGCTGGAAGTGATCAGGATCGCTTCCAGCTGCTTTCCAATCCGAGGATGTACGCCATACGTCCTCAGGCGTTAACTGTATTTTTTTCTGAGGACGTATGGCGTACATCCTCGGTCATTAAGGGGGTAAAAAAAAACTAGAAATTTGACTGTGAAATAATAGCAGTCAGTTTCCTTCACGCGTGTGCGTTTCAGGGCCTGCCAGGGCACAGTGTCACACCAGTGCAACTCATATCTGTGTAACAGTAGTGTACATTAAAAAAAAACTAGAAATTTGACTATGAAATAATAGCAGTCAGTTTCCTTCACACGTGTGCATTTCAGGGCCTGCCAGGGCACAGTGTCACACCAGTGCAACTCATATCTGGTGTAACATTCGTGTACATTTAAAAAAAAAAAACACTTTTTTGACTGTGAAATAATAGCAGTCAGTTGAGCGGTTGATGATGACGATGCGTCCGTGGATGTCATGTGGGTGCCCACTAGAAGAGAAGAAGAACAGGGGGAAAGTTCAGATGGGGAGACAGAGAGGAGGAGGAAACGAGTTGGAAGCAGGGGGAGGTCGTCGCAAGGAGCTAGTAGCACAGTCAGACAGCATGCATCGGCACCCGGGGTCAGCCAGACAGCACGCCAATCAACGCATGCTGTTGCCACCACCAGAATGCCATCATTGCAGAGCTCAGGTCCAACCTTGTGCAAATGGGGAGTTTGCAGTTGTGCAAATGGACTGTTTGCGGTTGTTTGCGTGCGTTAAACGGGGAGTTTGGTCTGTCACTGTGAAGCGGGCGTAACCCTTACACTACCTGATCGATACAACATCATACCTGATGTTTTAAAGCACGTTATTCCAAACAATTTAGGAATGTTAGGTGATTTATGCCCTTTATGGATTAAAACTAGACTCTGCATCAACTATGTAATTTTCCATGGGAGTTTTGCCATGGATCCCCCTCCGGCATGCTACAGTCCAGGTGTTAGTCCCCTTGAAACAACTTTTCCATCACTATTGTGGCCAGAAAGAGTCCCTGTGGGTTTTAAAATTCGCCTGCCTATTGAAGTCTATGGCGGTTCGCCCGGTTCGCCGGTTCGCAAACATTTGTGGAAGTTTGCGTTCGCCGTTCGCAAACTGAAAATTTTAGGTTCGCGACATCACTAGTCAGCGTATGCTGTCAGCATTTATCGATGTGCGGCGGACATGATCTGCTACAGCGGATCATGTCCGTCCGCACATTGTTAAGTCGACCCCTATTTGTGATACTGACCTCTATACAGGTAACTGCATGGAAGTCCTCTGTATGTGTAATATTTAGCTGGTTTATAGTTTTCATATTCCTAGATATAGTCATAACCTCAGTTATTGAAACCATAGAATAAAATACATATGGATATTAAGAATAGGGAGTTAGCAGGTTCATAGCAAATTATCAGAGCCACATACTGTGATGTTTGTCATTAACCCAATTTCCAGGTTCACAAATGTTTGTCAAGAGATACCACCTCTATATTGAGGCCATGGTCATGTTCAGTTATGCAAGGATTATTGCCTTGTGGCAGTGTGCAAAATGACTCCCTTGGAGACCAACAATAACATCTTGGTTGCTTAACCTGCACCATAACCTTTTTCATGGATCCTTGCTCTGCTACTATTCCTGCCTCTGCAGGTCCTGTTTTTGTTATTGGTACCTGACTCATCTGGCTATGCACTGTGTCTTCTTGCCATCTATTCTGTATACCCCGTGCTTCCATTCATTACCAGAGAGACTGCCTCATTTCAAATGTCTGTGTTCTTTACTAGCAATATAACTTCAAATCTTGACAAAAATGAAGAGGGAAGAATGAAGAAAACCCCCATAATAGAAATAAAATTATATTTATATTATACTAGGTGATAAGCCTGCCCAGAGGGCAGTCTATTTTTTTAAAAACTACAAACCCCAAAGCTAATATTACAAAAAATAAAAAAATTAAACCTAAACTAATACCCCTATAAATAAGAAAATATCCCCAACATAAAATCATACCCTAATCTATCAATAAACTACCAATATCCCTTAAAAGGGCCTTTTGTAGGGCATTGTCCTAAAGAAATCAGCTCTTTTACATACAAAAATTACTAAGTACCCCCTAACAGTAAAACCCCCAACCAACCAACCCCCCACAATAAAAAACTAAATGTAAAAAAAAACTAAGCTACCCATTGCCCCTAAAGGGACATTTGTATGGGCATTGCCCTTAAAAGGGCATTCTGCTCTTTTACTGCCCTTAAAAGGGCAATCCACTCTTTTACAGCCCCAAAATCCCTAATCTAAAAGAAAAAAAGTCACCCCAAAAAATAAAAAAAGCCTAAGACCATTCTTTTCAGATAGGGGGGGGAAGAAGGGAAGGCAGACAAAGCCCCAAATAGGTACTCACCATTCCTAAAGTCCGTCAGTGAAGGTCTGCTTCCAGGCGGCTCCATCATCTTCTACCTTCATACAGAGCGAAGGCAGCATGGATCGGAACGGTCTTCCCCAATGTGCAGATCCGGAGCAGTGGTTCTCAGCGGCGGTCCTCAGCGGCAGTGATCCTTAGTGGCGTGGAGGCTCCTCTTCATCCGATCTCCGTCGTTCACTAAAAATTGAATGGAAGGTACCGCATTCAATTTGAGGGACCTTGCATTCCTATTGGCTGACATTTTGAAATCAGCCAATACTATTAGAGCTACTGAAATCCTATTGGCTGTTCAAATCAGCCAATAAGATTTCAGTAGCTCTTATCCTATTGGTTGACTTCAATAATGCAAGGTACCCCATTTTTAAACGGGTACCTTGCATTCATCCTCAGTGTGCGGCGGTGATCATACAAAGATGATCTACACGCTGGATAGCTCCGCGGTCGCCGGTCTTGTTAATGTTAGGATTATTTTTTTTTTTTTTTTTAAAAAAACCTTTATTGAAAGTTAGCTTCAATACAGAATAGTAAATAACATGAGGCAACAGAAATTAAGCATTGAATGTATTACAACAACAAGAGTGTTGCATCCCTAATTTGTCTATAATTGTCCATGTGGTATTCATTTACTCCACCTTTGTTAATGTCCAATGAGGGGAGATGATCAAGTCCAGCGACTTAAAGGGCCATAATACCCAAATGTTTAAACACTTGAATGCAGTATAGCTGTAAAAAGCTGACTAGAAAATATCACTTGAACATTTCTATGTAAAAAAGAAAGATATTTTAGCTCAAAAGTTCCTCAGTAGCCACATCCCATTGTATAGGACTTCTAAGCAGCATATCAGTATGTCTGTCCCGGGACAGCCGAAGGGTTGAGCCTCGTGCACTCTCATGTTATTTCTCTATTCAGTGTAAGGAAATTTACAATAAAATCTCATGAGAGTTAAGTCAAATCTCATGATATCACAGTAAAAGAGTTCATGACCTCAGCACTGCTGATGCTGATTGGCTGCTGTTCATTTCTTCATTTTTTATTTTTTTTACCTGTAGTATAACTGAGTATAACTTTTTACACAGAACTTACTCTGCTGAGCTAAGGAAATTGTGAGGTAAAATATCTTCCTTTTTACATAGAGATGCTCAGGTGATATTTTCCTGTCAGCTTTTTACAATTATACTGCATCAGTTTCAAGTGATTTAGCATATGAGTATTATGTCCCTTTAAAGGTATCGAAGCAAGTGAGAAAAAAAAAAAATAACAAGGGTGTGACTAAAATTTTGTTGCATCTCTTCAATAATAGCTAAATTTATAATTGAAAAAAGTTGTTAATTTTATACATTTCAAATATAAATGCGCTTAACAATAGCAATAAGCAACTAAACCATTCTTTTCAGATGGGGAAGGGAGGGAGGGAAGGGAGAAGTGTGGTTGGGTGGTGCACAGTGTTTTGAAAGGCACTACTCTCATGTGTCCCTTGTGGCTGGTGGGGTGTGGATCAATGATTCCCAGTAAAATTGAATCTCCTGAAAGAAGGCTAAGCATCCATTTTTATAGAATGAATATTCCTCCACAGAGAGGAATTCTGAGGTATTAAGGATCCATTCCTGTAGTGTGGGAATGTGTGCTGTTTACGTGCAATTAGTGTCTTTGCACTGTTAAGGCTGAATTGTAACAATTTCCATTTAATTTTACACATTTTACCCTGTTTAAAATTGAGGAGAGCAGTAATTGGAGTTAAGGTGAATGTGGTTCCCATTAAACCCTTGAGGAAAGCTTCCACTTCTCTCCAGAAAGGGGATAGTAAGTGGCATTGCCACCAAATATGTGTCATCGTGCCAGAAGACCCACAGCCCCTCCAGTAACTAGCATTGGCCCTGGGATAGATGTGTTTAATTCTCTCAGGTGTAAGGTACCAACAAAATAGGATTTATGGTTTAATTCTAACACCCTTGGGGAGGACAAGGATTTAGAAGTATTATAAAAAATATTTTGCCACTGTTCTTCAGAAATAATCATCCATAATTCTGTATGCCAGTGTGATTTATACAAGGGGGATGGCAGGGTTGAGGCAGCATCTAGTAATTTTTTGCCATCGATAATGAACCTCGGGGTGACCGACCAGACAAGCACACATTTTCAAATTGAGTTAATTCTCTAAGCAAGTCATGCCTGTAAGGTGACGTTTCCACCAGGTGTGTGAGCTATGCATATTTGAGCCAAGGACTGAAAACCCCCCGGCTATATCTGCCATCTGCAATTGTGTCCTTAATGTTCCCTTGGAAACCAGCTTAACAAACAGTATTGTGTCATCTATTCCTTTGGGATACGGTTTTTCTGCAATTTTACCTCCCATAAATTCTGCATTATAAGAAATTGGGGTCATGGGGGATATAGGGGAAGAAATTCCCCTAATTTTAGCTCATATTGTGTCCCATGTTTTAAAAAAATGGACATATAGTGGAGACGTTATAGCAATAAGGTGTCTGGTGAGGTGTTTAATCCAGCTAAGGGGACCTATTTCAGTTCAATTTAGGATGAAGGAGTCAATAGATGCCCATGCTTTAGCGTTTGTCCGATCATGCCATTCTATCACTCTTTGTAGCACCACCCTGCGAGATTTGATGCTGCCCCAAATAAATTAATTTATCAGTGAAGATGGTTGATGTAAGTAGTTGGTAGATGGATTGGTACTGCCTGCAGAACACAGAGTATCTGTGGGAGGGTGGTCATGTTTACCGCTTGTATGTGGCCTCACAAGTGATTGGGTCATCTAGTGTCTTAGCTAATTCTACAGGGAGGGTTGGTAAATTGGCTTTTTGAAATGTATTGTTCATGTGCCGAAGGTGTTGTTGCTAAGGGTGGATTCGATAGACTGTATAATTTGTTGTAAAATAGTTTAAATTGGTCCGCAATTTGGTGACTACTTTGTAAGTTTTGCCCTGTGGGGTCCGTCAATCTATGTATGTAACTTTTAGTTCTTTGAGGGTTCTTGCTAGTGTGGGTCCTATTTTATTTGAATTCGCTATGTACATTTTCCCAAGGTATAGCGCCCTTTTTTGTGGTTCTTTATATAATAATTATTTAAGTAATTTTTTCCTGTTTCAATTTATCAGCGAGGGCACCGTCCTGTGGGGCCGCTTAATGTTGTAATTCTATACTGCGAATATTCTTTAAAATGGACATATATGTTTCCCAGTATTGTTTAGTGAGACGAGCTTTAATAATTCACCCCGTATAACCAATTTGTGTGCCTCCCACAAAGTATGAAGGGAAATGTCTGGTGTGTTGTTTAGTTCAAAATACTCCTTTATTATTTCTGCGAGCTGAGTAGAGAATATTGGATTTTTTAATAAGGATTCATCCAGTCTCCAGATAAAGGGGGACAGGGGTGCATCCGTCCAGTTCAAAGTGACAGTTACCATGACATGATCGGACCAGCTAATTGGCTCTAATTGAGCTATATGTAATGTAAATTCGTCAGTAAATATATAATCTATGCTGAAATAGTTTTGATGTGGGTTCAAAAAGAATGTATAATTCCGCTGCCCCGGGTGTTTTGCCCACCATGCATCGATCAGAGTAAGTTTGTGTATATCGGTTCTGATGTCTAGTAAAGTTTTAGAGGGCACACTACCTTGTCCTAATGAACAATCTATGTATGGTTCAAGTGCAACATTCAAGTCTCCTGCCACAATTAAGGAACCTTTCTGAATTTGAAGTAATTTACGTGTAACTGTCTGGAAAAACTTGGCTTGTCGGAGCATATATGTTAGCTAATGTTATTGGTCGGTTATGGAGGAGACCAGTTAGGATGAGCCACCTGCCATTGAGGTCTGCCTCGATTTCAGATAATTGGAAGGGTAACATCCTATTCAATAGGATTCCCACTCCTCCATGTTTCTTAGTGTGTGACGCAAAGTATCCAGTAGGGAAGTCTCTATTTGAAAATTTGGGTGGTCTATCTTTTGGGAAATGAGTCTGCACAAAGACAATCTCTGCTTTACACTTTTTGAACCAAAAGAGGGCCACTGATCTTTTTGTAGGTGAATTTAAACCATTTGCATTTTGGGTTACAATTTTAACTGTGCAAACCCCCATTTGGAAAGAGTATTGTGTTACTAATTGTGGTATGTTGAGTTGATAATTGACAAATGTACCTGTGTAAATGGGCTCTTGTGCCTCTTTGAGAGTTGTATAGTTTGGTGCGAGTGTGGCTTACCTGAAGATAAACAGTTGTAGAACCTATATTGTCCCAACCAGACAAGGGAAGGAAGGATAAAATAGGGAGTATTGATGAGGGTAGGTAGTAGTAGGAGTTTCTAGAATGGTAAGAAGTAAATGTAAATTCATCCACATAACATAACATATAAACAAAAACAATGAACATAATGAACATAAATGCTCCTAAGTGTAAGGAGGGGTAAAAGTGACTGTTACAACTTGTGGTAGTAGGTCGGCAAAATTACAATGACTGAGAGGAATGTAGGCTTGAAACATATAAAATTACTAATAAAGCCCTAAAAAGGGCACATTTCTACAACTGCACATTTTGCTATTACTAGGATTCCAACATCTGTTACTTATTGCATTAATTCTAAAAGAAAGTAAGAAAAAACATTGCTACAATAAGTGATGTCAGGTTTGCGGAGGAAGAAATAAAGGGGTAGTAATTCTCTTCCACAGGCCATAAGGTTTATGACACTGTACATAATTTATAATGTAAATAATACTCAGCAAGGAGTAATCCCTTTTCAGGTGATCGCTTCTTGACTCTCGGTCAGTGGATCTGAGGAGTTCTTCATTGGAAGTTTGTTTTTCCTTCTTTAGGAAACTTGCGTCCATTCCTGCCTTTGTGGTTTTGGGGTTAGCTTTTCCTGAGAAGTATCCTGTAATGCAGGAAGAGTAGGCTTCTGGATATTCATCTGAGAGCAAAAAGTGTCCAAATCTTCTGGTGATCTATACAGTGCAGTTGAATTGTCCTTGACTACCTTGAGGCAAAATGGGGAACCCCCATCTGTAGGGTATTCTGATTTCCCTGAGGTGCAATGTAAGAAATCAGGCTTCCCGTCTTTTGGCTTTTGGGTCAGTTGTCTAAGGTCTGCGTAGAATTGAAGCTAGCAGCCATTTTATGAGATAGGTGATTTCTTCCTTGCAGCTTTGAGAATATTCTCTTTATCTCTGAAGCTGGTAAACTTAATGATGATGTCTCTCGGCGGGGCTGAGTCTTTTGGGGGTGGTGGCTGGCCCTATGATAATGGTTAAGTGGGTAATCAACTGTGTCCTCATTGTCCATAAGTTTGTTACACTTTTTTTTAACATTTTCAGTGACACCTCTGATTCTGATATTTTGGTGTCTCCCCCTATTGTCCAGGTCCTCTACCTGGTCCTGAAGTTGGCTAATTAGGGAGGAATGGTGGGAGGTTTGATGCAATTGCAGGTCAGGGAGTTTATCTGTCTGTTCTGCATCTTCTTCTAATTGTACAATCCGTGATCCGATTTCACTGATTTCTTTTCTCACCTCAGAGAGGCTGGATTTTATGATAGAGCTGACTTGGGTTATAAAATTGTTAAAGTTCTCTTTTGGACGGTAAAACCTGTAGATCTGCTTTTGTGAGCATTGTGTCAGCTTCACTTAATATTTCAAAATCTGGTGATGTCATGGGGACTTTAATAGAAGTATCTGAAGATTCTGTTGCAGCAGATATCACTGCTTTAAAAAAAGAATGCACTGTAGGTGCTGTTATTGCATTACCTTGCAGGATTTGTCAACTCTAGATACTCTTCTGGTAGTCATAGTAATACTGTCCTGTATGCAGTTATCTACACTGTACAATGTGCAGTTGTCAGAAACCTGCAGCAGAATATTAAATTGTATGATAAGGGCGTTATGGTTGCAGGAGTTGGAGAGGGCCCCTTCTTAGATGTTGCCTGAGATTTTCACCCCGTAGATATTTAAGGCTTGCATACAGTTACATTATATTCATTGCACCTCACTGAAGAATATGTTATGGTAGCTCATGTATTATGTTTGCATTCCCCGAAGCATAGATGCAAGGCTGCCTATTCTAGATGCTGGTATTATAATATCTGTAGATACAGTGCATATTTCCCCAACTCACATGTGTATATGCTGGTGAAGTATGGTGATGAATTACTTACGGCCCACTCACAGCCTGTTGTTGTGACGCATTTGAATTTGCTGCTTGATTTCTCTCAGCGGCCTTCATGTTCATGTATCACTCTTTCTTGTAATATGCACTTTTATTTTCCTACTATCCTCCTCCAACGTATGTGCAAATCCAGCCGTCCTATTTAGTTTCAGCCTCACGGCAGCATGCGTTATTGGGGAATTGGCGGTTTAGGAGTTAATAGGTTAATTAGGTTTTTTGCGATGTGTTGGTTTGGTGGTTTAGGGGTTAATAGGCTAATTAGGTTTATTCGAATGTGGGAGTTTGGTGGTTTAGGGGTTAATTAGGTTTATTGTGATTTGGGGGTTGGCAGTTTAGGGGTTAATAGGTTAATTAGGTTTATTGCGATGTGGGGAGTGGCAGTTTAGGGGTTAATATTTTAATCATGTTATTTGCGTTGTTTAATTTGCGGATTAGAGGTTAATTACTTTATTATTTTGCGATGTGGGGGTTGGCGGATTAGGTGTTTGTTAATACTTCGAGCGGGCGGGTAGGTTTTTTATTATTTCATGCGGGCGGTTAGGTGTTTTGCTATTTTGTGTGGTCGGTTGCGTGTTTTTTTGTTATTTCGTGCGGGCGGTTATGTGTTTTTCTAGTTAATATTTAGTGCAGTCCGTTGTGTGGTTTTTATCTTAATGCTTCGTTTTCCTACGCTGCATCCAGTTGGATTCCGAAAATGGCAGGGTGGTGAAAGAATCCACCTGTGGTGGATTCTTTAACCACCCTGCCATTTTCAGAATCAGCTGCATACAGGTGGATTCTTTTGGCTGCGCGCGCAGCCAACATTTCTTTGAGGATGCGTGTGCAACTGGTGACGGCGACGGATCTGTTACAAACGTGATTATAGTATAGATTATAAATTTGTTAATAGACATTAGATTTGGTCAAAATATATCCAATGTCTTTATTTAATCACTGGGTTGTAGATCTTTATTTGGTAATGTGGATGTTTTGTTTACCCCTCTTGTTTTCACATTATTTTTTACCTTTTTTACCTCCATATTCCTATCAATATTTATTTAAAGGGACACAAAACCTATTTTTTCTTTCTTTTGTGATTCAGATGGTGCATGCAATTTTAAACAACTTTCCAATGTACTTCTATTATCTAATTTGCTTTGTTCTCTTGGTATCATTTGTTGAAATGATCATAGATAGGTAGGCTCAGGAGCAGCAATGCACTACTGGGAGATAGCTGCTGATTTTTGGCTGCACATATTAGCCTCTTTGTGTTCAGCTAGCTCCCAGTAGTACTGTACTCCTCCTTCAACAAAGGATACCAAGAAAATGAAATAAATTTGAACATAGAAGTAAATTAGAAAGTTGTTTAAAATTGTATGTTCTATCTGAATCATGAAATAAAATTTGTGGGTTTTATGTCCCTTTAATCATATTATTATTACTTGTTACTATTATAACATTTTTACACATTTCACAGAATAATTTTTTTAATACCTGATAAATTATTGTCCAGTCATTATGAAACTTTTTTACTGTACACTTTACATACTGTTATATCTATTCAACCATTTTACCCATAATTTTTCCTGTGCTATTGTACTGTAAATTCCTTTTATAATAATGAATTCGTAATAACAAACCCAGATGCAGAAGAAAGTGAATTTCCTGAATTTGAAGACCAGGGAGTTTGAATAGAGATCAGCAGTAATTAATTCAGGAAAGGGTCAGTGATTTGATTTATTTTAATTTAATATACTTTTTAAATTAAATAAAAAGAGAGAAGCGCTCAACCTGGGAATGAACAATAGCATAATAGCTTGTTCTATGGCTAGTTAACACCCTAGAAGCAGCCTCTTTTTGCTCAATATGTGCCTTTCACAGAGAAGAACTTTCCTGTAGCATATCAGTCTGATCCTGACTTCACAGTACAGTCCAGCCCCGAAATACCAGGCAATCCCTCTCTGAACAGGAGAAACAGCAAAACCCCAAACGTACATTTCGGCCTATTGTGGGCCTCGTCAGTGAGGTGCAGCCATATCCCTCTAGGCACACTGAGCAACGGGTCCACGTCTGGATTCCCGCATCACACTTAGGGAGACTTCCCTAAGTGTCATAATTTGCATAAATAAAAAGAGAGAAGCGCTCAACCTGGGAAAGAACAATAGCATAATAGCTTGTTCTATGGCTAGTTACCACCCTAGAAGCAGCCCCTTTTTGCCTGGTATTTCGGGGCTAGACTGTACTGTGAAGTCAGGATCAGACTAATATGCTTCAGGAAAGTTTTTCTCTGTGAAAGGCACATGTTGAGCAAAAAGAGGCTGCTTCTTGGGTGGTAACTAGCCATAGAACAAGCTATTATGCTATTGTTCGTTTCCAGGTTGAGTGCTTCTCTCATTTTATTTATGCAAATTATGACATTTTGGGAAGTCTCCCTAAGTGTGATGCGGGAATCCAGACGTGGACCCGTTGCTCAGTGTGCCTAGAGGGATATGGCTGCACCTCACTGACGAGGCCCACAATAGGCCGAAATGATCAGCTGAGGTTGCTTCTCGGGCCTTTGGCTTGGATCAAGTGCAGTTTTCTGTGCTTGGTCTTGGTCTTGGTTTGCTGCCTGGAGACCTGCCCCTTCGGCCTGGGGTACTTTCCCTTTGGGGTTTGGGCTCCTGCTGCTATTGGGGGGGGTGGCTACTCCTTAGGCGTAGAGCAACTGGGTAGTAGGGCCGTCCCCTTGGCCTTGTGGCATCGTCCCTGGACTTCAGCCACATGCTGCTTTTGGGGGGGCGCTCTGAAATCCAGCCTAAAGAGGCAATAGGGCAAATATGGCTACCAATGTGCCAAATGTTCCCCATACACTTCGGGTGTTGATTTCTGAGGACTTTCGAGATAAGATTGGTTTGGCTCATATCCAGCAGGTGGTTTTGGAGAGTGTTTTGAAGATGCCAAGAGCAAGTTTGCATTGTGTTCAGTCATTCCCTTCAAGAGGGATTTTTGATGTGGCTTTCACCGATGAGCATTATTTACAGACCTGCTATCAACGGACTATTGATATGGCTGCTGCTCCAGAGTTGGTTGGCATGAAATTTGTTGCCTGTGTGCAGAGGGAGAGAAGAATCCCGGTGACAGTACATATGTACAACCCTTGGGTCACTGATGTGGAAATTCGTCTGTTTCTTTGTCGCTACTTTGATGATGTTCAAGGAGGTAGCAAGCTGAAGAATCAGTTTGGGACTTTCAATGGAAAGCGCAGGTTCTGGGTGCGGTTTGTGCCTGATGAATTAGGTATTGGTGGAAAGAAACACCCTCCACAGACTTTCGCCATTGGTGGAAATAGAGGTTTCCTATACTATGATGACATGCCTCTTTTTTGCCGTAGTTGCAACCTTTTTGGGCACATTGCTGAAAATTGCCCAGGTGCCAGATGTCGAAATTGCGGTGAGGAGGATCATCTTGTTGCCCACTGTAGTAAACGCCGGACCTGTGACCTGTGTGGTTCTTCAAGTCATCTGTGCAGGATGTGTCCTTTGATGATGTTGCAGGGGCTTGATAGAGTGAAGCCTTCCTATGCTGATGTTGCAAAAAAAACATCTTCAGTTGCAGTTGAGCCATCTGTGAATGAGGAGGAGGTCTCTGATGAGGCATTGAACTCTATATTACCTCTTTTGTGCAAGAAATCTGCATTTGGGGTCCCTGTCGGAGAGGTGTCTGATGCTCCTGTGGTGGTTCCTGTGGCTGAGAAGGTGGAGGAAGCCCAATCTCATCTTCAGGAAGTGGATCTTGCTACATCTAATGTGATAGCTGCTTCAGATGTTCTTGAAGCCCTGTTGCCCAATTCTGTGGATGATACTGTTGCTGTTCCTGGGACAGTGAATTTTTCCTTCACTGAGTCATCTTGTGATGCTGCTCCTGATGCTGTTCTTGGTGAAGGGGAGAACATTGATTGGTCTGCTGTTGTGTCCTCTAGTTCTGAGGAGGATATGGACACTTAAGGGAAAAAATCTGCCTCCAAGCGAAAAATAGATGCGGATTCTGATGGATGGGAGAGTCCTGATTTGAATCTTCCAGTAGTTAAGGGTGCAGATCCAGATACTACAAGTGATGCTGACTCTTTAATTTCAGAGTTTCCTTCTGTCTCTACTAAAGACGTTCCTTCTGACTCAAGCCAGTGTATAGGTGACTTTTCTGATGCCTCTTCTGTTGGTTATCTAGATTAAAGAGATGTGAACCAACTTGCTGAAGTTACTGGTTATGAGGCTGGCAAGGGGGAGCCTAGGAGGTCGGAACGTCACAGAGGCAGATTTAAAGGATCTCCTTTGAGTCCTAAGAAAAAGAAAGGAAAGAAGAAGTCCTGGTGTTATTTCTTTTTTTGTTTTTCTTTAATTTATTTTTGTGATGTTTCTGACCATTTCTTCCCTTAATGTCAGGTGTATAACAACTATAGCAAGGAGAGCTGCAATTTTTAAATTATTATCTGTATGTTCTGCTAATATTTTTTGTTTGCAGGAATGTGGTCTCTCTGAACATCCTAAATGTGCTGACTAAGAATATGGGCCTAAAGTATGGTCTTGTTCTTCTGATAGGAATGGGGGGGTGGGAGTTTTGTTTAAGGTGTTTAGTTTTTCTATCCTTAATGTAGTTCATATTGTCCCAGGTCGGGTACTTTTGGTTAGTTTTAGTTTTTGTGGGACTGTTTTTCATTTGTTTAATGTATATGCTTCTCCAAATAGGGTAGAACGTTTGCTTAATTTTGAAACTTTAAAGTTTTTTCTGCCAGGTCGAGAGCCAACTTTTTTGGTTGGGGATTTTAATTGTATTATTAAGAATGGGGACAGAGAGGGTGGGAGTGATTGTAGGGTGGATAGCTCAGGGAAGTTTTTACTTGATTTGCTTAAATCTTTTGGTTTGAAGGATGCCTTCGGGTCTGTTTCTTTTTCAGGGGAGGGTTTTACTTTCTTTAGTGATAGTGGTGGGATAAAATCTCGAATTGATTTTTGTTTTTTATCTAATTTTTTTTGTGTTGATGATTTTTCTTTAAAGGGGATGCCCTTTACGGATCATGCCCTTTTGATGTGTAAGGTGAATTGTGATTTGAAGATCAAGTATGGTAAGGGTGTTTGGAAACTGAATGTGGATTTGTTAGAAGATGAGAAGTTTAAGCGTCAGTTTGTTTGGATGTATGAAAGGTGGCGTGAAAGAAAATGTGATTTTAGTAATGTGCTTATGTGGTGGGAATGGTTGAAGGTGGAAATAAAGAGGTTTTTTATTAAGAAAGGCTGTGAGAAAGCTAGAATGGAAAGGGAGTTGTATGATAAATGGTATCTGAGGTTGTTGTATTTGTATGAATTGAGAAATTGTGGTATTGATGTGCATGAGGAAATTGCTGAAGCAAGAAAGATAATTAAAAAGTGTATGTATGAAAAAGGAAAGAAAATTGTTTTTATGGCAAGATTGGAGAAAATGGAAAAGGATGAGTCTTGTAGTAAATATTTTTTTAAGAAAGCTTTTGAAGGAAAGACTGGTTTTGTTAGTGTTTTTGATAAGGTTGAGTGTGAAGTTAATGGTACGGATGGTGTTTTGCGTGAAGTTCATGAGTTTTACAGTGAGCTGTATAAAGAAAAAACAAGAGATGTTTTATTGGAAAATGAGTTGTTGGAAAACATTGAGGTTAAGTTGGAAAAATATGATAATGATTTGTTAGAAAGGGATCTAAGTTTGGATGAGATTGCAGAGGTTGTTAGGAGTTTTAAGAATGGGAAGGTACCTGGTTGTGATGGTTTGCTTGTTGAATTTTATACTTGTTTTTGGAATTTGATTGGGGTGGATATGTTTGTAAGTTTGTTTTTAGAATGAATGTTTTGCCTGTTTCAATGAGGAAAGGTTTGATTGTTTTGTTATTTAAAAAGGGTGATAAGAGAGATTTGAGGAATTGGAGGCCGATTACGTTGTTGAATGTTGACTATAAGGTTATTGCAAAGGTGTTGGCAAATAGAATGCGTGGAGTGATTGGTAAGGTTGTGGGTGAAGAGTAAGTGTGTGCTGTTCCTGGGCGTCAGATTTCTGAAAGTTTGTTGTTACTACGTGATGTACTGTGATATGTGAGGGAGAGGATGAGGTCTGTTGCTGTTGCTATTGTGGATTTTGAAAAAGCGTATGATAGGGTAGTGCATGATTTTATGTTTCATGTTTTAGAACGTTTAGGTTTTTCTGGTAAGATTATTGGATGGTTTAAATGTTTGTATAGTGATATTGTGAGTCAAATCCAGGTTAATGTTTTTTTGACTGAGGAATTTTGTGTTAAATCTGGAGTGCGTCAAGGATGTCCTTTGTCTCCTGTGTTATTTGTATGTGCCATTGAGCCATTATTAACTAGTTTGAGGAAGGATAAATTAGTTAGAGGTGTGAGTGTTCCTGGTAGTAATGGAAGGTGTTTAAAAGTGATTGGGTATATGGATGATGTGAGTGTGGTATGTGAGACTCAGGCTGGTTTGAGGAGGGTGAAAACTTTAGTTGAATGTTTTTGTATGGCAAGTGGTTTCAGAGTTAATTGGAATAAGTGTAAAGTTAAAGTTTTTGGTAATGATAGGGAGATTGATTCCTGTAGATGGCCTGTGACTGAAGGTGCAATTGAGGTGTTGGGTGTGAAATTTGATGTGGATTTGAAAGGCTTGGAAAGTTGGGAGAATGTTTTTGATAAAGTGAGTAGAAAACTTCAGTTTTGGTCTTTAAGGACTTTATCTTTGGAAGGAAAAATGTTAGTTATTAAATCGGTTTTGATCCCTATTATGTTATATTTGGCGTTAGTTTTTCCGCCACCTGAGAGGATTTTTCGGAGAATTTTGAGAGTGTTGTTTTCTTTTTTCTGGAGTTCTGGTATGGAGCGTTTGAAAAGAGATGTTGTTGTTAAGAGTAAGAATGTTGGTGGTAAGGGTTTTCCAAATGTGGAGAGATTTTTGGCTGTGAAATATGTTAGTAGGTGTGTGGTTCTGAGTGGTAAGGATAGCATGGCTGGTTGTATGGTAAAGTATGCTTGTGGAAATGTTTTAAGATGATATGGTTTATTTGAGATTGATAGAAAGAAACCGGTATGTTTTGCTGTTCCGTGGTTTTATGTAAGGGTGGAATGTTGGATTAAAAAATATGGTTTGGAGAATGTTAGTAAGGAGATGTGGTGTGCAAACAGAATGGTGTTGAAAATGTTGGAGAAGAAGGAAGGTCTTGAGTTGATTGGGGGTTTGAATGAAAATGAATGTGTGTTGATATGGAAAAATGTGTGTAATAAGTATTTGATGAATAGGCAGAAAGATATTAGTTGAATGAGTGTGCATAAGTGTTTGCCAACAAGGGATTTTCAGAGAATGCGTCGTTTAGTGGCTTCAGAAGTGTGTCCTAGAGATGGTTGTTTTCAAAGCGAGAGTGTTATTCATTTGTTTTGGAATTGTGAGTATGCTAGGGATGTTTGGAGAAGTTTGAAAAGGATGATTAAGGGATTGACTGGAGTGCAGTTTTTTACTTTTAATATGATGATGTATGGTTTGTGTGGAAGTGGTGTGGAAAAGGAGAAAGCAAGATTGATATGGTTGTTGGCATGTTGTGTGAAGGAGGTGTTGTGGGATGTGCGTAATATTTTGATTTTTAAGAAAGAGGTAGTTACTGTAGGTAATTGTGTGGGTATGATCCGTGGGAAGTTGTTTTTGTATTTTTCTTTTGATAGGAGGCGATATGGGGAATTAGATTCTGAAGGCATCTGGAAGACAAAGAAGTGGAAGGATTGGATTATTTAGTTTTGGTTTTTTTTTTTTTTCCTCCAGTTTGTTTTTGTCTGTATTTGAAATATGTTTAATTTTATTTTGTGTGATTATTTAAGTTTAATGTTTGCATTTTGATTTTTTTCTGATGACAAAGATTTGGGTCAATATTTCAGTTTTGTAACAAGAGATATTTTGTTTGCATTTGTTATTATGATTTTATTTTGTATATATGCATATATGATTATTTTTCTAATAAAAGAATTACGAAACGTACGTCTGGGGTTTTGCTGTTTCTCTCGTTCAGAGAAGGATTGCCTGGTATTTCGGGGCTGGACTGTACTGTGAAGTCAGGATCAGACTGATATGCTTCAGGAAAGTTTTTCTCTGTGAAAGGCACATGTTGAGCAAAAAGAGGCTGCTTCTTGGGTGGTAACTAGCCATAGAACAAGCTATTATGCTATTGTTCGTTTCCAGCGCTTCTCTCTTTTTATTTATACTTTTTAAATTGTCTATTAGAAAAAAAAATAGGGGTTTATTTTGATGCAAACAGCCTTTGGAGCATTACAATTCAATAGTTTAATCTACAAATATTATATATATATATATATATATATATTTTAGCTGAACATTTTTTTACCAAAGAAGCATAAGGCAGCAGATAGCTTAGGTTATAATGTACTATGCTGTGTTAAAAAAAATATATATTTATACTATATCCATTATATCTTTATTTTAAATATAAAACAAATAAATACATATTGAGACAGATTTCAAGTGAAGCACTATTTAAAGGGACACTAAACTCAATTTTTTTCTTTCATGATTCAGATAGAGCATGCAATTTTAAGCAACTTTCTAATTTACTCCTATTATCAATTTTTTATTCATTCTCTTGCTATCTTTATTTAAAAAGCAGGAATGTGATGCATAGGAGCCGGCCCATTTTTGGTTGAGAACCTGGGTTATGCTTGCTTATTGGTGGGTAAATGTCAGCCTCCAATAAGCAAGCACTATCCATGGTGCAGAACCTAAACTGGGCTGGCATGCTCTATCGGAATCATAAAAGAAAACATTTGGGTTCAGTGTCCCTTTAATTGTTAGACATACATACAATTTAAAGGTACATTACGCCACATAAACAGAATTCTAAAATGTTCACATTGCATTGTTGTGAGCTGAATTAGAGTACAACATATCTGAATCTCTTTAAGAATCCCTTGATCATTGTATTGAATATTTATTATCTATAAATTGTCTGATCGCATTATTAAGACTAAACTTGTTCAGTACAGAGTGTACTTCCTTTGCTTTAGTTCTAATACTGCCGTCACACTATAACCAAAAGTGTTATTAAAATATAACACATTTGGTACAGTACGATCACAATGTTAGAACTAAAGATGTTCCGTTCAGTGTGAACTTATAGCACCTATACATATACAATGTTAAAAAAGCCATTTTCTTTTCAAAATAGTGCAATCTTAAAAGACACATCTACTACATGGAATCTTGTTCCTAAAAAAGAAAAGAACACACCTAAAGTTAAAAACAGGTTTATTTAAATAATGAACTTATTTAATATACATAATATACTCTTTTACAGTATAATACATAGATATAACACATCATATACACATACACAATATACTGACAATCCCCCGCACACATAGAGTTATTATCATTAAGGTTTTTTCTTTACTAAATAGCATACATATTGAATAAATAAGCGATCCATGGGAGTTTCAGGGGTTTTCCATGGGAGAAACCTGTATTATCAGAGTCGGAATCAGAATAATTTTATTGTGTGCATGCAGAAACATGGATTTTTTGAGTGAATTTGCTTCTATGTTATACATAAGATATCAGTACAGATATATAATTAAAAAGTGGTACAATGTAAAACACAATTACTAAGGATTGCACTAGCAATGGTAGTTTTCCACTAAGAAGAACCATAGAGGTAGACTAATTGTTCATAAGGTAAATGTCCTATGAAAAAAATCTGCTCCTGTGCCTAGATGTTCTAGTACTCAGTGCCAGAAGGCAACAATTCAAAGATGTTGTGTCCAGGGTGAGAGGAATCACTAATGAATGAACACCAAACATCCTCTCAGCAGCCTGAACGGTTCGTTGCAATCTTCTAATATCAGGCTTGGAAGCTAATCCAAACCAGACAACTGGTGAAGTGCACAGAATTGATTAAATTGTAACTGTGTAAAACTTAGTCTGCATCTCCTGTGACAGATTGAACTTGGCAATTGGCAAAGAAAATGCAGTCTCTGTGGTTCAGTACACAGTTAATGTGATGTTTTCACTTAAGGTCTCATGGAATGGTAGAACCTAAGAATCTAGAGGACTGTACAGTAACTTCAGTACTATTTAGAATGTTGATTGGGAGGAAGTGCTGTTGTGTTCCTCCTGAAGTCCGCTTTCATCTCCACTATTTTAAGTGTGTTTAGTAGACATGTGCATTTTGTTTCGTTCCTAATCGGAATTTGGACGAATTTGTCAAATTTGGAGCTTCAGATCGATTCGAATTTCTGAATTCTCCTAGCAACAAAACTAAACTAATCCAAATGCATTTGTAACAAATAAATCCGAATTAGTTCGGATTTATTTGTTACATTTGAATGGCCATTGACTAATCACAATTACACTAGTATTGTACAGTATATTAGGTTATATCAGTCTGCTAGCTCTGTGCAGTGTACATTATGTAGCTGGTACCTGTGAGGTTAGTACTTAGGTGGGATGTGCTGTGTATTACACTAGTATTATGTACTGTATGTTAGGTTATATTCCTCTGCTAGCTCTGTGCATATTGTGTAGCTGGTACCTGAGAGGTTGGTACTTATGTTGATTCAGATGGTTACACCTAAGATACAGTACATAATACTAGTCTAATACACAGCACATCCCACCTAACACATACCGAACTTCTGAATTTACTAATCGAATCTGAACCGAATACATTCAAATACATCCAAATTTATTAGAATCCTAAGGAATCCGAAACGAATACATTCGAATGTATTCAAATTTGAATCGATCCGAAAACGAAATTTGAAAAAATCAGAATCGGTCCAAAACTAAACAAATTTGAGATGATATCTTGTAATTGGTGATATCTTTTAAAGGGATACTAAACCCAATTTTGGTTTAGCATCTAGGTTGTGCTTGCTGATTGGTGACTAAATGTAGCCACCAATCAGCAAGCACTATCCAGGGTGCTGAACCAAAAATGGGCCGGCTCCTAAGTTTAGATTCCTGTTTTTTCAAATACAGATAGCAAGAGAACAAAGAAAAAAATTATAATAGGAGTAAATTAGAAAATTGCTTAAAATTGCATGATCTATCTGAATCATGAAAGAAAGAAAAATTGGGTTTAGTATCCCTTTAAATGTAGGCAGTTCACAAGTAAGATTTACTCTGTTAAAATCAACTAGAATATTAATAAATTAATCTGGATGAGGTTTCTCTACATTTGTAATTAGATCCACAAGTTGTTGTTGAGCTATACTTATACAGGAGGAGGGATATACACATTCACCAAAATAAAAGCTCACTTAAAGTGACAGTCTACACAGAATCGGCACGGACCTCAATCTAACTGCTGCACTGTGTACACTACACGCCACTCAGTGCCACCTCATGCAGGGCAAAATGAATACATTATTCTGGTGAAAATGACTTTATTCGGCAGCCCTAATATGGCTGCCAAACTCCTCCTCTCTCCTTCTTCCTCCTTCTTGTGGGTTTGGTTGAAATCGCATCCAGCAGTGTGTGTGACTGGACTGGATTACACAGAGACTCTGGCATACACATTACGCATGTGCAAAACTACAGCGTGCGTCATCAATTTTACCAGCAAGAGCCTGATCATTGGATGCAGCTATACAATAGACACGCCCACAGATTCTCTGGGAGGAGTTATGCTGCCATCCTACAGTGGCCGAATGGGAAGGTATTTTTTGCCCTGCATGAGGTGCCATGGGGCGGCATGGGGTGTACACAGTGCAGCAGTTAGATTAAGTTAGATTAAGGTGCATGCAGATACCGTGTAGACTGTCCCTTTAAGCCTAGATTACAAATGTTGCGCTAACTGCAACGCAAGTGCGGTATAATTTTTGTTAGGATTCTGTGAGCTTTTTCAGCCTTGCTAGCCTCACCAGTCTAACAAAAACCATACCGCACTTGCGTTGCAGGTAGCACAACACTTGTAATCTAGGCGTTAGCAAATAGAAGAGTCTACAGTTGATAAAAAGTGCTTCTAAGTTAGGGCAGCACACCTTTTTCAGCATTGTGATATCTGTGCACCACCCTGCATTGATGTAACAACATGATCCACCTCCTTTCGACTTACCTGATAACTCAGTGATATGATCCGCTCTGAACAGTTAAAACACCAGAGGAAGAGTGCACTGTTCATCCAGGTGCATAAGAAAATTCATCCATGCAGAGGTTCACCAGATTGATACTCTGCAGTGAAGTCCTATAGTCAAGTTGTTGGAGTTTAATGAGTGTGCCCACCTGCTTGCCTTGCTTGCGTCTCCTACAGCACCTACTCAGAGCTACCACTTCTCCAACTCTGCAAATGGCAAATGGCTAGCTGATATTTACTGTCTGCTATTCAGTAGTTCATCCCTTAAAAAATGTATTTATAGGATGACCGGGGACTGTACAAACAAGCAACTATAACAAACACATAAGGGAGCACCAAACTGAGGCAACCACCTAGGTTGGCAGTTAAACTGTAACTCTTATAATTATAATTAAGAAACTTCACTAGTATTTCTAATATCCAAATTAATACCCAAAGGTGAACCTTTATCACACATACCTGTCTCATCAACCTTTTAATTGCAAGATGAGCAATTGTAAGACATATACTGTATTTAGAGTGAAACTTAGTTAACATTTAGATAATTTGAACTCTTTCTAAACATAAACAATTTTTATATTTATGGAATTCACATTATGGGCCAGATAACAGGTGGCACTTCCGCTCCTCCAGCTAAAACATCCATTAAAGGTCTGAGTGAACAAAAGTCTGCTTCTGATTAGCTGAAAAGTACTGTCTGATATTCAGGTGTTCATCCCTTGAAAAAGTTATTGATAAAGGATGATCAGGAACCATACAAAAAACAATAACGAACACATAAGGGAGCTCCAAACCGAGGCAGCCATTTGCATCGCCAGTTGATCCGTAACTCTTACATTTATAATTGACTCCTAATGTTCTAAATATTACCCGCTAACTTAGGTGAACATTTTTCACACATACTTGTTTCACTACCTTTCTGCATTTAGAGTGAAACTTTTGCATATAGATTATTTGAACTCTTTCTAAACATTACGATTTTTATATTTAAAAAATTCACATTATGGACCATATTACAAGTGGCGCGCTCCTTTTTTTGCTTGTGCGATAACTGCGCTCTAAGTAAACTTTTAGCACGGATAGGTTAGCAAGTGTAGTTGAAAGTAAAAAGTTATCGCATGAGCAAAACTTGAGGACTTTGGATATCGCAACCGTGTTTAATTTCTTCTTCCTATAGACTTCAATGGAGGGCGCTTTAAAAAAAAAAAAAACAACAACCCCTAAAACTTATTGCACACACGCTAACCCGACACTGCGTAAGACCTACAGCGAACCCGAAGCTGGTTATGAATATTTAACATATATATATATAGATACCTTTATAGCTATATGAATATATAGGTATATATATATATATATATATATATATATATATATACAGTATATATATATATACAGATATATATAGAGAAATATATATTTAAAAATAATAAGAACATTTTCTTCTAAGTGAAGAACATTGAAATGTAAAATATTTACATTAAATAAATAGTAAAACATTATTTGCAGCCACTGCATATTTATTTACTGTCACAGCCTACGTGCTTCGATTGTTCAAAATGCAGCGAGTCCTATACTTTCCTGTTTAAGCACATCCCCACTAATCTTTATAGTAAAGGTCAGCCTACTTTTTTCATAACATTTCACCTGGTGGGTGCTTTGTGAGACTGGTGAGTTTAAAATTAATATTTCTCAGCGGACTGGGTCATTCTTTTATCATCGTGCCCTAAGTATTTGGGTATACAGTGGGAGATAAGATAATGAGGGCTTGGTGTGGATGTTTGTCTGTGTGCATGGAGACATAAGATGATGAGGTCCACTTTCTCTGCAACCTCAGGCCATTCAGGACTAGATTATGAGTGGAGCCCAATTTATTGCTCCCTCTCGTGCGTTAACAGCGATAGAAATACGTTTTTTACATGCATTGGGTAGCGCACTTATTACAAGTTGAAAGTAAAAAGTTTTCACATAAGCGCTAACCCAACACGTTCAAAAACCTAAAGTTAGAATATCGTGGCTGCGTTAACGTATTCTCCCATAGAAGTCAATGGAGCAAGAAAGTGGAAAAAACACCCTACTCAAACCTCATCACATTTTCTCTAGTGCACTAACCTGACATGAAAATATGAATATTTCACAGAAATTCCAATGTTCTTCATATAGCAGAATATGTTCCATTTTTTATAAATACATATTTCTATATACGGTGTGTATATATATATATATATATATATATATATATATATATATATGATGTTTTTGTGGTATAATATAAATCTATACCTGTATATATATATATATATATATATATATATATATTATGATTATATATACACTGTAGGTATATATTGTATATATACAGTATATATATATATATATATAAGAGTATTGCATTGAGCAATAATACTTTTTTATTGGACTAACTATACATTTATAAGATGACAAGCTTTCGGAAGAATGTCTTCCTTTTTCAAGTCTGAAGCAATACTGACCAATTTGATGGCATTTACAGATTATATCTTAAAACATTTACAGATTATATCTTAAAAGTGTTACAAAGGTCTGAATGCAGGGGGAGGAGGGGGTGTCATAAAAATTATGATGGGGGTTTAGGAGACAGAGGCAGTGTCAGTTAAAGATAACAGGTATGGGAAATATATGGTTATACACAAAGCATATACTGACATAAAGTTATATATCAAAATAGAATCAATATGAATAAAAATGGGAAATTAGGTATACAGGGGAATATAAAATAGTCAAAAAAGGAGAAAGGAAAGAAAGAAAAAAAAAGGGGAATAATAATAATGACAAAAGTGTGGACATAGGCTTAGCTGCATACCTATGCATAGAGATTATGTAATATATAATGTAATTGACTACAGTATATAAAAGTACATTACAAAAAAACTTGAAAATGGGTTAAGAAACCAGAGTCCACATTTAGTCCAGAATTTAGCAAGTTGAAGTGCATTATCATTTTCATTTCAAAGGTTTTCTTTCCATGGTGTTTTTGAAGTTGCCTCTGAGAATCATGATTTTGAGGTTTTGGATGGAGTGGTCAGGTTGGGTGAAATGGTGACCAACAGGGGTACAGTATTTTGTTTCACAGTGGTTTTTGATTGAGTGTCTGTGTAAGTTCATCCGAAGATGCAGTTTTTGGCTTGTTTCTCCAATATAACATCCCCCTTCACATGCAGTGCAATGTATCATGTGCATTTGCAGATATACATAAATATGCCCCTTTAATCTTATAGGATTTACTCTTGTGAATAGCTGTGCTGCTTTCACAAATATGTTGACATAGTTTGCAGAGAGCTTTGTTGCAGCACTTGGTTCCATTCTGGGTGTTCTTTTTATCAAGTGGTAGCTTTCTCTGGACCAGTTTCTGTTTTAGGTTGGATGGTTGTCTGAGTGCCAGGATAGGGGTTTTGGAAATATTGGGATCCTCTAAGAGTAGTGGCTGTAAGTCTTTTATGATTTTTCGTATTCCTTCAACAGAAGGGTTATATTTGACAACTAGTGGGATACGCAATATGTTTTTCTTCTTCTTGTATTGTAGCTGTTATTGTCAGTGGATGTTTGGTCATTTGTTGTAGTTGATCTGTCTACAACTAATGACCAAACATCCACTCACATTAACAGCACCTCATTCAAAACACAAACTGTCACCAACCAAGAAAACCATACAGAAAACTCAGGGATTGTGAACCTTTCAAACTACCACCTATCAGAACCAGAGATATCAGTACTGTCTAAAGGATTATCATTCTATTCAAGTACAAATCTAGACAACATACAACTGTACTCAGACTTAGAAGAATTCTTCAGGATATTGCAGCTAAAAGAATTTTTTATGACAAAGAAAATACCAGCACCATGGAGGACTACAATGGAAGCAAAAAGAACACAATCTTCACACCTGCACCAGGACGCAACACAAAATTGGACAGCTATATTGAAAGCTTCTGATTGAGAACAGCATACCTGATTAACACACAGCAGAAAAAAATAATGTATAACCTCTCACATATAGAAAAAAAAAATGCTAAAAAAAAACAATGAAAATATTACCATTAAGCCTGCGGATAAAGGAGGAGCAGTGGTGATCATGAATACACAGGACTACATCACAGAGGGAAAACACAATTATCAGTTCAAACTTATTACAATAAACTGGAAAAGGACCCCACCCTGGAATACACTTTGCAACTTAGAAACCTAATAAAAACTTTCCCTAAACACACGCAACATACACTGGACAAACTGGTGCCCTCTAACCCTAGCATAGGGACATTCTACATGCTCCCAAAAATCCACAAACCAGGAACCCAGGGAGACCAATAATAACTGGCATGGACACTCTGACTGAGCAAATATCGGGCCTAGTGGAGAATATTCTTAAGCCCTTAGTTATTAACACCACTAGCTTTATAAAAGACACCACTGATTTTCTTAACAAAATCAGCCAGATAACAGAATTGCCAGAGGATACTATACTTGTCACAATGGATGTGGAATCCCTGTACAGCAATATTCCACATAAAGATGGTATTGATGCCTGCTTAAACTTTCTTTCCTCAGACAGCTCTAACGAGACATATAGTGCTTCTACAGTCTGTAAACTTACAGAATTTATACTCACCCACAATTATTTCATCTTCAATAACTCCATCTATTTACAAACCATGGGAACAGCCATGGGCACCAAAATAGCACCATAGTATGCAAACCTCTTCATGGCTGATTTAGAACAGAGATTCCTAGCTACTCACCCTCACAAAATACTTTCGCTACATAGATGATATTTTCATGATATGGACAGAAGGAGAAAAAAACCTAGAACATTTAAAATCATTTAATCTATTTCATGCATCAATCAAGCTTAAAAGGGACTTTTCTAGAGACTGTGTCAGCTTCCTGAATACAACAATATCCATCACAAATGGCAAATTACACTCATCTGTATAGAGGAAACCAACAGATAGATGCAGCTACCTCCACAGCTCCATCTCCCACCCCAATCGCATTACAAAATCCATCATCTACATTCAGGCCACCAGATATCACAGAATTTGCTTAGACACCAAGGACCGTGACAAACTCCTCATCACACTGTCCCAATCATTCAGAGAAAAAAGGTTACAAACAAGGGTTATAAACAAACAAATTAACTCTGCCCTTAATACCCCACATGAATAATTGCTACAATACAAGGAGAAGAAAAACATATCGCGTTTCCCACTAGTTGTCAAATATAACCCTGCTGTAGAAGGAATACGAAAAATCATAAAATACCTACAGCCACTACTCTTAGAGGATCCCACACTCAAAAAAAATATTTCCAAAACCCCCTATCCTGGCACTCAGACAACCACCCAACCTAAAACAGAAACTGGTCCACAGAAAGCTACCCCTTGATAAAAAGAACACCCAGAATGGAACCAAGCGCTGCAACAAAGCTCTCTGCAAACTATGTCAACATATTTGTGATAGCCGCACAGCTAATCACAAGAGTAAATCCTATAACATTAAAGGGGCATATTCATGTATATCTGCAAATGTGGTATGCATGATACATTGCACTGCATGTGAAGTGGCATGTTATATTAGAGAAACAAGCCAAAAACTGCACCTTCGGATGAACTTTCACAGACACTCAATCAAAAACCACTGTGAAACAAAATACTGTACCCCTGTTGTTCACCATTTCACCCAACCTGACCACTCCATCCAAAACCTCAAAATCAAGATTCTCAGAGGCAACTTCAAAAACACCATGGAATGAAAAACCTTTGAAATTAAAATAATGAATTTCAACTTGCTAAATTCTGGACTAAATGTGGACTCTGGTTTCTTAACCCATTATCAATTTTTTTTTGTAATGTACTTTCATATACTGTAGTCAATTACATGAAACCAGAATTTATATTTATAAATACTAAAATCATATTCCCCTATGTGAAGAACATTAGAATGTGAAATATTTAGAGTAAATACACAGTTAAACACTTAAAGGGACATTAAACACTTTGAGATGGTAATATAAAATGATAAATTGTATATATAAAACAACTCTGCAATATACTTTCATTATTTATTTTGTCTTCTTTGCCTGTAATTCCATTCTGAAATTGTGAGCTTTTCAGTTCCTGTTAGAAATGGAAGTGCAGACCACTGTTAAATCCAGCACAACCATTGGCTGCACACTCTAGTGACCTATTTATAACGGTCCCTTATTGGCCACAGCAGAGAAGGTAACACAAGTTACAACATGGCAGCTCCCATTGTTTTATAGACACTAAAACTTTACACTTATTTTGTCACTTTTTAAACAACTAATGAAACTTTAAAAAAATACATCTACATGTTACTCATGGACTAATCTTTTCTTTGAATGCATCATTCTATCTAGCATGTATTTAGTGTTTAATGTCCCTTTAAAGATGAATATTGCATAAATATGATTTTACATATTTTCATCTACTTGACTGCAAAGGGCTCCACTGCAATCATATCTTTCAGTCCTTATAACTTTTTTTGTGCACTGTTTTTTATTAATAATTTTTATCAGTGTTATTGTGATTATAACTTTACTTTTAAATATATTTTTAAAGTATTTTTTCCCATTATTTCGTCTTGCGTATCCGTCAACCAGAGCTCTGAAGATGGGCTAACCTGATGCAATGTATTTATATGTGTCTCAATGATAAAGCCATTTGCTTGCCTTTTTTTCTAACTGAGATCTCATATCTTTGAGCCAGTGGCGACTCTAGGAACAATATATAGGGGGGGCACATAAGATATCATAGCCAAAACTGGGGGGGCACTAATAATTTTTACCACTAAATCATACCATGGTTTCTAAGAACCCCATATCAGGGGCTTAGTGTGGCTACTAAGCATCCCATATCAGGGGCTTGGTGTGGTTGCTAAGCACCTTATATCAGGGGCTTGGTGTGGTTGCTAGCACCCATATCAGGGGCTTGGTGTGGTTGCTAAGCACCCCATATCAGGGGCTTGGTGTGGTTGCTAAGCACCCCATATCAGGGGCTTGGTGTGGTTGCTAAGTACCCCATATCAGGGGCTCGGTGTGGTTGCTAAAAATCCCATACAATGGGCTTGGTTTGGTTGCTAAACATAAACATATCACGGGTTTGTTACAAAATGCGCCCCCAAATTATATATACCAATTCACCATGCATTGCACTCTCACTCCTTAGTCTTAGTGCTAGGGTGCTTGAGATTATTTCCAATATGCTGAGTGCTTGTCTGTTACTCTGCTTATTATATATACAGGGAGTGCAGAATTATTAGGCAAATGAGTATTTTGACCACATCATCCTCTTTATGCATGTTGTCTTACTCCAAGCTGTATAGGCTCGAAAGCCTACTACCAATTAAGCATATTAGGTGATGTGCATCTCTTTAATGAGAAGGGGTGTGGTCTAATGACATCAACACCCTATATCAGGTGTGCATAATTATTAGGCAACTTCCTTTCCTTTGGCAAAATGGGTCAAAAGAAGGACTTGACAGGCTCAGAAAAGTCAAAAATAGTGAGATATCTTGCAGAGGGATGCAGCACTCTTAAAATTGCAAAGCTTCTGAAGCGTGATCATCGAACAATCAAGCGTTTCATTCAAAATAGTCAACAGGGTCGCAAGAAGCGTGTGGAAAAACCAAGGCGCAAAATAACTGCCCATGAACTGAGAAAAGTCAAGCGTGCAGCTGCCAAGATGCCACTTGCCACCAGTTTCGCCATATTTCAGAGCTGCAACATCACTGGAGTGCCCAAAAGCACAAGGTGTGCAATACTCAGAGACATGGCCAAGGTAAGAAAGGCTGAAAGACGACCACCACTGAACAAGACACACAAGCTGAAACGTCAAGACTGGGCCAAGAAATATCTCAAGACTGATTTTTCTAAGGTTTTATGGACTGATGAAATGAGAGTGAGTCTTGATGGGCCAGATGGATGGGCCCGTGGCTGGATTGGTAAAGGGCAGAGAGCTCCAGTCCGACTCAGACGCCAGCAAGGTGGAGGTGGAGTACTGGTTTGGGCTGGTATCATCAAAGATGAGCTTGTGGGGCTTTTTCGGGTTGAGGATGGAGTCAAGCTCAACTCCCTGTCCTACTGCCAGTTTCTGGAAGACACCTTCTTCAAGCAGTGGTACAGGAAGAAGTCTGCATCCTTCAAGAAAAACATGATTTTCATGCAGGACAATGCTCCATCACACGCGTCCAAGTACTCCACAGCGTGGCTGGCAAGAAAGGGTATAAAAGAAGAAAATCTAATGACATGGCCTCCTTGTTCACCTGATCTGAACCCCATTGAGAACCTGTGGTCCATCATCAAATGTGAGATTTACAAGGAGGGAAAACAGTACACCTCTCTGAACAGTGTCTGGGAGGCTGTGGTTGCTGCTGCACGCAATGTTGATGGTGAACAGATCAAAACACCGACAGAATCCATGGATGGCAGGCTTTTGAGTGTCCTTGCAAAGAAAGGTGGCTATATTCGTCACTGATTTGTTTTTGTTTTGTTTTTGAATGTCAGAAATGTATATTTGTGAATGTTGAGATGTTATATTGGTTTCACTGGTAAAAATAAATAATTGAAATGGGTATATATTTGTTTTTTGTTAAGTTGCCTAATAATTATGCACAGTAATAGTCACCTGCACACACAGATATCCCCCTAAAATAGCTAAAACTAAAAACAAACTAAAAACTACTTCCAAAAATATTCAGCTTTGATATTAATGAGTTTTTTTTGGGTTCATTGAGAAAGAACATGGTTGTTGTTCAATAATAAAATTAATCCTCAAAAATACAACTTGCCTAATAATTCTGCACTCCCTGTATATATATATATATATATATAGTCTCAGTATAAATCATCATCTTAAGATTTTCCTGCATCCCTATATAATTGAACATTTAAATTACATGTAATGCAAAATGTCCATCTTTTGTGTAGTAAAATATGTCAAAATGTACTGAAACACTTTTCATTGCAGTGATTTCCAATAACTTAACCAAATGAGCCATATTAATATCAGCAAATGCAAATATATTTTTAATGGACTGTTAACTGTTGATGAACCTAACTATTCTGTAGCCATTATACACAAACTTCAAATAAGAAATACACAATATATATATATATATATATATATATACATATATATATATATATATATATATATATATATATATATATATATATATATATATATATATATAAATATTTATATTATATACACAGTCATATATATATATATATATATATATACACACACATATATATATATATATATATATATATATACATACACATACACAGTATATATATATATATATATATATATATATAATATCAAATACATATACACAACATTATCAGTATTCATTTATCTCATCAAAGGATAATAGCCTGTGCTATGTGTCACAGTGATTAGTTTGAAGCAAAGTAAATGATACGATTGGTGACATCCAATCAGCCAATCAGATTGAGCTTGCATTCTATTGGCTGTTCCGATCAGCCAACAGAATGCAAGCTCAATCTGATTGGCTGATTCAATCAGCCAATCAGATTTTTCTACCTTAATTCCGATTGGCTGCTAGAATCCTATCAGCCAATCGGAATTCGAGGGACGCCATCTTGGATGACGTCCCTTAATGGAACCTTCATTCGTCGTTAGTCCGTCGGTGAAGAAGGATGGCTCCGCGTCGGCTGCTTGAAGATGGTCCCGCTCCGCGCCGGATGGAAGAAGATAGAAGATGCCACTTGGATGAAGATGTTTGCTGGTCCGGATGTCCTCTTCTTGCCGGATAGGAGGAAGACTTTGGACCCTCTTCTGGACCTCTTCTTGCCAGATAGGAGGAAGACTTCGGAGCCTCTTCTGGACGGATCGGTGATACCCAGCGTGGTGAAGATAAGGTAGGAAGATCTTCAGGGGCTTAGTGTTAGGTTTTTTAAGGGGTGTTTGGGTTAGATTAGAGGTATGTGGGTGGTGGGTTGTAATGTTGGGGCGGGGTATTGTATGTTTATTTAAATGCAAAAGAGCTGTTTTCTTTGGGGCATGCCCCGCAAAAGGCCCTTTAAAGGGCTGGTAAGGTAAAAGAGCTGTTTAATTTTTATTTTAGAATAGGGTAGGGCATTTTTTTATTTTGGGGGGCTTTGTTATTTTTTTAGGGGGCTTAGAGTAGGTGTAATTAGTTTAAATTTCTTGTAATCTTTTTTTATTTTTTGTAATTTAGTGGGTTTTTTTTGTAATTTAGTGTTTGTTTTTTTTGTAATTTAGTTTAGTTGATTTAATTGTAGATAATTGTAGATAGTTTATTTAATTAATTTATTGATAGTGTAGTGTTAGGTTTAATTGCAACTTTAGGATTTATTTTACAGGTAATTTTGTAATTTTAACTAGGTAGCTATTAACCCCTTAGTGACCAGAGCACTTTTCCATTTTCTGTCCGTTTGGGACCAAGGCTATTTTTACATTTTTGCGGTGTTTGTGTTTAGCTGTAATTTTCTTCTTACTCATTTACTGTACCCACACATATTATATACCGTTTTTCTCGCCATTAAATGGAATTTCTAAAGATACCATTATTTTCATCATATCTTATAATTTACTATAAAAAAAATGATAAAATATGAGGAAAAATGGAAAAAAAACACACTTTTTCTAACTTTGACCCCCAAAATCTGTTACATATCTAAAACCACCAAAAAACACCCATGCTAAATAGTTTCTAAATTTTGTCCTGAGTTTAGAAATACCCAATGTTTACATGTTCTTTGCTTTTTTTGCAAGTTATAGGGCCATAAATACAAGTAGCACTTTGCTATTTCCAAACCATTTTTTTCCCAAATTAGCGCTAGTTACATTAGAACACTGATATCTTTCAGGAATACCTGAATATCCCTTGACATTTATATATTTTTTTTTAGTAGACATCCCAAAGTATTGATCTAGGCCAATTTTGGTATATTTCATGCCACCATTTCACCGCCAAATGCGATCAAATACAAAAAATTGTTCACTTTTTCACAAATTTTTTCACAAACTTTAGGTTTCTCACTGAAATTATTTACAAACAACTTGTGCAATTATGGCATAAATGGTTGTAAATTCTTCTCTGGGATCCCCTTTGTTCAGAAATAGCACACATATATGGCTTTGGCGTTGCTTTTTGGTAATTAGAAGGCCGCTAAATGCCACTGCGCACCACAAGTGTATCATGCCCAGCAGTTAAGGGGTTAATTAGGGAGCTTTTAGGGAGCTTGTAGGGTTAATTTTAGCTTTAGTGTAGTGTAGTAGACAACCCCAAGTATTGATCTAGGCACATTTTGGTATATTTCATGCCACCATTTCACCGCCAAATGCGATCAAATTAAAAAAAACCGTAAAATTTTTCACAATTTTAGGTTTCTCACTGAAATCATTTACAAACAGCTTGTGCAATTATGGCACAAATGGTTGTAAATGCTTGTCTGGGATCCCCTTTGTTCAGAAATAGCAGACATATATGACTTTGGCGTTGCTTTCTGGTAATTAGAAGGCCACTAAATCCTGTTGCGCCTCACACGTGTATTATGGCTAGCAGTGAAAGGGTTAATTAGGGAGTTTGTAGTGAGCTTGCAGGGTTAATTTTAGCTTTAGTGTAGAGATCAGCCTCCCATCTGACACATCCCACCCCCTGATCCCTCCCAAACAGCTCCCTTCCCTCCCCCACCCCACAATTGTCCCCGCCATCTTAAGTACTGGCAGAAAGTCTGCCAGTACTAAAATAAAAGGGTTTTAAAAAAAAATGAAATTTTTTTTTAGCATATTTACATATGCTACTGTGTAGGATCCCCCCCTTAGCCCCCAACCTCCCTGGTCCCCCCCAAAACCGCTCTCTAACCCTCCCCTCTGCCTTATTGGGGGCCATCTTGGGTACTGGCAGCTGTCTGCCAGTACCCAGTTTACAATAAAATGTGTTTTTTTTTTCTTTGTTTTTTTTTTCTGTAGTGTAGCTTCCCCCCCCCCCCCCACAGACAAACCCCCACCACTTTGCTGATTATTTTATTTTTCGATTTTTTAATCTTTTTTATTTGCACATTTTCTGCAGTGTAGCGGTTCCCACCCGCTCCCTCCCCGTGCACGCGCCCGCCCCCACCCTCCCGTGCACGCGCGCGCGCCCGTGCGCGCCCCCAGCCACCCCGCGCCCCCAGCCCCCCTTCACTTCCACAGGGCCATCGATGGCCGCCACCCGCCTCCCGGTCCGGCTCCCACCCACCAACACAGGGAGCAACCGATCTCCGGTGCAGAGAGGGCCACAGAGTGGCTCTCTCTGCACCGGATTACTTAAAAAGGTTATTGCAGGATGCCTCCATATCGAGGCATCACTGCAATAACCGGAAAGCAGCTGGAAGCGAGCAGGATCGCTTCCAGCTGCTTTCCACACTGAGGACGTGCAGGGTACGTTCTCAGGCATTAACTGCCTTTTTTCTGAGGACGTACCCTGCACGTCCTCAGTCGTTAAGGAGTTAAATAGTTATTAACTATTTAATAGCTATTGTACTTAGCTAAAATAAATACAAAGTTGCCTGTAAAATAAAAATAAATCCTAAAATAGCTACAATATAATTATTATTTATATTGTAGCTATATTAGGGTTTATTTTACAGGTAAGTATTTAGCTTTAAATAGGAATAATTTATTTAATAAGAATTATTTTATTTCGTTAGATTTAAATTATATTTAACTTAGGGGGGTGTTAGTGTTAGGGTTAGACTTAGCTTTAGGGGTTAATACATTTATTAGAGTAGCGGTGAGGTCCGGTCGGCAGATTAGGGGTTAATACTTGAAGTTAGGTGTCAGGGATGTTAGGGAGGGCAGATTAGGGGTTAATACTATTTATTATAGGGTTTTTGAGGTGGGAGTGAGGCGGATTAGGGGTTTATACATTTATTATAGTAGCAGTGAGGTCCAGTCGGAAGATTAGGGGTTAATAATTGTAGGTAGGTAGCGGCGACGTGGGGGGGGGCAGATTAGGGGTTAATAAATATAATATAGGGGTCGGCGGTGTTAGGGGCAGCAGATTAGGGGTACATAGGGATAACGTAGGTTGCGGCGGTGTACGGAGCGGCAGATTAGGGGTTAAAAATAATATGCAGGGGTCAGCGATAGCGGGGGCGGCAGATTAGAGGTTAATAAGTGTAAGGTTAGGGGTGTTTAGACTCGGGGTACATGTTAGGGTGTTAGGTGCAGACTTAGAAACTGTTTCCCCATAGGAAACAATGGGGCTGCGTTAGGAGCTGAACGCTGCTTTTTTGCAGGTGTTAGGTTTTTTTTCAGCTCAAACTGCCCCATTGTTTCTTGTGGGGGAATCGTGCACGAGCACGTTTTTGAAGCTGGCCGCGTCCGTAAGCACCGCTGGTATTTAGAGTTGCAGTGGCGGTAAATATGCTATACGCTCCCTTTTTGGAGCTTAACGCAGCCCTTCTGAGAACTCTAAATACCAGCGGTATTTAAAAGGTGAGGGGGAATAAAAGCACGCGTAGCTAACGCACCCCTTTGGCCGCAGAACTCTAAATCTAGCCGTAATAATTTTATGTATATATACATACACATACACGCACGCACATATATATATATATATATATATATATATATATACACATATACATGAGTGTATATATATATATATATATATATATATATATATACAGAATATATATATAAACATAGTGAAAATAACTCATTGTGTAGTTCATTAACTAATGTAGACAAGTCAGAAGGCTTGCTTATCCCATAGAAAACCTCTGAATACATTGTTCCCAATGCAGAAAAAAGATTTTGGGTAAGATATGCAAATGAGGATCACAAATCACTTTTTTACTTCAGCCTACTTTTAGGCAGACTCCCTTTATGCCATAGCATATTTAGGGTTATATAATCTAGGGTTAGTACAGTCAGGGCCGGACTGGGACCAAAAAAGGCCCAGGCATTTTAGGGAAAAAGGCCCCCCCCCCCCCACCATTTCTTATTTACATTATTACATACACAACACACAAATAATACACAGCATTCACATACATGCAGACACACAACACACACAGCATTCACATACATGCCGCCACACAACACACAAATACTACACAGCTTTCACATACATGCAGACACACAACACACAAATACTACACAGCATTCACATACATGATGCCACACAACACACAAGTACTACACAGCATTCACATGCATGCCGCCACACAACACACACAGCATTCACATACATGCCACCACACAACATACACAACACACAAATACTACACAGCATTCACATACATGCCGGCACACAACACAAACAGCATTCACATACATGCCGCCACACAACACACAAATACTACACAGCATTCACATACATGCAGACACACAACACACAAATACTACACAGCATTCACATACATGACGCCACACAACACACAAGTACTACACAGCATTCACATGCATGCCGCCACACAACACACACAGCATTCACATACATGCCACCACACAACATACACAACACACAAATACTACACAGCATTCAGATACATGATGCCACACAACACACAAGTACTACACAGCATTCACATGCATGCCGCCACACAACACACACAGCATTCACATACATGCCACCACACAACATACACAACACACAAATACTACACAGCATTCACATACATGCAGACACACAACACACAAATACTACACAGCATTCACATACATGACACCACACAACACACAAGTACTACACAGCATTCACATGCATGCCGGCACACAACACACACAGCATTCACATACATGACGCCACACAACACCCAAATACTACACAGCATTCACATACATGCCACCACACAACATACACAACACACAAATACTACACAGCATTCACATACATGCAGGCACACAACACACACAGCATTTACATACAGGGAGTGCAGAATTATTAGGCAAGTTGTATTTTTGAGGATTAATTTTATTATTGAACAACAACCATGTTCTCAATGAACCCACAAAACTCATTAATATCAAAGCTGAATAGTTTTGGAAGTAGTTTTTAGTTTGTTTTTAGTTTTAGCTATTTTAGGGGGATATCTGTGTGTGCAGGTGACTATTACTGTGCATAATTACTAGGCAACTTAACAAAAAACAAATATATACCCATTTCAATTATTTATTTTTACCAGTGAAACCAATATAACATCTCAACATTCACAAATATACATTTCTGACATTCAAAAACAAAACAAAAACAAATCAGTGACCAATATAGCCACCTTTCTTTGCAAGGACACTCAAAAGCCTGCCATCCATGGATTCTGTCAGTGTTTTGATCTGTTCACCATCAACATTGCGTGCAGCAGCAACCACAGCCTCCCAGACACTGTTCAGAGAGGTGTACTGTTTTAACTCCTTGTAAATCTCACATTTGATGATGGACCACAGGTTCTCAATGGGGTTCAGATCAGGTGAACAAGGAGGCCATGTCATTAGATTTTCTTCTTTTATACCCTTTCTTGCCAGCCACGCTGTGGAGTACTTGGACGCGTGTGATGGAGCATTGTCCTGCATGAAAATCATGTTTTTCTTGAAGGATGCAGACTTCTTCCTGTACCACTGCTTGAAGAAGTTGTCTTCCAGAAACTGGCAGTAGGACTGGGAGTTGAGCTTGACTCCATCCTCAACCCAAAAAGGCCCCACAAGCTCATCTTTGATGATACCAGCCCAAACCAGTACTCCACCTCCACCTTGCTGGCGTCTGAGTCGGACTGGAGCTCTCTGCCCTTTACCAATCCAGCCACGGGCCCATCCATCTGGCCCATCAAGACTCACTCTCATTTCATCAGTCCATAAAGCCTTAGAAAAATCAGTCTTGATATATTTCTTGGCCCAGTCTTGACATTTCAGCTTGTGTGTCTTGTTCAGTGGTGGCCGTCTTTCAGCCTTTCTTACCTTGGCCATGTCTCTGAGTATTGCACACCTTGTGCTTTTGGGCACTCCAGTGATGTTGCAGCTCTGAAATATGGCGAAACTGGTGGCAAGTGGCATCTTGGCAGCTGCACGCTTGACTTTTCTCAGTTCATGGGCAGTTATTTTGCGCCTTGGTTTTTCCACACGCTTCTTGCGACCCTGTTGACTATTTTGAATGAAACGCTTGATTGTTTGATGATCACGCTTCAGAAGCTTTGCAATTTTAAAAGTGCTGCATCCCTCTGCAAGATATCTCACTATTTTTGACTTTTCTGAGCCTGTCAAGTCCTTCTTTTGACCCATTTTGCCAAAGGAAAGGAAGTTGCCTAATAATTATGCACACCTGATATAGGGTGTTGATGTCATTAGACCACACCCCTTCTCATTACAGAGATGCACATCACCTAATATGCTTAATTGGTAGTAGGCTTTCGAGCCTATACAGCTTGGAGTAAGACAACATGCATAAAGAGGATGATGTGGTCAAAATACTCATTTGCCTAATAATTCTGCACTCCCTGTATATATAATAAGCAGAGTAACAGACAAGCACTCAGCATATTGGAAATAATCTCAAGCACCCTAGCACTAAGACTAAGGAGTGAGAGTGCAATGCATGGTGAATTGGTATATATAATTTGGGGGCGCATACACAACACATAAAACACTACACAGCATTCACATACATGCAGGCACACAACACACACAGCATTCACATACATGCAGGCACACAACACACGCAGCATTCACATGCATGCAGGCACACAACACACGCAGCATTCACATGCATGCAGGCACACAACATATGCAGCATTCACATACATGCAGGCACACAACACATGCAGCATTCACATGCATGCAGGCACACAACATACGCAGCATTCACATACATGCAGACACACAACACACACAGCATTCACATACATGCAGGCACACAACACATACAGCATTCACATACATGCAGACACACAACACACACAGCATTCACATACATGCAGGCACACAACATATGCAGCATTCACACACACACACACATATATATATATATATATATATATATACACACACTTGCTTGGTGGTGCAGTTGGTTGCATCTGAACCCCCCAAAAAACGATCACATCTAGTAAGCCTAACATTTACTCACTGGGGCCTATTCATCAAGCCGTCAACCGCAAATACGCTGGAATTCCGCAGCCTAATTGTGGAGAGCTTGATTCACCTTATTTATCAAAGCCTACAGACCGGCAAAAGTAGAAATCTGTGACATAACATCCGATCCGCCGGTTTCAGTCAGACACAGATCTATTCTTACGTCACTACAGATGTTCCGAATGCAAATTCGGCACTATCTGACTACTTTTGCTAGTTATCAAATAACTACCAGGTACGCTTGCCACTATTCCGGCCCAGCGTACCTGGTTTTCAATCCGCCGCCCTGGAGGTGGCGGATGCCATAGGAATCAATCGGAGTCTGAAAGCAGCTAAAGGTTATGTTCGCTGCTGCCCGATATCCCATTCATTCCTATGGGAGAATAAAAGTAAAGTTTACACCTAACACCCTAACATGTACCCCGAGTCTAAACACCCCTAATCTGCCGCCCCCTACTTCGCTGCCACCTACATTATACTTATTAACCCCTAATCTGCTGCCCCTACACCGCCGCCACCTACATTATACTTATTAACCCCTAATCTGCTGCCCCCTACATTATACTTATTAACCCCTAATCTGCTGCACCCTACACCGCCGCCACCTACATTATACTTATTAACCCCTAATCTGCCGCCCGACACCGCCATAAAGTTATTAACCCCTATCCCGCCGCTCCCGACACCACCGCCACCTAAATAAAAGTTATTAACCCCTATCCCGCCACTCCCGGACCCCACCGCAACTAAATAATAAATGTATTAACCCCTAAACCCCTGGCCTCCCACATCACTACCACTTACTAAACCTATTAACCCCTAAACCGCCAGCCCCCCATCGCCATAAACTAAATTAAACTATTAACCCCTAAACCTAACAACCCGCTAACTTTATATTAATTATTAACTCATCCCTATCTTATAATAAATTTAAAATTACCTTTAGATTTAAATTAAACTATATTAAACTATTAATTAATCTACCCTAACTTTTATACTAAAATTAAATTAAACTACAAATTAAATTAACTATATTATATATTTAAACACCTAACCCTTCTCAAATAATTAAAATCTACACTAAAAAATTACTAAGTTACAAAAACTAACAACTAAGTTACACAAAAAAATAAACACTAAGTTACAAAAAATAAAAAAGAAATTATCAAAGATTTAAACTAATTACACCTAATCTAAGGGTCCTATGAAAATAGAAAAGCCCCCCCAAATAAAAAAACCCTAACCTACAATAAACTACAAATAGCCCTTAAAAGGGCCTTTTGTGGGGCATTGCCCCAAAGAAATCAGCTCTTTTACCTGTAAATAAAAAATACAAATACCCCCCCAACAGTAAAAACCACCATCTACACAACCAAACCCCTAAATAAAAACCTAATCTAAAAAAACCTAAGCTCCCCATTGCCCTGAAAAGGACATTTGGATGGGCATTGCCCTTAAAATGGCATTTAGCTCTATTGCTGCTCAAAACCCTAACCTACAAATAAAACCCACCCAATACACCCTTAAAAAATCTTAACACTAATCCCAGAAGATTCACTTATAGTTTTGAAGATCTGACATCCATCCTCCAAGAAGCCGGCAGAAGTCTTCATCCAAGTGGCAGAAGTTTTCCTCCAAGCCCGCAGAAGTCTTCACCCAGACAGCATCTTCTATCTTCATCCATCTGGCGCGGAGCGGCTCCATCTTCAAGACATCTGACGCAGAGCATCCTCTTCAATCAACGGCTTCTTCGGAATGAAGGTCCCTTTAAATGACGTCATCCAAGATGACGTCCCTTAGATTCCAATTGACTGCTAGAATTCTATCAGCCAATAGGAATTAAAGTTGAAAAATCCTATTGGCTGTTGCAGTCAGCCAATAGGATTGAGCTCACATTCTATTGGCTGTTCCAATCAGCCAATAGAATGCCAGCTCAGTCCTATTGGCTGATTTCAACAGCCAATAGGATTTTTTCAACCTTAATTTTTTCAGGGCAATGGGGAGCTTAGGTTTTTTTAGATTAGGTTTTTATTTGGGGGGCTGGTTGTGTGGGTGGTGGTTTTTACTGTTGGGGGGGTATTTGTATTTTTGTATTTACTGGTAAAAGAGCTGATTTCTTTGGGGCAATGCCCTGCAAAAGGCCCTTTTAAGGACTATTTGTAGTTTATTGTAGGTTAGGGTTATTTTTTATTTTGGGGGGGCTTTTTTATTTTCATAGGGCCCTTAGATTAGGTGTAATTATTTTAAATCTTTGATAATTTATTTTTTATTTTTTGTAACTTAGTGGGGTTTTTTTGTGTAACTTAGTGTTTGTTATTTTTTTGTAACTTAGTTGTTAGTTTTTTGTAACTTAGTAATTTTTTAGTATAGATTTTAATTATTTGAGTAGGATTAGGTGTTTAAATATATAATATAGTTAATTTAATTTGTAGTTTAATGTAATTTTAGTATAAAAGTTAGGGCAGATTAATTTTTAATTTAATATAGTTTAATGTAATTTTAGTATAAAAGTTAGGGTAGGTTAATTATTAATTTAATATAGTTTAATGTAATTTTAGTATAATAGTTAGGGTAGGTTAATTATTAATTTAATATAGTTTAATGTAATTTTAGTATAATAGTTAGGGTAGATTAATTATTAGTTTAATATAGTTTAATGTAATTCTAGTATAATAGTTAGGGTAGGTTAATTATTAATTTAGTATAATTTAATGTAATTTAATTTTAAAAGTAAGTTTAAAATTTATTATAAAATAGGGATGAGTTAATATGTAATATAAAGTTAACGGGTTTAGCGGTTAATAGGTTAATTTAGTTTATGGCGATGTGGGGATCTGGCAGTTTAGGGGTTATTAACTTTATTTAGTTGCGGTGGGCTCCGAGAGCAGCAAGATAGGGGTTAATAAAATAGTGTAGGGGGCAGCAGATTAGGGGTTAATAACATAATGTAGGTGACGTGGGTTCCGGGAGCGGCGGAATAGGGGTTAATAACTTTATTTAGTTGCGGTGGGGTCCGGGAGCAGCGGGATAGGTTTTTTTTTAACCTTAGTTGCCACGGGGTCGGGGAGCGGCGAGATAGGGGTTAAACAGTTTAGTATAGTGGCGGTGCTTAGTGACAGTGTACAAATAAAGCTGGGAAAAAGCCAAATAGCAGCGAGATCGATGACTGTTAGTTAACAACAGTCCGCTGCTCATCACCCTGTACTTGGAGCGCGGCTTTTTGACAGCTTTTTTGTTAAATATGGAGAACATATTCAGGTCCGCAGCAGCGATGTTAGGCGATGTCAGGCGAGCGTATTGGTGCCGGCAAATGCATCACAGTTGACGGCTTGATAAATAGGCCTCACTGTCTCATAGCAGAAAGCAGTTTGACTAGTAACAGCAGAGACTCCCTAGAGATACAGCATTTTGAGCATTACCTATCACTGTAAGTGTGTCTGACCACGCAGTGCAGGGAGAGGGTCATAAAACCGGCATCCTGAAATAGGGCAATTTGCAAAATAAACAAACTTCTCTCATAGGCTGCCTTCTCTGTGCTGAAAGCCCAACTCCCGCTACTGTCTTCACTGTTGTGTTTAAAATGCCAAAAAGGTTAATATCCAGCACAAGTGTCCCAAGGTGTGTGCACACGCTGTGTGGTGAAAACTGCCAAACACCCAGAGATAGTGTCAGAAAAAACAAGGCCACAGCCTTGTTTGTCAGGGGAGTTAGCTGAGCTAAATAATACTAAAAAGGCTTTATTTTTTTCTAACACAGTTGTTGTAAAACATACTGCCTTTTTAGTATTATTTAGCTCAGCTGAGTCCCCTGCGGCACACAGCAGTGAAGACAGCAGCGGGGGTTGGGCTTTCAGCACAGAGAAGGCAGTCTACGAGAGAAGTTTGTTTATTCTGCAAATTGCCCTGTTTCAGGAAGCCGGTTTTATGGCCCTCTCCCTGCACTGCGTGGTCAGACACAGTGACAGACATAAGTTTTGATACTAATGCTTCCATGGTGCCACGGGCTACAGCCGCCCCTAAAAATGGCCCTGGTTGGGGTTTGCTTTGCTGCTGCACAGTGCATATTAAGCTTCCAAGTGTGTTACTCACTATTTTATTATAGAAGCTCCTGCTTTCACCACTCCTTAACACAGACTCCTCCACAATGCTACCACTGTGCTTGCCGGCGCAACCGCAACTGCACACTGTGCCATTGCACTAACAGACTTTTGGCGCGCAGAGGGCTCCTCCAGGATGATCAAGGCCCACTGTGATGCGCTGCCTTGATTGACAGGTGCGTGGGACCAATGAAAGGGTTAGAGGAAACATCAGCAAAGTAGAGTGTGTCAGTGTGGGTTATAATTAAGAGGTGGGCGGGGCTAAGAGGACCAGCAGCCCACCGTGCAAATGCCCACTATGCCCGATGGCCAATCCGAGTACAGTGATCCATCACAGGACAGCTGTTTCGTGATTTTTGCCACTCATCAGCTAGGAGTAGGTTGAATCACTGCTGGGTGAAGTTGATTTCAGTGCAAAATACAACTTTTAAAATAATGGGGAGGCGAAAAGTGAGCTTAAATTCCTACATTTTGTGCTTGGTGGAGGATTTTAAGCTCATAATTGTATATATTATTACACACACATATGCATACATATATGCTGGGGCAGTCCTGGTTTTGGGCTTCTTCAATAATGTTGCTGGGGGGGCAGGGGAGCACTAATGACCAATTGTAACACCCTGTGATCCCCCCAGTGTTTCCCACCATCACATCACTTCCCAGCCCAGCCTAAACCCAGACTGCCTCGCCCATTAGTATGCCCAGACCCACCCATGACACAAATAGTTGTGTTCCTCCCATTGCGACCCTGTCCACAAAAGGCTAGAGGGCTTTCAAGAAGTGCCCCCTGCAAGAATTTTCTTTCAACACCACTAGGCCTTATTGTCTCTTGGTATAATTGTTAGTAGATTATGTCCCACATTGTAAAACCCTTGTCCTAAAACTAAAGTACACTAAATAAAAGCTCCCCCTAAAAAACCCTATACTAAATCAACCCCATAAATAAAATAAAATATCTTTAAAAAAACTAATCTAAAAAATGTCCCGAAAAGGCTATTTTTCAGTCAGTGCCCTAGTTTAAAGGGACAGTATACTCAAAATTAAACTTTCATGATTCAGATGTGGCATGACATTTTAAACAACTTTCCAATTGACTTTTATCTTTAAATTGGCTTTGTTCCCTTGGTGGTATTTTTCAAAAGCTAAACCTAGGTAGGCTCAAACTGATTTTTAAACCATTGAAAACCGCCTCTTAGCTCAGAGCATTTTGAAAGTTTTTCACAGTTAGACAGTACTAGTTCATGTGTGTCATATAGATAACATTGTGCTCACTCCCGAGGAGTTATTTAGGAGTCTGCACCGATTGGCTAAACTGCATGTCTGTCAAAAGCACTGAGATAAGGGGGCAGTCTGCAGAGGTTAGATACAAGGTAATCACAGAGGTAAAAAGTATATTAATATAACTGTGTTGGTTATGTAAAACTGGGGAATGGGAAATAAAGGGTTTATCTATCTTTTTAAGCAATACAAAATCTGGTGTAGACTGTCCCTTTAAGTGATTATAGCTCTTTTGTAAAAAAGTGATCTTAGCTCTTTTGCAAAAAAAATCTACCCTAAACCCCCCCAAAAAACCTAACGATAAACCCAAAAGATTAGGCTAACAATCTTGAATATGGCTCCTTTGGGGGGCAGCATCAGGTCCATTGCGGCGCTCTTCAATCTTCTTGGGCAATGTTCCCCCCGATCATTCTATGGTGTCACCAGAGGACACTGAAGATAGAATTAAAAAAGCTTTCATTCTATTAGCTGTTTTGAATTGGAATTCTAAAGTCAGCCAATCGAAGTGCAAGGGCATCCCTATATAAGGGGGAATCTTGCATTCAATCTTCAGTGTGCTGTGGTAACACCATGAAGAAGGATCAGGTGGAACATCAGAAGAGGACTGCCCAAGAAGATCGAGGAACCAGTTGCTGCTGCCCCCCAAAGGAGCCATATTTAAGATGGTGACTGTAAACTTTGATGTTTAGCATTAGGGTTTTTTTGGGGGTGAGGGGGTTTAGGACAGATTTTTTTTTGCAAAAGAGCTAAGATAACTTTTTTTGCAAAAGAGCTAAGATCACTTTTTTTTTTGCAAAAGTGCTACAGTCACTTAAACTAGGGCACTGCCTGACAAATGCCCTTTTCAGGGAGATTTTTAGATTAGGTTATTTAATTGTTTGGTTGTTTTAGTATAGGGATTTTAAAAGTGGTTTTTAGTTTTAAGATAACGCTTTTTTAGTGGTGTTTTTTATTTTTGGTATATATATATATATATATATATATATATATATATATATATATATATATATTTTTACAGGTAGTGTTTTTTTATTTTTATTTTTAGGTTAGGGTTCTTGGGGAGTTAGCTGTTAGGGGGTTAAGTAGTGTAGGGTTATTGTGGTGGGGTTATCGTGGATTATTACAGTGGAGGTTGTGGAAGTTAAGGGGTTAATAGGATAGGTGTTTTTTTTTGTGGCGTGAGTTGTGGCAATTTAGGGGTTAATAGAGCAGGTGGTTAATAGCAATGGCGGGTTAAGGCGTATTAGTAGTTAATAATGTAGTGGGGTTGTATGTGATGGGAATGTGGCAGACTAGGGGTTTATAGTGTAGCACTTTAAGGACCAGTTAACACAGTAGATTTGCAAAATCAACACATGCAAGATAACAAGACAATGCAATAGCACTTAGTCTGAACTTCAAATGAATAGTGGATTTTTTTTTCTGACAATTTTATAAGTTATGTCTATTTCCACTCCTCCTGTATGCCATCAGCCAATCACAAATGCATACACGAACAATGTGATAGCCATCAGCCAATCACAAATACATATACACTTATTCTGTGAATTCTTGCACATGCTCAGTAGGAGTTGGTGACTCAAAAAGTTTAAATATAAAAAGACTGTGCACTTTTTTTTAATTAAAGTAAATTGGAAAGTTGTTTAAAATTGCATGCTCTGATTTTGACTTGAGTGTCCCTTTAAAAGAGTAGGTGAATGTGGCAGTTTAGGGGTTATTAGAGTAAGGGGTTTTATTGTGATGGGGTTAGTGTTAGTATAAGTGTTAGTTTTTTTTTAACTTCGCTGCTCCATTGGAGTCAATGGTGTTATTGTGATATTGCAAACGCAATATCCTGTGGTTAACTTTTTGCGCACATTGGGTTCCGTGCGAGTGCAACATTTTTACTTTAAACTTGTAATACCAGGGCTATCCGATGCACACAAAAAGTTAATCTCTAGCACTCGAGTGGTAGCACTTAATAGTGATCCACTTGTAATCTAGCCCATTGGGGCTGATTTATCATGGCAACAGGAGTTAAGAAGCAGTGGTCTTAAGAACGCTGCTCCTTAACTCGTATACCTCCTCTGAGGCGGCGGACAGCAATCCGCCCAATCTCATACGATCAGGTTGATTGACACCCCCTGCTAGCGGCCGCGAATCTGCAGGGGGTGGCATTGCACAAGCAGTTCACCAGAACTGATTGTGTAATGATAAATGCCGACAGCATATGCTGTCGGTATTTATCGATGTCTGGCAGATATAATTTGCTACAGCGGATCATGTTCGCCAGACACTTGATAAATCTGCCCCATTGTGTGCAATTTTAATTGGATTTTGTCTTTAAATCAACAGTTTGTGGTGATTCCCTTCTGGAGTTTGGACAGTTAAGCTGCCTATGTCAGCAGTATATTGTTAGATTGTATATTATATGTATGGGAGGTGCACACAATTTATTTTATAATGATGCCCAAGACAAAAATAAATACATTCTTGCCTGTGGTAAATAAGCTCCATGCTCTGACTGGGCATACAATAATTAACTGCCAATGTCAAAGTCTTTTATTTATTTACTATAAAACAAATTGCTCTAAAAGTGTTTCTCCTTCAGTAAATTATACTCCTATCATTTGTGACAAATATTCTTCTTGTCATTGTAAGTAATAAGATATACATTTTACACTATATAATATTAAAAAATTGCATTGATATTAGTATTTAACACTGGAATATGAGTCAGGGCTGGGTCAAACAGAACAATACAATCTGTTCAATTTTCTGACGGATAGAATGCCTTACTGCATATATTACCAAGCTAATTGAACAGGCTGCGTTCATAGCCATCCTATATATGTTTCTAAAGACAAACTCTTATGCTAGCTCAGGTTTAGTAGATGTGTTGCTTAGAAAGTGTAAACTTCATCATAGATGTGAATGTGTGAAATAAAACTTTATTTTGAGTTGTGTCATGGCATAATTTAATATATATATATTTCTATGCTTTTAATTTAAGATTGAAGAGTATATTGTAATACTTTTAAATGTGGCGTATTTAAAAGTTTAGAATATTAATTGAACTTTATTTTTTTGTGGATCAAATAAAAGCATTGATTCATATATTAATTTGCCTACAAGTATTTTTGATAGGGATGAGGTATACATATAGATTTTAATGCTTCCATGGCAAGGAGAAAGTGAAATAATCTAGTTGTAATATAGGAAGAGTTATTCTTTGCTTGGGAAGGGATTAGATAGGCTAGCAAAGTGTTGTGTCAGACTTTGATTGGTGAGGTTTGAAGATGTTGAAGTGTGTTGCATAGTTAGTTTATTGACAATCAATGTTTCCTTCTTATAATTACAAATGGAAATAAGATGTAGCCTTTGTTCTATTAATGGGAGCTGTAGCTCTAAGTAAGGTTTGTGGAGACAGGCTGACAGGTTATCAATCATAGACTCATAATGACTCATAATGACCTGGGAAGATAATTAGGACAGGGGTGCCATTTTGAGCACAAAAAAAGGTTAAAAAAAATATGTAAAGAAAAACACTATTAATACTTTCTGTTCTTGGTAGCTGTTTTTAGATTTGTATGTGTCTGTACTTTTTAATTAAGATATCCTGGTGTTTTGTCTTCCTAAAGTGCATCAGTAAAAGAAAATGCTGTATAGATGGAAGCTTATTTGACATACAAATGATTTCAATTGAAAAGCAAAATGGAGCTGAAACATACAGGGATTTTCTGGAATTTCAGAAGTGAACTGTTCTTTTTAGGTGAGACCAGAATTAGTGTGGTACAAAAGTTGTGCTTTGTTAAAGGCACATGCTTGGCAAAAAGAGGCTGCTCACATGGTAGTATTTAGCCATTGAACAAACAGTCCAGCCACAAAGTAGTAGATTATGCAAACTCACAGAGCGGGGCCTCCTAGTGCTGAAGTGCATATTGTGTTAAAAACGTCTGTGGCATTACTCACTACAGAGTTCCAAACTGCATCTGAAAGCAACCTTAGCACAAGAACTAAGCGTTAGGAGTTCCATGAAATGTGTTTCCTTGGCCTAGCAGCTGTACACAAGCCTCACTTCAACATGGGTAATCCCAAACTTCAGATAGAGTGGTGCAAAGCACACCACCACTGGACTCTGGAGCAGTGGACCCATGTTCTCTGTAGTGATTAATCATGCTTCACTATCAAAATCTGGGTGTGGTGGATTCCAGGAAAATGGTAACTACCAAAATCTATAGTGTCTACTGTAATGCTTGGTGGAGGAAGGATAATGGTTGGGGCTGTTTTTAATGGTATGGGCTTAGCCTCTTAGTTCCAGTGAAGAGTCATGTTAATGCTACAGGATGCGAAAAACATTTTAGACAGTTGGGTTCTTGTGGCAACAAAGCGAAGGGGGTTGCCATGTCCCCTATTCAATGGCACTGCCTGGTATTTTGGGGTTGGCTGTCCTGTTTAGGTGGGACCAGACTGATATAGTGCAGAAACGTTCTCTCATTCTGGGTGAATGTGGCTGCTCCTGGAATGGTGACTTGTCATAGAGCAAGCCATTCTTCTCTTTTTCCTGGTTAAGCACTTCTCCCTTTTCTCTCTTTTTATTCATGAGTATTTCATATTTGTAATATTAATATAAAAGGGTTACTCCTGTCGGGTTGCAGTTAGAGTAAAAGGGGGTTATTGGCTTCATTTATTGTAGCTAGAGGAGAAAAGGGGTAATGTAAAGTATGTCAGAGTTAGGAGTTAGTTGGACAGTGGTTATTTGTGTGGTTAGAAGTATAATCAAATATGGTAAGAAGCTGGTGTTGAAGATTGTATTCCTGCTATAAACTAACATAATTGAAAATACTTACTTTACCATTAATTGCAACTGGATTATAATACAGCCAAAAAGGAAGGTACTCATAGAAAGTTCTGGGTACCTCTGTTAACAGGGACCTGCCTGCATGTTGCTTTTAGAATCTCATTTTGCCTCAGAGTTTAATTGCAAATAAGTTGCTGTTAATACCAGCAGATATAGTAGTGGTTATTGGCTTAGCGCGTTATGATCTAAACCCCTCTGGTCTGATGACAATATATCTTACAAGTCTTGCCTGTACTGTGATGTTCCTCAAAGAATTTCAGAAAGGAAAATATTAGCTTGAGAGCTATTTTTGTATGCAATGGAAAGACACATACATTACAATATAGTGCTCAAAAAAGCCCCCAATGTGGGTGTATCTCTGGTCAGCATCTTGAATGGTCACAATATCAGTGGCTTTGTGTAGACTGCTGCTAAATAACCCTTTATTAGCGGATAGTGCAGTCATCCAGCCTCAAACTCTAGAACTTTGGTTTCAGCAGTTTATGCTAGGAAATTCAGTATCCTTTTATATGAGGTACTACCACTTTTATCTGATTCAGAGCATTGAGGCCTAAAGCGGCCCTGTTGGGAGAGGCTTTCAACACCCCACCCCTGGTAAGCAGGGTAGTGGTACTAATGCATTTGAGCTCACTAAATCTATAGTTATGGCAAAACTAGGAAATATACTGCTTAAAGTGGCAGTAAGCATTATGATAGGGAAACATTGTTTAGGATATTATTTTATATGTACATAAACATTTATTTTGATGAAAATATTACCTTTGATAGAGACCCCTTGCCCCTTTCCTTGCCTAATCAAGGATAATGGCATGTTATTGGTTAAAAAAACTTGATAGATGTGGAGGTGTTAATTTTTAAATAAGTACATACAGTGATAAATGAACATTATATATCATTAACACAAGATGTCTTCAATTTCCTGCCCCTTTAAGTTTTTACAGACAAATAAGCTCTTGAACATGCAACTGCTCATATTTTTCTATTCACTAAAGAAATAATTGGCTTTGATGATTCTTTAACACAAGATAACATCTATGGTTTTGTTATTTTGAACAACAATCTTATACCTAGCAAAACAATAAACTAAACCACAGACTAATTTACTTGCACACTACTTGTAACTGAATTGATTGTATTTAATGTCATATGTTATCAAATCTAGCAATAAAAATATATATAAAAGAATTAGGTTGATTACCTACAGATATTAATATATGAAAAAACATCCTACTGTTATTAGCATCTAAAATGTGCAATTGTGACAGTTGTTTTAACATCAATTTGATACCTACTATAGATAAGAAAAGATTATTATATCAGCATGTTTAACAACTCAATTGTGATTTGCATTTTTAATTGATCACTAGCTGATAAATGACACTTACTGTCAATAATAGATTCACTTATAGGCAGTAATGTTTGGCTAAAATGCACATTCAGAGTTTCTAGTTAACTCTATGTACAACCTCTGACAGATATGTTCTCAATTTTATTAATAAAATGAAACAGTATTTGCTTTTATTGGAGCTTTGGCTCCACCATCTGTTTATACATATACACACATTAATCACAAATTTGCCATTTTTTTTTAGTTTAGCATTTTCTTTCCATATAATTTATTAGAAAAACACTGCAAATGTGAGGACAATGGGCCAGATTACAAGTGGTGCGTTAATAGTTGTGAAAGGGGGTTTATCGCTCAGAGCTCAGGTTAAAAGGGACACTGAACCCAAATTTTTTCTTTTGTGATTCAGAAATAGCATGCAATTTTAAGCAACTTGCTAATTTACTCCTATTATCAATTTTTCTTCATTCTCTTGCTATCTTTATTTGAAAAAGAAGGCATTGAAGCTGTTTTTTGGTTCAGGGCTCTGGGCAGCACTTTTTTATTGGTGGATGAATTTATCTACCAATCAGCAAGGACAACCCAGGTTGTTCACCAAAAATGGGCCGACATCTAAACTTAGAGTCTTGCATTTCAAATAAAAATACCAAGAGAATGAAGACAATTTGATAATAGGAGTAAATTAGAAAGTTGGTTAAAATGTCATGCTCTATCTGAATCACGAAAGAAAAAGATTGGGTTCAGTGTCCCTTTAACTGTTTTGTGAAACAAAAAAGTGTCATAAAACACATCAAAAAATATATTACAAAGTACAGTTACATTCATAATAACGCCATCTAAAACATATTAAAAAATATTGCACAAAAAAGTTATGAGGGCTCAAAAAAAAAAAAAAAGCCAATGGGCTTTAACATAGAGATACATACATATACGTCTAAATATGGGTATGTGTATATATATGTGTGTTTATATTTGTGTATTTGTGTACATAGGTATTTATATGTGTATACATGTATTTACAGACATATACACATATCTATACTATAATTGCATTTGTAATGTCCGTCGCAGTCGGCAGTTGCGCACGCATCCTCAATGGAATGTTGGCAGCACGAGGAAAAAATAATTCAGAAAATGGCAGGGTGGATGCAGCGAAGGCAAACAGAGCATTACAAAAGCAACACCTAATCGCCCACATTAACCCCTTAACGACCGAGGACGTGCAGGGTACGTCCTCAAAAGAAAGTCAGTTAACGACCAAGGATGTACCCTGCACGTCCTCTGTCTGGAAAGCAGCTGGAAGCGATCCTGATCACTTCCAGCTGCTTTCCGGTTATTGCAGGATGCCTCGATATCGAGGCATCTTGCAATAAAAATTTTTAGCCATCCGGTGCAGAGAAAGCCCCTTTGTGGACCTCTCTGCACCGGAGATCCGAGGCTATTTTTGTTGGTGGGTGGGAGCCATCGATGGCCATCATGATCTGGAGGGGGGCGGGATTGTGGTCGGGGATGGCCGGGGGCGCGCGTGCACGGGGGGGGGGCGGGCGCGTGCACGGGGAGGGTGCGGGTGGGATCCGCTACACTACAGAAAAAAATTATACAAAACTGAAACAATGGGGGAAAATTATATTAAAATATAAACCTCTGTTAGGTGGTGGGGGTTGGTTTGTGTGGGGGGGAAGCTACACTACAGAAAAAATGAAAAAAAAATGAATTTTTAAAAAAAAAAAACAACATTTTTTTCTGCAAACTGGGTACTGGCAGACAGCTGCCAGTACCCAAGATGGCCCCCAATCAGGCAGAGGGGGAGGGTTAGAGAGCTGTTTTGGGGGGGGGGGATCAGGGAGCTGTTTGGGAGGGATCAGGGGGTGGGATGTGTCAGGTGGGAGGCTGATCTCTACACTAAAGCTAAAATTTACCCTGTAAGCTCCCTACAAACTACCTAATTAACCCCTTCACTGCTAGCCATAATACGCGTGTGATGCGCAGCAGTATTTAGCGGCCTTCTAATTACCAAAAAGCAATGCCAAAGTCATATATGTCTGCTATTTATGAACAAAGGGGATCCCAGAGAAGCATTTACAACCATTTGTGCCATAATTGAACAAGCTGTTTGTAAATAATTTCAGTGAGAAACCTAAAATTGTTAAAAATTTAGCGTTTTTTTTAATTTGATCGCATTTGGCGGTGAAATGTTGGCATGAAATATACCAAAATGGGCCTAGATCAATACTTGGGGTTGTCTACTACACTACACTAAATCTAAAATTAACCATAGAAGCTCCCTAATTAACCCCTTCACTGCTGGGCATAATACACGTGTGGTGCGCAGTGGCATTTAGCAGCCTTCTAATTACCAAAAAGCAAAGCAAAAGCCATGTAAGTCTACTATTTCTGAACAAAGGGGATCCCAGAGAAGCATTTACAACCATTTATGCTATAATTGCATAAGTTGTTTGTAAATAATTTCAGTAAGAAATGTAAAGTTTGTGAAAAAAATTGTGAAAAAGTGAACAATTTATTTTATTTGATCGCATTTGGCGGTGAAATGGTGGCATGAAATATAGCAAAATGGGCCTAGATCAATACTTTGGGATGTCTTCTAAAAAAAAATATATACATGTCAATGTATATTCAGGAATTCCTGAAAGATATCAGTGTTCCAATGTAACTAGCGCTAATTTTGAAAAAAAAAGTGGTTTGGAAATAGCAAAGTGCTACTTGTATTTATGGGCCTATAACTTACCCTATTAACCCCTAAACTGCAAAACCCCTATTAACCTCTACATCGCAATAAACCTATTTACCCTATTAAACCCTAAACCCCTACATCGCAATAAACTTATTTACCCTATTAACCCCTAAACCGCAAAACCCCTACATCACAATAAACCTATTTAACTTATTAACCCTTTAAACCGCCAAAACCAACAACGCAAATAACTATTTAAATACCTAAGTAGAGTACACTAACCTAATACCCCCTAACCTAACAACCCCTAACCTAACACCCCATTAAATAAATCCAAATTACCTAAACTAATATATTCTAAAGTTACAAAAAAAAAATGACAAAAAATAAAAAAGGCTAACATTACAGAAAATAAAAAATTTAATTACCAAATTTAACAAAATTAAACCTAATCCGTATGAAAATAGAAAAGACCCCCCAAAATAAAAACACCCCTACTCTAAGAATAAACTACCAGTAGCCCTTAAAAGGGCTTTTTGCAGGGCATTGCCCCAAGATGATCAGCTCTTTTTCAAGAAAATACACAAAGCCCCCCTAAAAGTAAACCCCCACCACCCACCAAACCCCCCCAAATAAAATAGCCTAACACTAAAAAACCTAAACTACCTTTTGCCCTGAAAAGGGCATTTGTTTGGGCATTGCCCTTTAAAGGGCATTTAGCTCTTTTTCTGCCCATCCCTAATCTAAATAAAACAAATCCCCCCAAAAAACTCTTAAAAAAATCCTAAGTCTAACCCCCAGGTTGGTACTCACGGTTCCTAAAGTCCGGCGGAGAAGGTCCTGTTCCAGGCGGTGAAGTCTTCTTCCAAGCGCAACCTCTTCTTCCAGGAACATCCTGTGCGGAGCGGAGCTGAAGACCGCGGAGCTGAAGACCGGCAACTCTGGAACTGAAGACCGGCGACCATGGAGCCATGGAGCGTGGAGGTTCCTCTGCGTATGATCTCCGCTGTACACTGAATAGTGAATTCAAAGTACGTGATTAAATATGGTGTCCCTTGAATTCCTATGGGCTGATTTGATTCTTCCAATTGATGAAAGCTACTCAAATCCTATTGGCTGTTTAAATTAGCCAATAGGATGAGAGCAAGTGAAATTTTATTGGCAATTCAAATCAGCCAATAGAATTTCACTTGCTCTCATGCTGTTGGCTAATTTAAATAGCCAATAGGATTTGAATAGCTTTCATCCTATTGGCTGATTTGAATTGGAAGAATCAAATCAGCCAATAGGAATTCAAGGGACGCCATCTTTAATTGCGTACCTTGAATTCACTATTCAGTGTACGGCGGGGATCATACAAAGAGGATCCTCCACGCTCCATGGCTCCGCGGGAGCCGGTCTTCAGTTCCAGGGTCGCCGGTCTTCAGCTTGGCAGTCTTCAGCTCTGCTCCGCGCAGGATGTTCCTGGAAGAAGAAGAGGTTGCGCTTGAAAGAAGACTTCACCGCCTGGAACAGGACCTTCTCCGCCAAACTTCAGGAACTGTGAGTACCAACCTAGGGGTTAGAAGGTTTTTGGGGGGGATTTGTTTTATTTTGATTAGGGATGGGCAGAAAAAGAGCTAAATGCCCTTTTAAGGGCAATGCCCAAACAAAAGCCCTTTTCAGGGCAATGGGTAGTTTAGGTTTTCTAGTGTTAGGTTATTTTATTTGGGGGGGTTTGTGGGTGGGGGGGTTTACTGTTGGGGGGGCTTTGTGTATTTTCTTGAAAAAGAGCTGATAATCTTGGGGCAATGCCCTGCAAAAAGCCCTTTTAAGGGATACTAGTAGTTTATTCCTAGAGTAGGGGGTGTTTTTATTTTGGGGGGTCTTTTTTATTTTCATAGGGATTAGGTTTAATTTTGATAAATTTGGTAATTTGATTTTTTTATTTTCTGTAATGTTAGCTTTTTTTATTTTTTGTAAACTTATTTTTTTTTTGTAACTTTAGAATGTATTAGTTTAGGTAATATGGGTTTATTTAATGGGGTGTTAGGTTAGGGGTTGTTAGGTTACGGGTTGTTAGGTTAGGGGGTGTTAGGTTTCTGTACTGTACTTAGTTATTTGCATTGTGGATTTTGGCGGTTTAAAGGGTTAATACGTTAAATAGGTTTATTTGCTATGTAGGGGTTTTGCAGTTTAGGGGTTAATAGGGTAAATAGGTTTATTGCGATGTAGGGTTTTTTTTCGGTTTAGGGGTTATGTATATAAAGAAATATACTTAAAGTAGATATAATTTAAAGAGAATAGATTTTGTATTTATTTAGGACAGTAGTTTGTCTAATTAGAGTGTGGCTATATCTGTAATTTATTATATAGAAAATATTTTTGATATATTTAAGATAGTAGTCTATTAAAATTATAGTATTGCTACACCTGTAGCTTAAATTTTTATATAAAAGAAGAGTTACAAAATACGTTGTTTCTACATCTGTAGTTTAAAAAATAATGAGACTGCCCTCTGGGCAGGCTTATCAATTAGTAAATACATAAATACAAATATATATATATATATATATATATATATATATATATATATATATACTATAATCGCATTTGTAATGCGTCCGTCGCCAGTTGCACACGCATCCTCCAAGGAATGTTGGCTGCAAGAAGGCAGCCAAAATAATCCACCTGGATGCAGTGTAGGCAAACCCGAATCCTTAAAAAAACTAAACATGTAATCGCCCGCAAGAAATAATAAAAACACATAACCACCCGCATGAAGTATAACAAAAAAAACTAACCTCCCGCATGAAGTACTCTATTAACAAACACCTAAACCGTCAACCCCCACATCAAAAAATAATAAAGTTATCAACCTTATGAAAATAAAAAGCCCCCCAAAATAAAAACACCCCCTAATCTAAAATACCAATAGCCTTTAAAAGGGCCTTTTGTAGGGCATTGCCCTAAGTTAAACAGCTCTTTTACCTCTAAAAAATACTAAGTCCCACCCTAACAGTAAAAAACCCTGACCCTCCTAACCCCCCCACAAAAAAAAAAACTAACACTAAAAAAAACTAAACTACCCTTTGCCCCTAAAGGGGCATTTGTATAGGCATTGCCCTTAAAAGGGCATTCAGCTCTTTTACATCCCTTTAAAAGGGCAAGCTCTTTTTCAATCTCCAAAAAAACCCTAATCCAAAAAAAACACCCCAAAAATTTTAATAAAAAAGCCTAAACATAATTCAAGATACACCTAATCCACATAATTCGGCTTCTTTTTTAGAAGAATGCATACCACTAGCACCACTTTGAAGACGAGAGGGTCAAAATACCCCTTACCAACAACCGGGAAAAAACAAAAGAACATACACAAACGGGGACACAGGGGAAGGGGAGTTGCCACCAAGAAAAAGAAGTTACAACAACTAAGTAAAGGCATATTCAATTTATCAGATCGACCACTATCCAATGATGAGATTAGAATTTTGGGAAAAGGTCTTAGTTTTTGCCCTTCTAATTCACACCAGATGTTTGAATTGTTTGTTGATTTAAACAAATACACAAGAAAACTAGCCTTACAGCGCTACTTTGCTAATAAACATTTAAAGGCACAAAAAACTATAGGCCTTCCAGTTCTTACAGACAATATGACAGCACAAAGAAATATGTCAGTTTTCTATATAGACCCAGAAGATCTCTCTGAACAATTGTTCGAAGGAGTGATCCATACGAACCTAGCCCCACCCTCAACATTTTACCCACATGGAGAGAATCTAGCTTATCTAGATATATTCCAAAATTTGGTGTTAGAGGATTTTGAGAAACTTCCTTCACACAATAATAAATATAACAATATATGGCCAAACGAACAAAGGGCTTTACGTAACCTTACAAAAGACAACACGATTATAATCCGCCAGGCAGACAAAGGCGGTGGTCTAGTAATACAAAATTATGAAGACTACATATGTGAGGCTAAGAGGATCTTGTTTGATAAAGATTATTATAAACAACTCTCACTAGATCCTACAGATTCATTTACTAAAGAACTCAAAAAATTAATTACTTATGGTCATGAGCATGGGATCTTGACAAACAAAGAAAGAAAATTTCTAATACCCACTAATCCTAACACTCCATATTACTACCACTTACCAAAAATTCATAAACAGATTCAGAATCCTCCCGGTAGACCAATCATTGCGGGAATGAATAGTCTTACTGATAACCTTTCATTATACATTGATTTTTACCTTCAAAGATACGTAATTCAATTAAGGTCCTATATTAAAGATACCACCGATCTGCTGCTTAAATTATCTAAGGTTAAGAAAGAACAACATTTATTTTGGGTATCTTGTGACGTAAGCTCACTCTATTCTAACATAAAACACGATATAGGCATTGACTCTGTAGACAGTTATCTCAGTGATGATCCATACATGTCTGATATACAGAAAAATTATTTGCTTAAACTCATATACTTCATATTAACTCACAATTATTTTAAGTTTCTGGACAACTTCTATCTTCAAACCAAGGGAACGGCCATGGGGACCAGATTTGCTCCCAGTTTTGCAAATTTATTTATGGGCACGTTTGAGTCCAAGTACATCTATAATGCAAGATGGGAGCAAAATCTGGTCTTCTATGGCCGTTATATAGATGATTTGTTATTTGTTTGGAGGGGAACACCCCAGTCTCTCACCTCTTTCCAAAATGAACTCAATAATAACACCATGGGAATCCAATTCACTTGGAACATCCAGAAAGATAGGATTGATTTTCTGGATGTTACCCTTATGTGGGGAGAGGACAATTGCATTCAGTCATGTACTTTTTTCAAACAGGTAGATAGTAATAATTTTTTAGATTTTTACAGCAACCATCACACAAGTTGGAAAACAAATATTCCATACAGTCAGTTTAGGAGGATTCGGCGTAACTGTACAGATATAACTACTTATGACACACAAAGTTTACTTCTCAAAAACAAATTTAAGGAGAAACACTACCCAGATGAACTAATAGAATTAGGATTCCAAAAAGCACGCTCTCTCAATAGAGAGATTTCTGTTAAAACCAAAAGTTCTAAATAAATCAATAAAGGAGGATATAAATTTTGAATCTTCATTCATTACTAGATATAATAATAACCACAAAGAGATAAAAAAAATTCTGTTTAAACATTGGTCATTACTCAAACGAGATCCTATATTTAAATCAATTTTACAAGATAAACCCAGATGTACATTTAAAAGAGCCCCCACAATTAAAGAAAAGCTGGCACCTAGTAAGGTGGTTATGTGCAAACGTACGTTTAAAACCCCTAATAATAGTTCCTATATTTCTATGATGTCTAGCACAGGAACCTTTAGATGTAACAAAAACAGATGCCATATGTGCAAGTATATCACCAATGGCCTTAAAAATATTATATCCAATAGCACTGGAGAATCCTTTGCTATAACTCAAAGAATAACATGTAATTCCAACTATGTAGTCTACTGTATAACATGTTTGTGTGGCCTACAATATATAGGCCGCACCTGTAGGAAAATTAGACAGAGATGGTCAGAACATTTAAGATGTATCCTGAAAGGATCTGACAAATACAGTACATCTAGGCACCATTTTTCCATCCATGGCAAAAATAAATGTGTCATGAATATTACTCCATTGGAAATTATCCCTGCCACGAGTTTCCAGAATAGAATGACCAAATTGCGCCAGAGGGAAACTTTTTGGATATACCAATTCAAAACTTTATACCCAGAGGGCCTTAATGAAGTGATAGACTCTGCTGCTTTTTAATATATTTCTTTTATTTATTTAGTTCCTAACTAAAATAGTATATATAACATGATTATACATTACATACATCCTTTATGTATATAACATCGCTCTTTCACAGCACATTTATTTTGCACAGTATATATCACTATATTACATATTATACACATCACATACAACACTCATTGCTTATAATGCATCTTGAAAACCAAATCAATCACTCAAGCATTCAGTTTTAGACTACATATATATTAACTTGCCTTATATACATTACACACGGCCTTTTTATTCCATCTCTTTTAGGTGTTCATATAGTCCTATGTTGATTTAGTACTTTTTTACAACACACGAGTTCAACAACTCGCATCTAACAGATATTACTATGCAGCACATTCTCACCCAAGATTGGGATTTCACTAATTCTCACACACACTAAAATATATAGCGTGCTTACACACCTGTATATTTAGTAATGTCCTTAGTTTTTATTTGCACCCATTATAGTCTAACACGCATTCACTTATTCACGCTGAGTTATCAGCGCGTAACCTTTACAGTAAATTATCTTTATCTTTATATTTTTTACGAACACGCCATTCATATATCTAGTATGAATTTTTGCATTCACAAGAGTCAACACACATATTTTTCACGTCACCAGACACACACCTCCTCTCTAATTTCTATAGAGCAGTTACATTGGACGGTTTTAGGTGGAACCGATTACAGCGTTCCCATTGGTTTAGCGACACACACACCTTTTTTAGTCGTCAACTATCAACTATTAATAATAACAAACTATCTATTCAGATTTATATTTTAGTTCACCTACAAATATCATTAGATTAGGAAAATTATTACAAATACGTAAGTTACAGATATATATATTTTTTAATAATATTAGGAATTTTTTATATCAGCATTATTTTATACATATACGATTGAGATAGCTCAGAATGCCTATTTTTCGTGATGTACCTTATTTTAGTTTTTATATGACTATAGCAATTCGTTTATCATACTATACTTGGGATTACTTTTTATGCATATTGTATTGTATTTTTTTGTAACATTCTGTCAGCAAACCAATGTGGCTAATTAATGCAGCACCTGTGTAAACGAGATTCAGCTGATCAACATTAAGTTTGCATAGGTATATATGTAGGAGACTCCATTGTATCCAGTATCATTTGCCTGAGGAAAAAGCGCGGTGAGCGCTTAGAAACGCGTAGCATTGTACAACAGGTGTATTGGTATATCTGTGTATCTTTTATCCATTTTATTAAATACTTTTTTATATACATCGATACTGGAGTCTTCTTCTATTATCCTGACGTCCAACATTTGCATCCGGAGTTGATCTTCAACTGCAGCAGTACTGCCTGGGTCTTTATTAGGGATGGGCGAATGTGCAAATTTTCGAATTTCGAATGTAGAAAGAATGTTATTACCGAAATTCGAATTCTAAATTCGAATGTCGATAAGAACGAATATTCTTAAAAATTCGAAAATCGAATGTTATTTACAGTTTTCGAATGTCACTTTCGAATTCGAATGTTTATAATTATATCGAATGTCTACATTCGAAATTCGAATTTTTCGAATTCGAATATAAATTCGAATTTTTCGAATTCGAATATAAATTCGAATTTTTCGAATTCGAATATTGCATAATTCGAATATTACATTTAAAAGCATTAGAAATACTATTACAATCTAAATTCGAATTTTTCGAATTCGAATACACGTATTGCATAATTCGAATATTACATTTAAAGAAAAAGCATTAGAAATACTATTACAATCTAAATTCGAATTTTTCGAATTCGAATATTGCATAATTCGAATATTACATTTAAAGAAAAAGTATTAGAAATACTATTACAATCTAAATTCGAATTTTTCGAATTCGAATACACGTATTGCATAATTTGAATATTACATTTAAAAGCATTAGAAATACTATTACAATCTAAATTCGAATTTTTCGAATTCGAATACACGTATTGCATAATTCGAATATTACATTTAAAGAAAAAGCATTAGAAATACTATTACAATCTAAATTCGAATTTTTCAAATTCGAATATTGCATAATTCGAATATTACATTTAAAGAAAAAGTATTAGAAATACTATTACAATATAAATACGAATTTTTCGAATTCAAATACACGTATTGCATAATTCGAATATTACATTTAAAGAAAAAGCATTAGAAATACTATTACAATCTAAATTTGAATTTTTCGAATTCGAATATTGCATAATTCGAATATTACATTTAAAGAAAAAGCATTAGAAATACTATTACAATCTAAATTCGAATTTTTCGAATTCGAATACACGTATTGCATAATTCGAATATTACATTTAAAGAAAAAGCATTAGAAATACTATTACAATCTAAATTCGAATTTTTCGAATTCGAATATTGCATAATTCGAATAATACATTTAAAGAAAAAGCATTAGAAATACTATTACAATCTAAATTCGAATTTTTCGAATTCGAATATTGCATAATTCGAATATTACATTTAAAGAAAAAGCATTAGAAATACTATTACAATCTAAATTCGAATTTTTCGAATTCGAATACACGTATTGCATAATTCGAATATTACATTTAAAGAAAAAGCATTAAAAATACTATTACAATCTAAATTCGAATTTTTCGAATTCGAATACACGTATTGCATAATTTGAATATTACATTTAAAGAAAAAGCATTAGAAATACTATTACAATCTAAATTCGAATTTTTCGAATTCGAATATTGCATAATTCGAATATTATATTTAAAGAAAGAGCATTAGAAATACTATTACAATCTAAATTCGAATTTTTCGAATTCGAATATTGCATAATTCGAATATTACATTTAAAGAAAAAGCATTAGAAATACTATTACAATCTAAATTCGAATTTTTCGAATTCGAATATTGCATAATTCGAATATTACATTTAAAGAAAAAGCATTAGAAATACTATTACAATCTAAATTCGAATTTTTCGAATTCGAATTTTTTCGAATGTAATCGTAAAATTCGAAACCGAATATTCGAAAATCGAATGTTAGAATGTTATGTAAACATTCGAAATTCGATTCGAACGAACGAATGTGTTAAAATTCGTGCCGTTTTTCGAATGTTGCGAAACATTCGCCCATCCCTAGTCTTTATGTGCACTAGGTCACTACAATATACCTAGTACGCTCCATTTGCACTACAGTGTGCAATACCATCTGTGAGTATCCCTTTGTCAGCACAAGCAGATATCCATTTCATGTCCTCAATTGATTTGCACTAGGGGTCGCCCTCTTGTTTTTCTCACATAAGCCCCAAATAGGTACTCACTGTTCCTGAAGTCTGTTGGAGAAGGTCTTCTTCCAGACGGATCCATCATCTTCTATCTTCATCCGGAGTGAAGGCAGCGCGGAGCGGAGGTGCAAAGCTGTTTTCCCGATGCCTGGATCCTAAACGGCGGTGGTCCTCAGCTACGTGGAGGCTCCTCTTCATGTGATCGTCTGTCGCACACTGAAGATTGAATGCAAGGTACCCCATATTTATTGGGGTACCTTGCATTCCTATTGGCTGAATTTTTTAAATCAGCCAATAGGATGATAGCTACTGAAATCTTATTGGCTGATATGAACAGCCAATAGGATTTCAGTAGCTCTAATCCTATTGGCTGATTTAAAAAATTCAGCCAATAGGAATGCAAGGTACCCCAAATTTATTGGGTACCTTGCATTCAATCTTCAGTCTATGATGGACATTGGATGAAGAGGAGCCTCCATGCCGCTAAAGAACGCCGCCGAGGACCGCCGCTGAGGACTGCTGCTGGAGAGGATCGCCGCTGAGGATCCAGACATTGGGAACACAGCTCCGCACCTCCACTCCATGCCGCCTTCACTCCAGATGAAGATAGAAGATGATGGATCCGTCTGGAAGATGACTTTATCCCCCGTACTTCAGGTTTTTTTTTATCTATCTTCAGTTTTTTTTTACTGTTAGTATTTTTTAGAGGTAAAAGAGCTGTTTAACCTAGAGCAATGTCCTACAAAAGGCCCTTTTAAGGGTTATTGGTATTTTAGTATTAGATTAGGGGGTGTTTTTATTTTGGGGGGGGATTTTTTTATTTTTATCGGGGTATTAGTTTAGGTTTAAATTTTTTATTTTGGATAGCTTTGTTTATTTTTTTCGGTAATTTAACTTTTTTTTATTTTTTTGTAACTTTAGCTTGGGGGTTTGTATTTTTTAAACATAGACTGCCCTCTATGTGCATTGGAGCCCTTTGCAGTTAAGTAAATGAAAACATGAAACATCGTATTTATGTAATATTCATGTTTAATAAAGTGTTATACTGTGTATTTACTGTAAATATTTCACATTGCAATGTTCTTCACAGGAGAATATGTTCTAAGTATTTATAAATAGATAGAAAAAGGAAGGGAGGCAGGCCAATATATTTTATTTAATTTCTAAAACTCTACCTCGAGCGATTAATTTTGCTCAGGTGAAAGAAAACCTTATATGAAGGAAAATGAAGTGCAGACCCTTAAAATAATTCTAAAGACACAGTATAAAGATAGGAGGGTAGTCACCAGGAATCAGGTTACTACCAAAAAAGACAGGGATTTCAGCACAACCTTTTTAAATGCTAAGCAAATGCAAAGCACCACAAATTGCGGTATATATTATTTCTCAAATCACTCACCCACATTAAAGGCAAAGAAATACTACTCAAAGAAAGACACATTGAACCAAATAGAACAGTACACAGAGGGGGTGGCGCTTGAAACAGACATAGATGTCAAATTTATTAAAATATTTGTAAGCTACTAATGCTGGACCAAAATATATATGCTATAAGTATATAAGTATAAACTGAGAACACCTCCACTAGAGGATGGTTACATTCTAAACGTAAAATCAGCCATCATAGTGACCCATGAGGCTCTATGTCAGTGTAATAATCAGCAATTCAATTGCTGTTTCTTTAGTCTGATTATGAGTATTCTCTGGTAAATAGTTTGTATGTATCATGTGATTAAGTCTGTCTGCTAGCGAGGAAACAGAGTCTTAATCACCTGGATTAATGTAGCCCGGAATATTCACCTCAAAATTATAAGTAGTAAGATCAGGTGAATTATATCTGGGTCCAGAGATAAGTTTGTACTATGTAAACCTTTATAGATAATAAGTAGCAGTTTATATAGGTTTGTGACAGATAAGTGAGGTCCCCTTTAAGGTAATACTGTGCCTTTAAATAATACACCTTGCGGTAAAGATAAGTTCACAGTGTGGAGTATAATGTTTCAGCTTGCTGGCCCTTTAAATAATACACCTTGTGGTAAAGATAAGTTCACAGTGTTAAGTTTACTCTTTCAGCTTGCTGGGCCTTTAAATAATACACCTTGCAGTAAAGATTTGTAAACAGTGTTAAGAATACTGTATCAGCTTGCTGCGCTGTTAAACATTACACCATACGGTAAAGATAAGTTCACAGTCTTAACGGCAATGCTAACACTTGTATACGGAACCCGGCTCTAGCAGCTGTGTGCGTGCAGCCTCTCTGATCCTCTCCGCAGATTGCGGCCTGTGTCCGTTAAGCTGGAAGTTGTTAGAGCGGCGTGCGTGCTGCAGTTGCAACAGGTGACTTCTGCTTTAGATGAGAAGTAGCTTCAGTTGAAGGAGATAGAGCTAATCACAGAACAAGTGAAACTCTGTTTTAGACAAGTAACAAGAAAGGCTGGAGAGTGAGTGGGTATCAACCTTCAATAAACCAGCAAAGGTGTATGGGAAATGGAAAGCTTTTAAAGGAAAAGAGAGCCAGATAATTGATTCATAAGGTGGTATGTGAGATGTAGTAACATAAGTTAAGGTGGAACTGAGGAGTTCATGACAGTCAGTTAAACAGTAGTATATAAATGCCTAAGACAGTATAAAATACCTATATAATGACTACCTAGCTAAATCATTAAATAAGAAAATTACAGATAAACTCCTAGTATTGTGCACAATACACTGATCTGCAAACAGTAACGTATATATGATCATACACAGGACCCAAAGGTCTATATGAGACAAGATTGACTCTGGGGATGAATACAACTCCAGTTTCAGCGGGCACCACCAAATGAGTAAAAGGTATCCGGTGTCATGAAATATAGGTATCTGGATCTATGTATAACAACCCCAAAATGAGTCTAAAGTGTCTTTTACAACTTAGGTTAACAATAGTACATGTTATTATAAGCATGAATGGCATGGATATCAAGAGAATGCAGCTGCATAAACAACAAATGAAATGCTTGGTTGAAAAAGTGTTTTAAAACACCAACAGAAAGTCCTCAGTACTTCCGTATTTAGAGTGCTACGGATCAAAGCAAGCACGTCCACCTCCACTCGGTACGTCACTGCCAACGCGTGTTTCACCTCCCACGTGACCTCAGGATCATAGGGGTTTCCTCAGGGCAAAGCGGATCGCGTGGGTGGTGAAACGCGCGTCGGCAGTGACGTACCGAGTGGAGGTGGACTTGCTTGCTTTACAGACCGCTTTGGCGTTTTACTTACTATGCCAGATTGCTGGTAAAATCGAGATGCTGGTTCTCTCTATGGATGCAAGGATTCCCTCTTCTTAAATCAATGAGGCCTAATTCCGGGTACTAAGAAGGAAGATAGCTGCTAGTAACGGTTGTATATAAAGTTGGTACTAATGACTTTATTGCTCCAATTTTCAACTTTGGACATTTGAGTGTGATTACAGTAATACTTTGATCAGTGGCACTCAAAATACGGAAGTACTGAGGACTTTCTGTTTGTGTTTTAAAACACTTTTTCAACCGATCATTTCATTTGTTGTTTATGCTGCTGCATTCTCTTGATATCCATGCCATTCATGCTTATGATAACATGTACTATTGTTAACCTAAGTTGTAAAAGACACTTTAGACTCGTTTTGGGGTTGTTATACATAGATCCAGATACCTATATTTCATGACACCGGATACCTTTTACTCATTTGGTGGTGCCCGCTGAAACCATCCCCACAGTCAATTTTGTCTCATATAGACCTTTGGGTCCCGTGTATGATCATATATACGTTACTGTTTGCAGATCAGTGTATTGTGCACAATACTAGGAGTCTATCTGTAATTTTCTTATTTAATGATTTAGCTAGGTAGTCATTATATAGGTATTTTATACTGTCTTAGGCATTTTTATAGTACTGTTTAACTGACATAGATCCTCATGGGTCACTATGATGGCTGACTTTACGTTTAGAACGTAACCATTCTCTAGTGGAGGTGTTGTCAGTTTATACTTATAGCATATATATTTTGGTCCAGCATTAGCGGCTTACAAATATTTTAATAAATTTGACATCTATGTCTGTTTCAAGCGCTACTCCCTCTGTGTACTGTTCTATTTGGTTCAATGTGTCTTTCTTTGAGTAGTAAGTATTTCTTTGCCTTTAATGTGGGTGAGTGATTTGAGAAATAATATATACCGCAATTTGCGGTGCTTTGCATTTGCTTAGCATTTAAAAAGGTTGTGCTGAAATCCCTGTCTTTTTTGGTAGTAACCTGATTCCTAGTGACTACCCTCCTATCTTTATACTGTGTCTTTATATTTATAAATAGATATTACTATAAAAATCTGCATATATCTATATATTTATCTATCTATCTATCATGTATCTATCTAGCTATCTATCATGTATCTATCTATCTATCTTTCTATCTATTTAGGTATTTAGGTTTCACTACTGCCAAATCCAGTACCCCGGTAGTACACTCTTTCACTACAGCCAAATCCAGTACCCCGGTAGTACAGCACTTTGGAGGATACCATGGTGGCAATCTTTCCACTTTCTCATGGAGTGCAATAGAGAAAGTGTATAAACCTAAAAGAGGTGGTTCAATTGATCGTATATTGGAGTTGAGGGAGGTTTTTTGGATCTTTACACTGGGCACACGGATTCCCAATGGCCTCAACTCCAAATACGACATTATGAACTTTTGGTGATTTGCCTTTCTGGTATTATTGTTTATTATTATTTTTTGTTTTTTTTTGTTTCTCATTTTTAATTTTCAGAATGTTTTCATTGCCATCTAGTATCTTCATGTCATGGGTAATTCGATCAATTTTTACCTAACATTTTCCTCTGTCACATTGAGTTCCATATATACCCTATAGGACCTGTACTCTTAAGGCGGACTTTTAATATTCCCCCATTTATATGTCCATTTGATTACTTAGATCATTTACTTAGCTTTCATTATAATAATATTATTTACATATTATTTATCTTGCCCCTTTTGACTTATCGTCATATTAGGCACTTTTTTTTTTTCCCCACATAACTTCCCCCTTTAGTTATTAGGTATAGTGTAATTATCTGTGGCTTGATATGTATCTTTTTTCCAAGTTGTGGAAGTTGTAGGGTTAATTCTCAGCAATCTGCATATTGTTCAATGACCAGGGGTGTTTTAAGAGTTTTTAACCAATCAGTTTTTACGTTAATGTATTTAAAGAGGTGTGACACATAGCACTACAGGCTATGATTACGGCTACAAGCCGAAACGCGTAAGCCAACTAGTGCCACACCTGGTTGCTACTTCTACTTGTTACGTGTGCCTTTCTTATTTTATCCATTTTTCAATAAAGACGTTTTAATATGAACTCCTAGGATTTTCGTTTTTTGTATATTCGTAGATATTTATTGTACCAAAATACCATAAGATATATTTAGAAATATGTATTTATGAATAAATAGATCATATTCTGCTATGTGAAGAACAATGGAATGTAAAATATATAAATTTTCATGTCGGGTTAGCACACTTGAGAATATGCAATCGGGTTTGCGTGCAAGTAGTGTTTTTTTCCACTTTTTTGCTCCATTGACATCTATGGGGAAATACATTATAGCGTGCACATTATTCTAAGTTCGGCTTTTTACGCACATTAGGTTACCGCACAAGCGAAAACTGTTTATTTTCAACTTGTAATATGAGCGCTTCCTGACGCATGCAAAAACCTTACTTCTAGCAGAGTTAGCGCTCGAGTGGGAGCATAAAATACCGCTCCACTTGTAATCTGGCCCAATACTAGTTTAAACTTTAAAGCCAAGGAATGCTATTCATTACTTTTGGCAATTAAGAACCTGGCCACAAGGAGGAGGCAAAGACACCCCAGCCAAAGGCTTAAATACCTCCCCCACGCTCCTCATCCCCCAGTCATTCTGGCAAGGGAACAAGGAACAGTAGAAGAAATATCAGGGTATAAATGGTGTCAGAAGAATACAAATTAAATTTAGGTCCACCCACAGGAGTTACGGGCGGGAGCAGTGGACTCTGCTCCCCTCGATGGAAATAAAATTATCAGCTAAGCATAATTTATGTTTTCCATCTAAAGGGGAGGGGAGTCCACAGCTTCATTTATTACTTTTGGGAAACATCTACCCAAGTTTAGAGGACACTGAATGAAACCGGGAGGGTAAAAGGCGGACCCTAATCTGAGGACACCACAGCCTGCAAAACCTTTCTCCCAAAAGCAGCTTCCACAGAAGCAAAAATGTCAAATTTGTAAAACTAAATCTGCTCCATAGAGGCCTCATTATTGAAGGCCCAAGACGAAGCCACAGCTCTAGTTGAATGAGCCGTGATCCTCTGAGGAGGCTTATGTCCCACTGTCTCATAGGCCAAGCGAATCAAGCTCCTCAACCAAGAAGACAAAGAAGTACAAGAGGCCCTCTGCCCCTTGCGCTGCCCAGAGTACACCACAAAAAGGGATGTAGACTGTCTAATATCCTTTGTAGCCTGAAGATAGAACTTTAAGGCACGAACCACATCCAGATTATGAAGTAACCTCGCCTTAGAAGAAGAAGGGCTAGGACACAAAGAAGGAACAATTATTCCCTGATTGATGTTACGGTTAGACACCACCTTGGGAAGAAACCCCAAACCGGTGTGAAGGACAGCCTTATCCGCATGAAAAAAACAGGTAAGGAGGCTCGAATTGCAAGGCAGCAAGCTCAGATACTCTGCGTGCCGATGTAATAGCCAACAGGTAGAGAACCTTCCAGGATAGAATCTTAATATCAATGGAATGCATAGGCTCAAGCGGAACCCTCTGCAATACCTTAAGGACCAAGTTTAAGCTCCATGGGGGAGCAGACTGCCTAAAAACAGGCCTGATTATAGACAGAGCCTGAACAAAAGATTGAATGTCAGGACGCTCAGCGAGTCTCCTGTGCAACAAGACTGATAATGTTGAATTCTGTCCCTTTAAGAAACTAGTGGCAAGACCCTTCTCCAAACCCTCCTGGAGAAAGGACAGAATCCTAGATACCTTCACCTTGTGCCAAGGATATCCATGTTTCTTACACCAGGACAAGTAAGTCCTCCACACCTTATGGTAGATGCGACAAGTGACTGGCTTCCTTGCCTGAACTAGAGTGTCAATCACACTTTCAGAAAAGCCTCTCTTGGCTAAGACTAAGCATTCAATTTCCACGCAGTCAGTCTCAGAGAAACGAGGTTTTGAATTTGAAAGAGACCCTGCGAAAGGGTAAGCTCCATGGCAGAGAGGATGACATCCCCACCAGATCCACAAACCACTTCCTACGCGGCCATGGTGGAGCAATCAGGATGGCCAAAGCTCGCTCCTGTTTGATGCGTGCCACTACACGAGGTAGAAGTGGTAACTGAAGAAAAATGTAAGCTAGGCTGAATCCCCAAGGCACCACTAAGGCATCTATGAGCTCTGCCTGGGGATCCCTCAACCTCGACCCATATCGGGGTAGCTTGCAATTGAGTCTGGATGCCATGAGATCTATCTCCGGCTTTCCCCATCTGAGACAAATCTCCGCAAACACTTCGGGGTGAAGAGACCATTCCCCCGGATGGAAGGATTGCCTGCTGATAAAGTCCGCTTCCCATTTTCCACACCTGGAATGTAGATCGCTGAAAGCGAGCAGCTGTGGGACTCTGCCAAATCCAAAATCTGAGGCACCTCCCGCATTGCTAGGGAGCTCCTCGTACCCCCCTGATGGTTGATGTAAACCACCGAGGTAATGCTGTCGGTCTGGAATCTGATGAAGCTAAAGGACCCCAGAGGAGGCCACACCCTCAGAGCATTGTAAATTGCTCGAAGTTCAAGAATATTTATCGGAAGGAGAGACTCCTCCCGGGTCCATTTTCCTTGTGCCATCCTGACAACCCCAAACAGCTCTCCATCCTGTGAGACTCGCGTCTGTGGTCACAATCTTCCAGGGCGGTCTCAAGAAGGATGTCCCCAGGGACAGATATTCTGGACGGATCCACCAAGAGAGGGAGTCCCTGGTCTGAGCATCCATGGATATCTGCTGTGATAGATTTGAATGATCGCCGTTCCACTGTCTGAACATGCACCATTTAAGAGGTCTCAGATGGAACCTGGCAAATGGATGACGTTTATGCTGGAGACCATGAGCCCGATTATCTCCATACACTGAGCCACCGAAGGGCTTGAGGAGGACTGCTGGGAACCAGGGAACTCTTTCCTGAGGTGATCTTCCAACCGTGAGATTGGAGCAAGAAAAGAAGAGCCCTCGAATGATCTTCTGTGAGACTGAACAACGGCGTCTGGACAAGGATGTCGTCCAAATAAGGCACCACAGCAATGCCCCTGGATCTGGCCACTGCAAGGAGCACCTCCAGAACCTTCCTGAAGAGTCTCTGGGCCGTCGCCAGACCAAAGGGAAGGGCCACAAACAGGAAGTGTTGGTCCAGAAATACAAATATTAGATACTTGAAGTGTTCCCTGTGAATTGGCACATGAAGGTATGCATCCTTCAAGTCTATTGTCGTCATGGACTGCCCATCTTGAATAGGGGCAAAATAGATCTAATCATTTCCATTTTGAACAATGGAACAGCCAGAAACTTGTTTAAACACTTTAGGTCCAGAATCGGGCGGAACGTGCCCTCCTTCTTTGGAACCACAAAAAGATTTGAATAGTACTCTAGACCTCTTTCTGCTTGGGGTACTGGTACGATAACACCTAGAGAGGAGAGATCCCTCACACATTCTAGAAAGGCCTCTCTCTTTTCCCATCTTGAAGACAGGTTTGACAGGAGGAATCTGTCCCTGGCGGATGGGACCTAAATCCTATCCAGTAACCCTGGGCGACAACCTCCAAAACCCAATGGTCCTGAATGTCCTGCAACCAGGCTTCGGAGAAGAGAGACAATCTGCCCCCTACTTTGTCTGGAGACTGGTCTGTGGGCCACCCCTTAATGCCAATTTGGTCTCAGCGGGCTTCTTGTTCTGCTTGGACTTGTTCCAAGACTGAGGCTTCCAAGTTCCCTTGTACTGATACACTTTCACGGCTGGCTGCTGGCGCTGGGCCTTGTCCGCACAAAAGGGAAGAAAAGTAGATCCTTTAGGCTTAGCCTTCTTACCCTGCAGTAGGTAGGAAAGCTCCCCTGCCTCCCGTAAACGTGGATATGATTCAATCCAATCCTGGACCGAACAGAATCTTTCCTTGAAAAGGCAGGGACAACAGCCTCGACTTAGAGGTCATGTCCGCAGACCAAGACTTTAGCCACAGAGCCCTGCAAGCTAAAATGGAGAATCCTGAAACCTTTACGTTCAGGCGAATAATTTTCATATTGGCATCACAAATGAAAGAATTGGCGACCCTTAATGCCTTAATCTTATCCTGTATCCTTTTAGGTTTGAATGTTATTATCGCAAAGGCTGTGAATATTCAAATGAGTATCCAATGGGGCGGGTGCTGTACACTAAACAGAGCTAATACATAGGAAAGGGTTTCAGTCCAAGACTGAACAGGAGTGTACATATAGAGCACTCAACAACCGTTGGGGCTAAATTATAGTAGATGGCACTAGCCAGAACAAATTAGAAATGATATAAATGTCTGATTCCAATGTGTAAAACTTAACCTTTATTACTGTAAATTTAAAAACAAAATAACACAAATAAAACCCTAAATATTAAAAACACAGCCATGGTTTAAAGGACTTGTAGGCGAACAGCACAGGTATAGTCACTGCCCCTGATAAGTTAGAGCACCAATCGAGATAGAGAAATTACTTGGAGATTGTGTAGTCTCCTATGTAATGTGGCGATGTTAGACAATATAATCAGAAAAAATGACTGCAGTGTTCACCTCTCCTATATGATACACGTAGTATAAGGGGATATAAAATACCAGAGTATTACACATTGGAATCACACATTGGAATCAGACATTTATAACATTCCTAATTTGTTCTGGCTTGTGCCATCTACTATAATTTAGCCCCAACGGTTGTTGAGGGCTATATATGTACACTCCTGTTCAGTCTTGGACTGAAACCTTTTCCTTATCCTGTATCTCGTCGAAGGACGTCTCCCTCTCGACCATATCACACAGGGATTCACACCAATATGTTGCTGCTCTGGCAACCATGGCTACCATGTGTGCTGAAACATGTTCCTTAAAACTTTTTATCCATGGGCTCTTTAAACTACGAACTATCCTCGAGAGGAATAGTTGTCCGCTTAGCAAACGTGGAAATTGCACCATCCACCTTAGGGACAGTCCCCCACAGTTCTAGCTGAGAGTCCGGGACAGGTAACAGTTTCTTAAAGGAAGAAGAAGGGGAAATGGAAGAACCTAATCGCTCCCATTCATTCTTAATAATATTAGCCATCTTAACAGGAACCGGGAAGGTCTGAGGCACCACCCTGTCCTCCTATACCTTATCAAGCTTAGGAATCGAAGGTTTCTCCAGAAGCTTTGGTTCCGGAAACCTCAAGAGTAGCAAGCACTTGCTTCAGCAAAAAGCGCAAATTCTCTATCCTAAACCTAAAGTCAGGCTCCTCCGCAGCCGGAAGATGAGATGACACAGACTCCGACCCAGAAGGAGCCTCCTCCGAAGAGTCAGAGTGGGCCTCGTCATTGTATAATGCCTCTTATATTTCCATAGGCGTAGACAACCCCTGGGCCGGACCGCCATGATTCTCCCTACTCTTGTGCTTAGCAGAATGTGGTAAGGCATAGATCAATTTCGATACCGCCGTTTGCAGTTGACTGGCAAAATCTGGCGGCCAACGAATCTCTCTCTTTGGAGTAATGGTTGGACCCTGGGGCACTGCATGTGCACTCAGAGATGAAAGCAGGGAACGCACCTCACGGGACAGGGAACCCTCAGAAGTGGATGGCTCAGTAGTACTAGACATCCCTTTATTTTTAGATGTCACAACTTTATCGAGGCAAGTGGAACATTATTGATCAGGCTGATCTACAAAAACCTCCTCACAATAAACAAAGGAATGAGTCTTTGCTAAAGAGGGAGTATCCTCTAACGCATCAGTCCTCCATAGCTTGTGCTTTTATTATGGACTAGATTGACCTAATAAACAGGCAACTTTATACCTCCAATTGCCGGGGCACTCATCACCTCCTATGACCGGGACTACAAAAACCGCTTCATCTCCTGCGCTGCTGATCACAGAGGAAGTGGAGATCTCCACACCCGGTCACATGGGATGCTCGCAATACCGCCCCTGCACTAAGGAGAAAACGCGCCAAAAACAGCCGCCCAAATACTCCTGGAAGTCAACCTGAAGTTCCACCAGTGCCAGAGCCTTATCTCGCACATAACGCAGAAATAACACAATAAACAATATCATGTATAAACCAGTTATTGTTTTTTTATTCTTATCTTGTTAAAAAAAATTGTACTTTGCTCATATTAGTCTTGATTAAACTAAAGAGAGATGATAATAATAAATGAATTCACCATGCTCCAAAGGTCAGAGGATATCACAGGATAGACGCCTTATACAATGCCCGAGCCAATTGCTATTATATTTTTGATTTTGCTTTTTATCAACTAATGCCCTAAGACATTACCATTACTATGTGTGCCACTGCCCACTAAATAAGTATTTCTGATAAATATTTTTGTTTAAAAGGCCTTAAATTGCCTAGAGCAATGTATGACTGGTTGTGCTGATTTAATAAAAAAGGAATAGATTCATATTTTATATTATTATGTTATACAGAAAGCAGCTAAAGTCCCCTAACAACAATATTAAATAAATCAATATTCACAAGCAGGGAATTTAATAAGCCATTCTATGCATGATTGGTTTGATCTCTTAATGCTCCCATTCTATATGTCGACAGGTGAAAGATTTAAAGGAACATTAAAGTCAAATTAAACTTTCATGATTCAGAGATACAATTTTCAACAACTTTCCAATTTGCTTCTATTATTTTTTGTTCTCTTAGTATCCTTTGTTGAAAGGTTCACCAATGCAATACTGGGAGCTAGCTGCTGATTGGTGGCAGTGCATATATGCCTCTTGCTATTGGCTAACCAGATGTACTCAGCTAGCTCCCAGTAGTGAATTGCTGCATCTGAGCCCACTATATATATAATTTCAAAGGATTTGCACTCTCACCTTCAAAAGAGCGTGCCAAAGTGACAGGGGCAGAGGAGATATAAAAGACAAAGGATCCGCACTCGCTGGACTTGCAAATAATGTGTACTTTATTCCAAAAGTGACAATTTGAAGATCCAACACTCCCCGTCATCTGACCATATATATAAAACAAAATGAGCTATAAGCGCACTCTCATCTACAGTTTAATCAAAGTACCAGGGTGCAGAAGAAACAAACATAATCCGTCAAAAAAATCTCACTTTCTGGGTTTAAAGCACAACAAAACAGGTTTAAACCAGTTTGCTGTACCTTAAACCCAGAGAGTGTGATTTTTTTTTTTTATCTATCTATCTATCTGTCTGTCTATCTGTCTCTCTCTCTCTCTCTCTCTCTCTCTCTCTCTCTATATATATATATATATATATATATATATATATATATAAACGTTTATGTACAAATGAATATATATATATATTAACGTTTATGTACAAATTAAGATATATATATATATATATATATATATATATATATATATATATATATATATATATATAAAAGAAGTCCTGACTGACTGACCCATCAACGCCCAGCTCAGCCCGTTTAACCTAGGAACCTGAAATTTGGAAGGTGCATTGTTTTTATAACGTAGGCACCCACTAAGACAGGATTTTTGGAAATTAAGTCCCTAAGGGACTGAAAAAGGGGGTTGATTTTTTTTATGAGGATACCTATATCTCAATAACCAAAAATGTTACAGATGTGAAAATTGGTATTTAGATTTTTGTTTAAAAATAAAGAAACAAGTGTTTTACCATTTCCCAAAAATCCACTTAAGGGGGGGTCAAAAGGGTGGGGTGATTTATGAGAATATCTACATCTCAAAAACCAAAGATGTTACAGATGTGAAAATTGGTATTTATATTCTACTTTAAAAATAAAGAAACATGTGTTTTACCATTTCCAGAAAATCCACTTAAGGAGGGTCAAAAGGGGGGGGGGTGATTTATGAGGATACCTATACATCAAAAACCAAAGATGTTACAGATGTGAAAATTGGTATTTAGATTCTCCTTTAAAAATAAAGAAACATATGTTTTACCATTTCCCGAAAATCCACTTAAGGGGGGGGGGTTAAAAGGGGATATTGATTTATGGGGATAGCTATATCTCAACAACCAAAGATGTTACAGACATGAAAATTGGTATTTACATTCTCCTTGGGAAAATAAAAAAACATGTGTTTACCATTTCCTGAAAATTCACTTAAGGGGGGTCTAAAGGGGGGAAGTGAAAAAGGGTGGTGATTTTTTTTTTTTTTAAACCTTTTTTTATTGAGGACACAGTTTCAATATACAACCTTTCGCAAATAATGATAGAAGCAAAATAGCGATGCCGAGTATTACATGAAAGGTACAGATATATATATATATATATATATATATATATATATATATACAGGGTTCTCTATAACAAATGAGAGTGTGAACATAATCCTGTATGAGGGTCCTCGTTTTTACAGAGGCCACCTTATCTATGCACAGTAAACGTTCAGAAGTATACAATCATGTAATATTAGTCTCCAAAGGTGCAATCCTCGTAACAATAAACCAGTCAGTAGGAATGATCAAGTGGTATGGTATTAGATACTACTGTACAATACAATACAATACAGACTCCTTTTAATATGTGGGGTCCTGAAACCCCTCTCCGTCTGTTATCTATTGGTTCGTAAATCAGATCCCTTTCCCTAACTTATTCTTTATTTAATAAGTCTCATATGGGGGGGGTTCGGGAAGTACAGACAAGCGCTGGAGGGTAGAGGGTCAGCGCTGGAGGGATAGAGGGTCAGATTGGAAACGGGGAGTGGTGAAGCAAATGGGTGAAGTTCTACTTATCTCCCCAGCTCAAAGAAGTTAGGTAGGGGTGAAGCGGGTCAACATAGATTCCCAGGGTTCCGATGTGAGGCCGTAATTGTTCAGTTGCCCCTGTTCCCTAGCCACATAGTTTTCCATATTTTTGATATAGTTCACAGACTCTAACACACTTTGCAATCTGGGGGGCTGGCTCTTTTTCCAATTCCTAGCTATGAGCAATTTTGCGGAAATGAGGATATATATCAGGAGATTTTGTTTGACTTTGGGGAGCTTATCTACGTCTAGGTGTAGTATGGCCAGGGCAGGCTGCAGAGTCAGTGTTAGCTCTAAGTCTTTACATATTTTTCCTACTTTCTGCCAATAATTCGCCAATTTAGGGCAAGTCCACCAGACATGGATGGGGGACCCCCGGCTCCCCACACTCCCTCCAGCACAGTTGTGAGTGTTCAGGAAAAAGCTTCTGTAGCTTTGTGGGTACTAAGTGCCATCTGGTGATAATTTTGAAGTATAACTCATATAGGGTGACACAATGGGTCGCCTTTTTCGTTAAGCTAATGGCCTTACACCAGGTGTCTGGTGTAAATATTAACTGTAAGTCTCTCTCCCAAGCATCCATATGGGTTGTTTTTCAAATAGAGGCTTCCTCTATAAGACAGTGGTAATGTACTGAAAGGGGTCTGAATTGCTGGAGGTTGGCTGCCCACCGTATCTCTCAAATAGTCAGGTCTCTTAGTGATTCTCTCAGAAAGCCCCAGGATTTGATTAGTGTGTGCAATCTCAATAGGTCAAATCGGAGTTTGGGTGTCAGGGCAGGGAGGTCTAGCATGTCCTGGTGCGGTCTTAACTGATTGTTACAGTAAAAGTCTTCCAGAGTGTTTATGCCCGTGTTAGCCCAAGCGTTAAGGTGTGTGTTAGGGAGTCCCACCAGGAGGCCTCTAATAGGGTGTACCGGTGAGGGGTGGGGAGCTACTAGTTTATTGTGTCGCAACTTAAACCAGGCCTCTTGACATCCTTTCACAATGCTATCAGCAATGTGTACTTTAGTTTGCCAATGTGGAGGTAACCAGAGCAAGTCCTCTAAATAGATGTATGCCGGTAATGAAGCCTGTTCCAGCTCTCTCCATCTAGATGGGGGGAGGTCCTTTCCCCAAGCTGTAGCATGGGTTATCATTGCTGCTTCATAGTATTTCCTAATGTTAGGGAGACCAAGGCCTCCTCTCTCTATCGGCATTTGCAGGATATGTGCAGCTACACGGGGTCTTTTGTCGTGCCAAGTATACAAGTTAAAAAGGGTCTGGAACTTCCTTATCAATGTATACGGGACTGGGATCGGGATACAGTGGAACAAGTAAGTGAGCTTTGGAAGAATCATCATTTTAAGAGCCCCTATTCTCCCCATCCAAGATATTTCACTGTATTTCTTAGAGTTCAGCTCAGAGGTGACTGTCACCAGCAAGGTTTCAAAGTTCTCTTTGATCACTGCTGATTTTATATGGGAAAGGAAGACTCCCAAGTGATGTATTCCTCTGTGGGACCACTTAAAAGAGTAGCTAAGCTGGATAGTTTACTTTTCGTTTTGTGGGATATTAATAGAGTAAGCTTCTGATTTGGTCACATTTAGCTTGTAATAAGATATTTCACCAAATTGTTGGAGAAGGGCCATCAGCGGGGGGAGGGAATCAACAGGATCTGAGAGAAAAACCGTAAGGTCATCCGCAAATAGTGCTAGTTTCTGAAGGGTATCATGCATCTGTATACCGTGAATCGCCTCCGATTCTCTAATGGCAATCGCAAGGGGCTCAATCGCTAGGATGAACAATAGAGGGGAGAGAGGACATCCCTGTCTGGTTCCGTTGCTGATTACTATTTTGGATGAGCAGAATCCCAGTCCTCTAACCTCTGCCGTGGGGGCCAAATATAATGCCTTAACTGCTGTAATGAAAGAATCCGGTATTCCGAACACTGAGAGGGTCTGAAATAAGTAGTCCCACCTCACCCTGTCGAACACTTTCTCCGCGTCAAGTGACAGGGTGAGTACTGGAAGTCCCATATCTGCGGCCTCTGAAAATATATTTAAGAGGCAGCGGGTATTATCTGTGCCTTGTCTACCCTGGACAAAACCCACCTGATCGAGGTGTATGAGTGACTGTAGATGTTTCCCTAGCCTGTTTGCCAATACCTTAGTGTAAATCTTAGCATCTACATTAATGAGCGAAATGGGTCTGTAGCTGGAGCACAATAGTGGGTCTTTTCCTTCTTTGGGAATTGTGGTAATGGTTGCTTCTAAGAATTCTGCTAGGAGGCTACCCTTGGTCGCTGCATCTTTGAACAGACGCAGCAACACCGGGGCAAGAATCTGGCTGAGCGCTCGATAGAATGTCACTGTAAAGCCGTCTGGTCCAGAAGCTTTGTGGGGAGTAAGGTCCTCTATTGCCGCTTTGATCTCTGTTAGCGTAAATTACTGTCCTAACTCGATCTTCGATTCCTCAGATAAGATGGGCATAGGCAGTTTTCCTAGGAATCTGAGTATATCATTATGGTCAGATTTGTTGGCCTCTCCAGTCCCTTCAATATTGTATAAGGAGGAGTAGTAGGCAGCAAACGCGTCACCTATATCTTTAGGTGAATAGACCACACTGTTATTTTTCACAATGTGAGGTATTCTTTTCTGCTGCGTACACTTGCCTTTA